>NC_136266.1:43361861-43689505 GCF_964187855.1 Myxine glutinosa | reverse complement strand
TGACAGTGGGGAGGTGCAACAGGTAGATTCAGCAATTCACCAGGCAAGGAAAATAACAAAAAAGAGGAAACCCAGAAAACTGAAAGTAAGAGGATAAGGTTAGGCTATGGTTAATGGGGTTAGAAAAGATCATTGGTAAGGATAGGGGATGGGATAAGTTGGTGCACCACGTATTTGACACCCTGGAGGGAATTGTGGGAATGAAGCATCTCTGGAAGGCAGTTTCACTAATGGGAAAAAGAGGATCAAAACAGTGCAGATAAGCCTGGATTGCAGGAGTTTAACCAGGAGGTAGTTACTGGAAGAAAGCTAGCATCTTGGAGGGGATCGGGAGGGTCAGAGGGCTGAGAGAGCAGAGGGATGCAGTGAAAAAGAGAAACCAACAGCCTGTCTATATAGCGTGAGAGTAACAGGCAATGTGCTTTCGTGGGAGATGTTGAGAGAAGGGTGAGACCTTTAAATTCAACAGAATCCAGGAGGGACAGATGTGAAGTGGGAGCACCTGCCCATTTGAAGTCATTCCTCAGTAAATCTAAATTTCTCACAGCGTACAAGGCCTTTCCCTCTAGCTCAATGAAAAATACTGCTCTCCCGTATGAGCCGGTGCCCCCATTACATGCCTCGTCCTCTGGGATGCCGTGGATGCAATGCTCCCAACATCATTGGCATCCCCCAGAATGAAGCGGAGGCACAGGCCTTGTTGCCCTCTCATCATAAAACAAGTAATGGGGGTATTCTAATGCATCTGCTCTGGTCTTGCTCCCTCTGT
The DNA here is from genome assembly GCF_964187855.1 of Myxine glutinosa. NCBI lineage: Eukaryota > Metazoa > Chordata > Myxini > Myxiniformes > Myxinidae > Myxine > Myxine glutinosa. The sequence continues at coordinate 43,688,736 of NC_136266.1, read as the reverse complement.
TCTTTCTGCCCTCTGCCCCCTTTCCAATCCCTGAGGATGCACGTGTTTTTCCATTAACCCCCTCGTTGTTAACCTTACAAAATGGAAGCTTACTCCTCACTTCCATTCCTTTCTTACTCCTTTTCCTCCCCAACTTCATCCATAAGTCATCACAATCCCATTCCTCCATCCAAACCTTTATGACGCTCATCTCAATTGAATTTCATCTCCCATCCCGACTCTTGATATTTTCTACCCCTGTTAATCATCCAGACACCCACCCCTCTTATTACCTGCGAAAATCGAAGCTTTTTCAAGTATATTGGTTGGTCTTGGGCATTATTCTGTCTGTTTGTCTGTCTGTCTGTCTGTCTGTATGTCAGTTGCCTACAGGTCACAATTTTCAACCAATCTTCACGAATCTTTACCAAATGGTAGATTTGGTCATAAGCAAGAAGCCTATTGTTTTGGGGGTCAAAAGGTCAATAGGTCAACATAGGCCAAAGGTCACCAACGTTGTCAAATTTCTAAAATGCTCAATTTACATCTGATTGACTTGAAATTTGAAGAGGATTTGCACATCTGGTCACTGAATTCAATCACCAATTATATTTTATGTCAGCATAGGCCAAAAGGTCAACATAGTCCATATTTCTAAAATCCTCAATTTTCATCTGATTGCCTGACTTGAAATTTTAAGAGGGTTTGCATATCTGGTCAATGAATTCAACCCCAACTATTTTTGAGGTCAACATAGGCCAAAAGGTCAACATAGACCGAATTTCTAAAATCCTCAATTTTCATCCGATTGACTTGAAATTTTAAGAGGATTTGCATACGAGGTCACTGAATTCAACCACCAATTATTTTTGAGGTCATCATAGGCCAACAACTTTTTGTAGGGATTTCGCAAGTATCGTGCCATGCACGACACATTTCTTTTTTAAAGGTTATATACTATCTGTCTTTACTTCTCTGTCTTATTTTTAAGTTTGTCTAACTACGTGATTGTTCTGTTCCGCCATTGTTCGCCACACCACTGTCAGTATATTAACTCATATCCTGCGTCATTCTGTTCTTCCATTAGATTTTTCACTTTCCCATTAGTGCTCTTCTATTTGTGCGCAAAAAAGTTTTACTTGTATTTCAAAACTTTCTTGAAGCCTCACTAAAAACTATCCTGCTGTCTGACTGAGAAGGAGCATTGACCTGCTTAAGGAAACAAGTGTTTCCGTTAAAATACCAAGCAACAGCATCTGCCGTTTGACCTCAACCATTGCAAGACATATTAACTATTACAAAGCTGATTAAGTCTGATCCTGTGGGATGAATTCATAGTGCGCATTAAATTTTCCTGACCACTGTGATTTGACAATTTGTACCTTCATTAGTTTATCCAGCATCCCAGTGGAATGTAAACGTAATATGTAACTTGAGGCATATTGGGTCATAAATGATGTAATATAAAATCATTAATGTAATATTATAGCTTTTACAGTTTGCAGATCACTTGCCTTGGCTACTTGTTCCCGGTGAAATGTATACAGCACTACAGACTGCTTATACACCGCCTAATTACTACAATGAATTCTGTGGAGCACATCAATGAGGTGCTCCACAGAATTCATCGTAGTAATTAGGTAGTGTAGAAGCAAACAGCACTCCCAAAGTCAGAAATCAATACATCAGAGGGCTGCTTATTTGGCATGTGAATTATAGAGCACATGCATTTTCTCAGAATACGGGGGGATTCTCGTTCAACAGTAGACACAGTAATGTCAAATTCTGAGCAATCGGGTCATCCATGGTTTCCATTGAGTAATCCCAGAGTGATCTCCTAATCCTGGCGGTATTCGCTGGAATTTTTTTATTACTCTATTTTGCCTAATGAGATCTCCTTGCGAGCAAAGGCATGTTTTGAATTTCCAATGGATTTCAAGATGCCTTTTCTCCCACTCATTCCAATGACCTGTGCGTCATCCGATATTCTTCATGCGTGTGCTTCTGTTTATAAACCAAACTATAATCAATTAAATTATTAATTTATCCACCCCATCATAATATTTTGTATTAATGGTGACTGAATTGGTGAAATTTTAACATCTGACATTTGAAATGATAAATGTACGCTGCATCCTTTTTGAGCACAAACTGATTTTATAAAGCTTAATCTAACCACACAAACCGTATAAAATCAGCAAAACATCGTGGCAAAAACGATTTAAAAAAAATTCAACATGGAGTTTGGTTTCATTGGATCCGGATCATGCTGTTCGGCTGTATGAAGTGGATAGGATGGGATTCCCCTTATCCGTTTTTTTATCATCTCACAAAACTGTACGTGACGAAGCACAGCAAATGAACCAATCAAACTTGACAACGTCATCGTAAAAACGTCAAAACAAAATGCAATTCCATCTGGAACAGAGTTAGTCTGTCTGTATGTATATATGTCCCTTCCGCCGGCATTTTGCGGATTTATTCTCTTTAAAATTCGTTTTCTCTGCAACCATTGGTCTGATTAACACAACGTTTTCAGCATAGGAGCGCCTCCACCGGTAGAAAATTTTAATGATAATAATGACGTCATAGGTCACATGGTACGGGCGCAATCTTGGAAAAATCGAAAAAATTGCACCTCTATATCTGCGCAACCACTCAATGGAAAAAAATTGAAAGGTGGCTCATTGTAAAGTACTCCCCATGTGGAATAAGCTATGCTAATGATGATATCGTAGGGTCCTTCATTATTACGTTATAAATCAATAAGTACAACACTTGAACCGATCAGTATGAGATTTATTATGTGATCGAGGGATAAATTGGTCAAAAAACGTAATTGATGACGTCATCGATCACTTGGTTTGGCAGCCATGTTTTTTCCAGCATAGCCCATAGAGCAATGCCATCTGGAACAGCGTTTGTCTGTCTATCCAATGTATGTATGTTCCTCACAAGTCTGTCCATCCAATGTATGTATGTCCCTCACAAACATCTACCAATCAGAGTTGAGGATTTCGACAAATGACAGGGGGACAACGTATCCTCCACTCAGCAGATCCAGAACTGGCTATGCCGTTGTTACACCACTATCGGTCTTGTTTTTCTCCCGCAGATATGTACATTTCCCGGTGTGTGTGCATATATATATATATATATATATATATATATATATATATATATATAGATGTATATATATATATTATATATATATTATATATATATATATACAGACTTGGCATTTAATATGGATTATTTGTTTTTTCTTGACTTGGGTTTACTTTCTTAACTCAGTATATCAATCTAGTGAGTTTCTTTTACACTTTGGTGATTTATTTGTTAAAAGAACCATGTCACTGATTGTCTGTCGCAGCAAGAAGTCAATAACAGGATTATATCACAGGTGGCGTGACAAAATGTACGGACATGTACATTTGACGATTGGCTTCACAATCGGGTATATAAGGGTTGTTGCATTCTGTATTAGTGGAAAACAACTGCTGCACGTCTACAAAAGTTATTGCCGCTTCACCTGGAGATGGTCCGTCAACTCGACAATGCTGTTTGTCATTTAGTGGTGGCTTTACGAAATTCCGGCATGAAACAGCGTGCTATTGCTTGGCAGTATGGCATCACTCAAGGTCAGGTGTCAAAGATCCTGAAACAAAATGCTCAGAGGGGTGTCCCTACTCCAATACCGAGGCCAGGACGTCCCTGCAGAACCACAAGGATGGATGATCGCCAGCTGCACCGGTTAGTCCGCAATGGCTGTACCAAGTCAGCTAATCGGCTTAGGGCTGAGTGGCAGCAACTGACAAATGTGCCTGTATCCAGAAGGCTAGTCGACCAACGACTGGTTCAAGCAGGCTATCGTGCCAGGCGTCCCCTGAGAAAGCCACGTCTGACCAGACAACACCGCCAGCACCGATTGCAGTGGGCCAGAGAGCACCGTCAATGGCAGCCAGGACACTGGAATCACATGATCTTCAGTGACGAGTCTAGATTTCTGGTCTATCGTCAAGATGGCCGCGTCCGAGTGTGCAGACAAGTGCATGAAGCCTACAACGAAGATTGTATAGTGCCAAGAGTCCAAGCTGGAGGTGGTGGGGTGACCGTTTGGGCTGCTTTTCATGCAGGGGGCAAAACTGACCTGGTTGTTCTGAATGGAAACCTGAACCAGTTCAAGTACAGGGCCATTCTGGAAGAAACATTGCTTCCATTTGCTCGTGCAGCCTTTCGAGGAAACTTTGTCTTCCAAGATGACAATGCACAGCCTCATCGTGCTCGCATGATCCAACACTTTCTTGATGGCCGTGGTGTAGAGCATATGGAGTGGCCTGCCATGTCCTCGGATATGAATCCGATAGAGAACTTGTGGGCAGAATTAACGCGTCAAATCGACAACTTGGACCAGCAGCCCGCCTCTGTGTGTGAATTGCAGCAGGCTATTGTAACTGCATGGCAAGCGATTCCTGTCCAAACCTTGGCAAATCTCGTGAACAGCATGCCTCAACGTGTATGTGCTCTCCTGAATGCTCGTGGGGGTTACACGAAGTACTGAACTGTAATTTTAATGTCCGTAATCCCAGTCGTAATATAACTTTTGTTTTTGTTAAAAAAAATTTTGGCTAATGTGCAAAATAAAGAGATACTTCTGGAAAACGCACAGAAGTTTAACATAGTACTGTCCGTGAATTGAGTTCGATATCAGTTTACATCCCTTTCAAGGATCAATTTATTTGCTTCGAAATGTCAAATGTGGTTTTTGTTTATTTTAAAGGTCACATTAACAAAATCTAGAATAATTTCAACATAATTCCTATTAACTTTTGGTTCTAAGTCATCTTGAAAAGTAAGTTCACCCCCACAAAAAAAATATTCCATATTAAATGCCAAGTCTGTATATATATATATACCTACATACATACACGACATGACCAAAAGTATGTGGACACCCGAACATCACACCTCTCATTCCAAAAGCATGGGCATTAACATGGAGTTGGCCCCCCCTTGCTGATATAACAGCCTGCACTCTTCTGGGAAAACTTTCCACGAGATGTTGGAACATTGCTGTGGGGATTTGCTTCCATTCAGCCACAAGAGCATTAGTGAGGTTGGGCACTGATGTTGGGCGATTAGGCCTGGCTTGCAGTCGGTGTTCCAATTCATCCCAAAGATATTCGATGGGGTTGAGGTCAGGGCTCTGTGCAGGCCAGTCAAGTTCTTCCACACCGATCTCGACAAACCCTTTCTGTATGGATCTCACTTTGTGTATGGGGGCATTGTCATGCCGAAACAGGAAAGGGCCTTCCTCAAACTTTTGCCACAAAGTTGGAAGCACACAATCGTCTAGAATGTCATTGTATGCTGTAGCGTTAAGATTTCCGTTCACTGGAATTAAGAGGCCTAGACCGAACCATGAAAAACAGCCCCAGACCATTATTTCTCCTCCACCAAACTTTACAGTTGGCACTGTGCATTCGGATAGGTAGCATTCTCCTGGCATCCTCCAAACACAGATTCGTCCGTCGGACTGTCAGATGTTGAAGCATGATTCATCACTCCAGAGAACGTGTTTCTACTGCCCCCAGAGTCTAATGGCGGCAAGCTTTACACCACTCCAGCCGACGCTTGGCACTACGCCTGGTGATCTTAGGCTTGTGTGCGGCTGCTCGGCCATGGAAAATCCATTTCATCAAGCTCCCATCGAACAGTTGTTGTGCTGATGTTGCTTCTAGAGGCAGTTTGGAACTCGGTAGTTAGTGTTGCAATCGAGGACAGACGATTTTTATGTGCTACGCGATTCAGTACTCGGCGGTCCCGTTCTGTGAGCTTGTGTGGCTACCACTTCGTGGCTGAGCTGTTGTTGCTCCGAGACGTTTCCACTTCACAATAACAGCACTTACAGTTGATTGGGGCTGCTCTTGCAGAGCAGAAATTTGATGAACTGACTTGTTGGAAAGGTGGCATCCTGACAGTGCCACGTTGAAAGTCACTGAGCTCTTCAGTACGACCCATTCTACCTTTTGACCTCACGTCTACATTCTTCTGCGAATGATTGTCTATGGAGATTGTATGGCTGTGTGCTTGATTATATATACCTGTTAGCAATGGGTGTGGATGAAACAGCCGAATTCACTAATTAGAAGGGGTGTCCGCATACTTTTGGTCATGTAGTGTACACACACACACACACACACACACACACACACACACACACACAGGTGTTCATAAAGACCTTGTGCAACTTTGAACCTTCATAATTTTTGATGTGCACAATAGGAACAACGGATAAATGGTGCATGAAAGCATACCGTAATTCAACTAGTTTTTACTCAATACAGTACAAATTTTTAGGCTTCAATATAACTGCCATCTTCCGAAATGCATCCTTCAATCCGATATTCCAAACGTGTTGAAAACATTCTCCAGTTGCTGCTGAGTATTTTCACGAATTGCATTTGTTATCGTAGCCATAAGTTCGTCCAAATAATGTGGTTTTGATGAGTGAACAGCAGATTCACATTGCCCCATAAAATGTAGTCCAATGGGGACTGGTCAGGCGAAGATGTGGCCAAGCAATTGCTCCACGTCTACCAGTCCACTTGTCTGGGAAGACATCATTCAAGAACCTTCGTACATTCCAAGCATTGTGGCAAGGAGTCTAGTCTTGCTGGCACAAGGCGATATGTGAAAGATTTCATCGTCGTAGTTCAGGAACAAATATATTCTACAACACGCAAAGTAACGTTCACCATTCACTGTTGCTTCTGACAAAAAAAGAAAGAAAGGACCAATGATGCGTGACTCCCTGAGAGAACACCAGCCATTGATTTTTGGTGATTCTCTTTAATGTTGCCAGACTTCCTGAGGTTGTTCTGTCCCCCAAATGTGGTAATTGTGGTGGCTGACTGATGTAGAAGTTGGCTCATCAGAAAATGTCAACTTGTCAAGAAACCCAGTGAAATTGTGGATTTAACAACAGTAATGACAACTTTTAAGAAAAGAGCTCACTCTAATCACATTCACATTTACAAAACTTGATGAATTAAACCTTCATATGCCATTTACAGTTTGTTACCTCTGCCACCAAAGGTGGACGGAGGTTATGTTTTCACCCCTGTCTGTTTGTCTGTGAACAGAATAACTCAAAACCGTTGTGGACTGATTTAGACGGAACACGCGGACAGGTTGGGTGTGTGACAAGGATGAATTGATTCAATTTTGGTGATGATCCAGATGCAGATCCGGCCTATCCTACAAAATAGATATGATGTGTTGTTTTTCCGATTTGCGATTTATAATGTGGGTAATTTTGCGATTAAAAATCTAAATCTTCTTCCTCTCCACGATTAGCTGTGACGTCGCACCATGAAGCTGAGCGCCACTTCCATATTGTTTACGGATTACACCATAGTATGATTGAACTCAAACGGCGAATAATTTTGGAATTTCTACAAATATGCCGGGTCGATGCGTTCTTGGTGGTTGTAGTGATACAAACCGAGATGATTTCATGCTACACCTATGGCCGAAAGACCTGCGAAGTTTGCCAGAAATTTGACGAGGTTTATCCGAAATATCCAAGTGTCGATTGGGCTTACAAGATATTCGGTTTTGTGTTTGGAACATTTTACAGACCACTGTTATGAAACAACAAGATTGCTAGATCTCGTGGTTATTCACGATTGAGCGAACCACCCCCACGATTAAGCGGAAGAAACAACCGTTACACAAATCTGGAAGACCATCTCTGCAAAGCTACCAGAATATGTACACGGGTGATTTGAGTAGTTGTAAGGTATCTCGACAAACTACGATCAATTGTCGTACACGTTTATTCACTCTGCCGATACAGACCCGATTCACCTCAGCGCCATCCGAGCTGGGGCGTAGGGATACAATGCGGTCACGGTGTAGGGATACAACGGTGAATATTTGCACTTCATACATGACATCCTCCCCTTTAAGTCCAAAATTACCAAGAGCAATACGTGCTAGATTTCAAGAATTGACATTTCAAAAGTAACATTTCCAAAACATGTGAAAATATGTGTGCAAACAATTATGAGAATAATGAAAATACGTGAAAATAGAACATGTGTCACCGTGAAAATAGAACATGTGGCACCGTGAAAAAAAAACATCTTCAAAGATTCAACCAGTCGGGTGCTTTTCTCTCACGCATTGAGCGTCGCGGTGTACCAGTGGATACAGAGTCCAAGGTGATTCCTTTGGGTCACGGTGTACCAGTGGATACAGAGTCCGAGGTGATACCTTTGGTCTCCACGAAGGGTGTAGCGTTCGCAGAGGTTTTCGGGGCATCGAGCCGGCTGGAGCGGCCACGACGATCTCCGGCAGTGGCGGGTCGAACTGTTGTCCTGACTGTGACGATGCTGCAGGTTCTATCGACTCACAGTGACGGTAGGTTATGTGGTCCTGATGTCGACGAATTTCGCGGCCGTCCTGCAGGCAAATCACGCAGGACAGTGGACCTGGCTTCTCGATGATGTCCCCCGGTAGCCACGTCGCACCTGCACCAAAATTTCGGGCAAACACTGGATCTCCAATGTTGATACATCGACTGTTGGACATCTTATCGTGCACCAACTTTTGATTAAGCTGGCTCTGATAAACATTTGATGATATGTCTGGTTTGAGATTGTCAAGTGTCGATCTCAGGTGTCGTTTCATCAATAACTCAGACGGAGCTGCACTGGTTGTTGATTGTGGCGTGATGCGGTATTTGAACAGGAGACGAGAAAGCTTTGTTTCCAGGGTTCCCTCCTGAAGTTTCTGCAATCCGGATTTGATGATTCCCACGGATCGTTCGGCCAAGCCATTTGAAGCCTGGTGATGTGGGCTGACAAACTTATGTTTGATGCCGTTCCGACATGTGAACTCGGCAAACTCGGAACTGGAGAAACATGAACCGTTATCACTCACGATCATCCTGGGCAGACCATGAGTGGCGAAACAGCGTCTGAGTCTTTCGATGACAATGGCTGACGTAATACCACGCGTCACATAGGCATCAATCCATTTTGTGTGCGCGTCCGTAATTATTAGAATCATGCTGCCGTTAATAGGCCCGGCATAATCGAGATGTAGGCGATGCCACGGTTCGCTGGGCCATTCCCAGGGCTGCAGTGGCGCTTTCGCAGGTGTATTCCGGGTGCTCTGGCAGGGGTAACAATGTCGAACATGATGTTCGATATCAGCATCAAGGTTCGGCCACCACACATAGTTTCTGGCGAGTGACTTCATCTTCACAATCCCGGGGTGACAGTCATGGATTTCATCCATGACCCTGGAACGCAGATTTTTCGGGATCACGACACGACATCCCCAGAGTAGGCAACCATTTTCCACGCTGAGTTCGTTTTTACGTGCTTTAAAAGCCGCAAAATCTGGGTCACCCTCAGGTAGCAAATGCCATCCAAGCTGTACAGCCTGAACAGTTCTGGACAGAACGGGGTCTCGTCGAGTATGAGTGCGGATCTGGCCGGAATCGACAGCACAATCTTCCAGATGATCCATCAGTGCGATAATGGATCCTGGTGTAGGCGAATCATCAACGGATTCTGGAAGGGGTAACCGACTCATGGCATCTGCATTTGTGATAGACGAACCAGGCTTATAACATATGGTGTAGTCATAAGCAGCGAGAAACAGGGACCAGCGGATGATCCTGGGCGGTAGTGTGTCAGATGTCGCCTTAGTTGGACCAAACAGACTGATCAGCGGCTTGTGATCAGTGCGAATCGTGAAATGATGTCCAAGAAGGTACTGGCGAAATTTGCTGACGCCGAAAACGATTCCCAATCCTTCCTTGTCAAGTTGGGAATAGTTCTTCTCTGCCGGGGACAACTTTCTGGATGCAAATGCAACTGGTCTTTCCATACCATCAGGCATCACGTGTGATAATACACTCCCCACTCCATACCGACAGGCATCGCATGTCAGCACAAGATCCTTCTCTGGATCAAAATGAACGAGAACATTGGACGATTTGAGCAGATCCTTAGAGGTCTGGAATGCTGATTGTTCAGTAGACCCACAGCTCCAGGAGACTCCTTTCCTCAAAAGCTGATAAAGGGGGCCCAAAACGTCGGTCACATTCGGAATGTAACGACCATAGAACTGAAGCAAACCGAGGTATGACTTCAATTCAGTCACGTCTCGTGGAGCAGGAGCATCCTTGATAGCTCGGACTTTCTCATCTGTCGGGTGTAGACCCTCGGCATCAATCGTATGACCCAGGTACGTGACTGATGGCACCATAAACTTGCACTTGTCTCGACACAAACGTAGGCCGGAGTCCGAAATCTTCTTCAGAACTCTATCCAGGTTTTGTAGATGTTCCGCGTCCATACGACCAGTAACCAGAATATCATCCTGGTAACAAACGACGTTGCGTTCCGCGGCAAACAAACTGTCCATGACACGCTGATAAATTCCAGGTGCAGATTTCACTCCAAAACTGAGTCGGTGGTACCTGTACAACCCACGATGCATGTTGATGGTAAGATACTGTTTCGAATTCTCGTCCAAGCGGAGCTGTAGATAGGCGGATTTGAGATCGAGTTTCGTAAAAGTCTTGCCTCCCATGAGACGAGCATACGATAAATTCCAGGTGCAGATTTCACTCCAAAACTGAGTCGGTGGTACCTGTACAACCCACGATGCATGTTGATGGTAAGATACTGTTTCGAATTCTCGTCCAAGCGGAGCTGTAGATAGGCGGATTTGAGATCGAGTTTCGTAAAAGTCTTGCCTCCCGTGAGACGAGACGAATCGACAAACTACGATCCTGGAAGCAGGTCTTCGATCCTCGGGATTGGATATTCATCCAATGAAGAACACTTGTTCACGGTCATTTTATAATCTCCACATATGCGGATGGAATGGTCCGATTTTATGACCGGAATGATGGGCGCCGCCCATTCGGCATACTGGATTTGCTCGATGATCCCCAGATTTTTTCAAGATGATCCAGTTCCTTGTCAATCCGCTCCCGCAGGGCGAAAGGGACTGGGCGAGCTCTGCAAAATATAGGATTGGCATCCCGGTCAACCCTGAGTTTAGCCGTATGTCCTTTCAAGGTTCCAAGCTCATCCTTGAAGACATCCGGGTACGTATCCAGCACATTTTTGAGTGTGTATGCTGCGGTAGGAGAAACGTTGGCTGCCCGGAGTTGATGAATGCTTTTCCACTTCAGTCGAATTATGCTCAACCAGGTCCTGCCGAGTAAGTAAGGGCCCTTTCCAGGAATGACGATCAGGGGTAGGTGAAACTCACGGTTATCATAGCCCACCGTGACGTCACATGTACCGCAGGGAACAATCTTCTCACCTGTATAGGTGGAGAGACCATAGGTAGTAGGTTTCAGATGGGGTCGGTCAGCATCACTCCACAGGTTTGTGAAAACAGCATGGCTGATGAGCGAGACGGCCGCACCAGTGTCGACCTCCATTTGCAATGGTCGATTGTTGACGACAACAGTGGCAAGAAGAGGGTCCCGCCTATGGTGAGAATCAATATGAAGCAGGTCATACGATTCTGAGTTGTCGGAAACAGAGCTCACCTGGTCAAGCTCAGGTTTCTCCGAACCAATAAACTGATGAATCTTGTCAGCAGCTTTCCCTTTTCCCGATTTGCGAGTGATGCAAGCTGGAGTAATATGGCCAGTTTTCGAACAGAAATGGCAGGTGGCATCTTTGAACCGACACGTCTCCGGAGGGTGCTTTCCGTTGCACCGAAAACATTTGTTGTGGGTTTGAGACTGCACTGGCTTCTGACGAGGAGCCTTGTTCCAACATTTTGGCTGAACATGATCCAACCGATTCACAGCAGGGCTGGTACCAGACGAGCGAGTGGCACCGATGCTAGTAGCGTTGCGTTCAGCACTTTCCATGGAAAAGGCGGTGTCTCTGGCATTTTGGAACGTCAGTCTTCTCTCAGCAAGCAGGCGTCTACGAGTGCGGTCATCGGACATGCCAACCACCAGCAAATCACGGAGCATGTCATCGATCGCGTCCCCAAACTCACACAGATGTGACATTTTTTTGAGGCGTGCAATGAAGTCTGCGATCGACTGACCTTGCTGCTGTCTGCACATGTAAAAATTAAACCGACACAGGATGACTGAAGGAGATGGATTACAATGTTCCTTCAAAGCGGCCTTGAGCTCTGCATACGTGAATTCTTGGATTGTCCGAGGCCGAATCAGGTTTTTAACAGTGATGCCATGTGGAGTGATGCCGCTGAGGTGAATCGGGTTTTTAACAAGTGTGAACGTCTCACCTCTGCAAACGGACAGGAAGACGGCCTTCATCCGGGCTTCGGTCACGATGCCGTTCGCCTCGAAGTAAAAAGACAACCGCTCGGAATACGTGTCAAAATCCCCCTCATGAGGGTCGAATTCATCGATATGGCCGAAATAAGTCATGGTCTAGATGTTTATCCTCGTCGCCATGTAAGGTATCTCGACAAACTACGATCAATTGTCGTACACGTTTATTCACTCTGCCGATACAGGCCCGATTCACCTCAGCGCCATCCGAGCTGGGGCGTAGGGATACAATGCGGTCACGGTGTAGGGATACAACGGTGAATATTTGCACTTCATACATGACAGTGGTGAATGAAATTCTTGTGTTGGCCTGCCAGGATCCGTTTGCCACCGCGCTAAATCTCACTTCGCTGAATGTGCTGGCTACCACTGCCGTCACCTTGCCCTACGCATCTGAAGGGCTTAGAACCCTTGTTAACAATATTGATGATCACCCCTCCCCTCCACCGTCCCCCCCCCCAATCCCCATCAACAGTCACCCTAGCTAACAATACCTACGACCACCAAACCCCATCCTCCCTCCACCATCGCTCCACAATCCCCCCTCAACCATCACCCCCACAATACCCATAACCATCCCACACGAACAACCGTACAAACTTCTTCTTCAAATTGATTTTCATTCTGAAAGAGAGATGTAATGTAATGATGTTCCTGTTCTGTGTTTTGTGAAATATTAATATTTTTACGGCACTCGGGCATCAGCTCTCCCCTTATCAAGGGGGGGGGGGGGGGATTCCCTTGTCCTTTTGTCTGGCCGACCCGAGTCCTGGAAGTTATAACGTTCCTTCCGGTCGGTGGTAAATAGGGTTGTTGGTCGAGTCTTAGTCCAATTACCTAAGTATTACCACCGGCCGTAAAGCAAGGAGATAACTCCCGCTTGAACCACGGATATTGGTGGAAACGCCGAACGGATAGCGAACCGCGATCCGAGCCGTTAACAATGTGACTAAACCCGATTCTGAGCGGTTTCTAATCGTGCCACGTTTACCCAATGAGAGAAAAGACGGATGCGATCGAATAAGAGGAAACCCAGAAAATAGGAAGAACAAAGATTGGTTTATTAACAATTTACAAGAAGGAGAAGAGGAAACGAAAGAATGTACAGGATAGGAAGAGGAAGAAGAAGAACACAGGGCAGCCTTAAACAGTCTTATTCTTAATACCCAGGACAAACGTACACACTCACACGGGGATTGTAGATGGTTGATGGCCACCAGCGAGTCCAGGCTCAAGCCCGGTTCCGGTCCAGGCTCCGATCCAAACTCCGATCCAGGGGACGAAACCCAGCAGGCAGCTCCGCGTGTAGTGGAACGCGACCGGACAATTATATAGTGGGGGGAAGCTGGTGTCCTATGGCGTATGTAATAAATGCACACTAGTGCCAAACGCCCCCGCTCTCCAAGGTCCTTTCGCACAGCGCGTTTCCAACCAGTCCTTTACAACGCCAATCGTACGACGCCGTCTTGGACAGTTCTCTCATCAAGCGTGCCCTATATCTCTTCGCTGGCAAGTCCTGTCACCAGCAGCGCCAGCGAGTAAGTCCTCCTTTAATAAGGTCCTCCTTTAATAAGCGCCACCGCATCAGTCCTCTGGTAAGTTCTCTCATCAAGCGCGCGTATATCTCATCAGTCCTTTTGCAACGCGCGTTTCCCAGTAAGTCCTGGGAAACGGCTTTGCGTTCGCTTTTATAACTCAACCAAGCGATCACTCCGCGAGCCCCAAAGCCACGCCTGTCAGCGATGTCACTTCAGCCCTGGTTGGCTGGTTCAGGCTTACTGGCCCCACCCTTGATGGCTGGGTGACGTAGCCACACCTTCTTCCCTGCACTCCGTCCCCTTTCTCGGGCCTAACCTCGTGGCTTATGGCGGCGTTTGGGCTGAAGCCCATCGAGGTTGCGAGCAGCTAAGGCTGCTGCTGCTGGCCGAGGCGCGTAACAATTTGGGCGGGCCATGGGGCAGACTGGAGGGCGCGTAATGGTGTGGCTTGGAGAGGGAGGCTTGCAAAATGGACGAATGGGCCTACTCCTTATTTGATTGACACAACGCAGATTCAACTATTGGAAACACGGCCTTATCTGAACACATACTAATGAAATAACTGAAGTCCTATGGTGGCCTACGTGTTGCTTGTGACCTAACTATGGGGTGCAACCTTTAAGCCTTTTAATGATGTCATATATATTTACAAGAGTGTGGGTTCTCAAAACTGCAACACTGCACCCCCCCTTTTTCCAGGCTCGGCCCGAGCCAAAACAATAGGACTATCTTTTAATTAGTGTGACACTTAGGTGTGGTTACCCTCTACTTTTAACCTACTACCCTGAGTGCAACAGTTTTAACACTAGATATGTCCCCCCTGCTGCATTGCATCCTATCTAACTGACTCACGCCCACTATTAACCGAATTACGAAATTATTCTCCTACTGCACATCGAGCCGGTGGGGAGCATTATTTACAAGACTACTATTATTTACACTACAACCCCGGACCTGTCCTTTGTGGGAAAAAGCAGAGAGAATTTGAAAAGAGGAAATGCCACTGCAATGCACTGCACCGATACACCATACCCATATTTACTAATAAAATGCACCTTAATTTTAAAAAATGCACCAAAAAGCACCAGCACCAAAATGCACAGTCATCACACATTTTAAAATAATAAAATGATGACGTCTTCTTGTGCTTCTCTGCTGTACCTTGGCTTGATCTTCTTGCTTGATGTTTTATTTTAATAAAAAGGGCACAAACCGCGTCCCCTTTTTATTTATGGCCAGCAGGGCCAACGTAGGTGGTCCACCTGCATGGCATTGATGCCACTTTAAAACACAGTGGTCCGCAAGCCAGATACTGCTGGCAGCAAAGGTCTGTCCCAGCAGAGATGCCAGGCCACAGAACGTGTGGTCCATAAGTGCCAGGCCACAGAACATGTGGTCCATAGGTGCCAGGCCACAGACGTGTGGTCCATAGGGTGTACCGGTGCAGGCAGGCATGCAGGCAGCAAGAGTGCAGGCAGCACAATTCAGGGCACCTGCACACTCCCCTCGGACACAAAAGAACATGGTCCATGAGTGGGGAAGGACGACAAAGCAGAGGTTAGCAGGGGGCAACGGCGCAAGGGTACACATCAACACAAGGAAATGCGACATGAAGGGCGCGGGAGAGCGAGCTGAGAAAGCTTGTCCCTACTCGTTCGTCACCCCCCATGTCAGCCTACACTACCCTTGCCCTTCCCCGTATTTACACAATTTACAAATTCGTCGCTACCGTCTTGTCTTTCCCATCCCCTAATACCAAATTCGTCATCAATCCCTCCTAAGGAGGAAGAGATGGAATATCAACAATGTCTCACCCACGTCAAGATGCGTCTTACATTCCCAAATAATTTGCCAAAAACTGGTGTGGAGTCTTATCACCCTCGGTGAGTGGATGCGGATGGTGCGAAGAGATTTTCTCCTAACTATCTTCTAAATGACATTAACTCTCTTTAAACTACCCGGGGTCTTGCCCTGTCAATTCATTGGCCATCTTTAAACTACGTGGTTCTAAAAACCAATTCCCATTGCACATACTGTGGTGCTCTCCAATTTGGGGTCTCACTCCCCTGATTTTTCGATCTGTGCCCTCGCACAATTTCTGGGCTGGGTCGTGTGGCTCTCCTAGCAGGTCCTACTTACTTGCGCACCTACGCCACTGAACGTCGCCACCCGAGCTTGCCTAGCTCCTTCACTCTACCCTAACCTTGGGAAGGCCCTCCTGGTGCTCTCACTCCACTACTGCCCCCCCCCCCCCATGGCACTGGGCTACCCGGGTCCTCTCCTGGGATCCTCGGGCCCCGCTGAACTCTACATGAACTGAACACTAACTGGCTCCTAGAGCCTACCTGCAGCCTCACCTGGCTGACAGACTACCAGTGGCGGAGTGCTCAATAACCACACTTACCAACAGGCCACACGCCCAGCCATTCCACTTTAATTACGCACCCATCCACGCAGTACTCTGCTACTATCCGCACCAGAGATGTCAATATCCACCAAAATTTACCTACTTCCTCTACCTACTTTTAAACTACCCTCCCCGGGTATTCGTGAAGGGGTCCATCCTTCCCCCATTCACTCCTTTGCACCATGCACTCCACTCCACTCATTCCATACTTCATCTACTCCACACCATTTATTCCACACAACCCTTCTCCACTTGCACACCATGCAAGTCAATGCACTCAATACACAATGACACACATCCTCAATACTCCATTCATACACTTTTACACACACACATCATTCTCCACGAGCATTGCCTCATTCGCTCAGATTTTCCCACGCTCCAATTTCTCATTTCAACATGCTCACCAGCAAGACTCTCATTTAATTCCTCATTTAAACTAGACCACAAACACACTGCATCATCTAATCTAACGATTTCCCCTAATACTAGTGCTCTCCGTGTCATCCCTTATACTACTGCACATCCCACGTCATTATCATCCAACTACTCTACTCTACCGTCCCCATGACCTGTACAATGTCACTACTTAAATCTCAAGTCTCCTAAAGTCATTTCTAGGTCCCTAAACATTATCCAAGCCCTCACTGGCTAGTTTGCACCACCAAACCCCATAAATCTATAGCTCCTTTGCCCCAATGGATGTGAGGGATGGTAGAGCTACCATCCCTTTACATCACTATCGCCATCACCACTACTATCAAATGTCCACTATCTATGAGCCTCTCGGGACAGGAATGCATTCTTACTGCTCGGCTTCGAAAAACCGAGCAATGCATACGGTGGTCTGTCTCCTGTTGGTTGGGTCCATCTGGCATTTTCGATTCTGGGGAGGAGGCATACTCGGGCCGAGATTCCAAGGTCCATCTCGGCACGGAACCTTTCGGTCTCCGGCCCGATGACCCAACCTCCCCCGGTCGGAGCACCGCCCCCGCTAGGGGGCGAAGGTCCGACCTGGCCTACCTCCCCCGGAATCGGGCCGCTCGCCACTACGACACGGCACTGACCATACAGGGCGGAGCCCGGCCCGAATCGTGCACGGTGCTCCTTGCGAGAGCGCCGCCGCAACGATCCCCGCCGGCCCCCGCAGCACATAAGGAACACCACGCCCCACGCTATATGTCGGCCTAGGCGCTGCCCCGGTCAGCGTCGATGCTCGAGTCGCATTCTCACACCACGCATTCCTTTATTCACTCACAAAACGCGGCGCTCCAATGCCTCTCATACAACTCACACATTTCGTTAATTCTACCACTGCACACGCTCATGCATACCACCCAGGCGCACTAATTCTCCTCACACACTCTGTTACACACCTTTCTTCCACGCATGCCTCCCGTGCACTCTCCCCCATTACGTACTCTGTAACCACCACGGGTGTGCACTCTTGCATCCACCCACTCAGCGCACACCTACCCACGGGTGTGCAATCGCCCGCTGCACACCCAATCACGCGCACCGGTGTGCATCCCCGCACACGCTCCTCATCCATCTCACTCTCTGTATCACACTCCATTCCACACTCTTCCAATGCACACTCTGTACCGCATCCAACACACATACACCCCGATGGGCATTCACTCTCGCACTCGGTAACACACTCGCGCTCTGGCGCCGTTCGTGCACGCACGCCATTCGCTTTCACACCGCGCACCACGGACCTTCTACGAGCGCCGGGGTGACGTCTGGATCCCAAGCGCGTGAAAAATCCTTTCGCGCCAAACACTTTCGCACGAAACCTCTTTGTGCCATACACCACCCTACTCACCTTGGCACTTCCTCTTCTTCGCTCCTCCACCACCTGCAAACTTTCCATTTGGTTATGCAGCACGACATCACGATGTGAATACAGACTTTGTGCATACTCCATCTTTTCCTTCCGCGAGTGCTTTTCTAAGTCGGCCATTTCTTCCAACCCAATTTCCGCTATTTCTTTGATTTTAATTTCTTTTTCCTCGACGACTGCCGGTGCTAATAAAATATAATTTTCTAATTCTGCGGTCATCGGCTTTTCTATCCCCCGTGTCGCGATTTCTATCCCGGTCCACCCGGCTGTGCTTGGCTCCAGCTCACTTTTCCCACGTTCCTCAAGCCGCGCTACCTCGTCGCGTACCCCCGCAACCTTTCCGCTCGATCTGTGGTCTCTGTCCTTCCCCATCTGCTTTATCTCATACCTGGCTTTCTCCCTCGCCAACCCCTCATTTATTTCTCAGGCCTGGCCACCCACGTCCTCCAATTGGCCTCATAATTTGCTCTCTAATCCCCCCAATTTGACGTCTAGCCCCCTAATTTGGCTTCCCAATTACTCACTATTGGCCCTCATTTCTCCCCATCTCCTTACTCAATCCCCAAAATTTGGTTTCCCAATTGCTTACTATCGGCACTCATTTCTCTTTGCTCCCGGGTGGCTTTATCACTTTGGGCGTCCAACTTTGCCATCATCTGAATCATAAAGACTCGCATGTACTCTGGCATCTCGGGCTCGGCTGCCGCGGCTATATGCGAGGCGCCGCCATTTTGTCCGCCTGCAACCCCCACTGCCGCATCTTCATTATTTTCCTCCTCCATCTCTCCGAATCGTCTCACTTCTTCCCGGGGGTCCTGGGTTGACTCTAACCCTTCCTCTATCTCCTCATTTACCTCCACTGGCATCCGATCGCCTTGGCTATCCATGGCACAATTTAATTTAGATGTTGTAATAAAATTTTGGCCGCTCGAAATTTTGACCAAATTTTTTCAAAAGATAAAAAATTTGGTTCAGGTCCAAATCCCACTCCCCGACACCAATTGTTGCGGCCAATATGCACAATTGGTGTCCAAAATTTGGTCTAAAAAATTTCGTCCCATGTTCCGAATCCCACTCCTGAGACCAATTGTTGCGGATCTCGGGCGTCGGCGCTCCCCTTATCAAGGGGGGTGGGGTTAATCCCCTTGTCCTTTTGTCTGGCCGACCCGAGTCCTGGAAGTTATAACGTTCCTTCCGGTCGGCGGTAAATAGGGTTGTTGGCCGAGTCTTAGTCCAATTACCGAAGTACTACCACCGGCCGTAAAGCAAGGAGATAACTCACACTCGAACCATGGATATTGATGGAAACGTCTAGCGGATAGCGATCCGCGATCCGAGCCGTTAACAATGTGACTAAACCTGATTCTGAGCGGTTTCTAATCGTGCCACATTTACCCAATGAGAGAAAAGACGGATGCGATCGAATAAGAGGAAACCCAGAAAATAGGAAGAACAAAGATTGGTTTATTAACAATTTACAAGAAGGAGAAGAGTAAACGAAAGAATGTACAGGATAGGAAGAGGAAGAAGAAGAACACAGGGCAGCCTTAAACAGTCTTATTCTTAATACCCAGGACAAACCTACACACTCACACGGGGATTGTAGATGGTTGATGGCCACCAGCGAGTCCAGGCTCCAGCCAGGCTCCGATCCAAGCTCCGATCCAGCGGACGAAACCCGGCAGGCAGCTCCGCGTGTAGTGGAATGCGACCGGACAATTATATAGCGGGGAGAAGCTGGTGTCCTATGGGGTATGTAATAAATGCACACTCGTGCCAAACGCCCCCTCTCTCCAAGGTCTTTTCGCACAGTGCGTTTCCAACCAGTCCT
This sequence comes from Myxine glutinosa, assembly GCF_964187855.1. NCBI lineage: Eukaryota > Metazoa > Chordata > Myxini > Myxiniformes > Myxinidae > Myxine > Myxine glutinosa. The sequence continues at coordinate 43,668,777 of NC_136266.1, read as the reverse complement.
TTACAACGCCAATCATACGACGCCGTCTTGGACAGTTCTCTCATCAAGCGCGCCGTATATCTCTTCTCTGGCAAGTCCTGTCACCATCAGCACCAGCGAGTAAGTCCTCCTTTAATAAGGCCCTCCTTTAATAAGCGCCACCGCATCAGTCCTCCGGTAAGTTCTCTCATCAAGCGCGCCGTATATCTCATCAGTCCTTTTGCAACGCGCGTTTCCCAGTAAGTCCTGGGAAAGGGCTTTGCGTTCGCTTTTATAACTCAACCAAGCGATCACTCCGCGAGCCCCAAAGCTACGCCTGTCGGCGATGTCACTTCAGCCCTGGTTGGCTGGTTAAGGCTTACCGGCCCCGCCCTTGACAGCTGGGTGACGTAGCCACACCTTCTTCCCTGCGCTCCGTCCCCTTTCTCGGGCCTAACCTCGTGGCTTATGGCGGCGTTTGGGCTGAAGCCCAGCGAGGTTGCGAGCAGCTAAGACTGCTGCTGCTGGCCGAGGCGCGTAACAATTTGGGCGGGCCATGGGGTAGACTGGAGGGCGCGTAATGGCGTCGCTTGGAGAGGGAGGCTTGCAAAATGGACGAATGGGCCAACTCCTTATTTGATTGGCACACCGCAGATTCAACTATTGGAAACACGGCCTTATCTAAACACATACTAATGAAATAACTGAAGTCCTATGGTGGCCTACGTGGTGCTTGTGGCCTAACTATGGGGTGCAACCTTTAACCCTTTTAATGATGTCATATTTATTTACAAGAGTGTGGGTTCTCAAAACCACAACAATATGTATGCTCTTGCGACTCGAGTGGGATCACGTGAGACCTCGCGAAAGTATGCCACAGCGTAGGCCTAACGAATAAGGCAGTTCTCTTAGACCACCCCACACCCCCTTCCACCATCCCCCTACAATTCCCCATCAACCGTGTGCCTGGGCGGTGTAAGTGTTGAGTCCTTTCTGCATCGTAACCATGCCGTATTTCTTCTGGAGTTAAATATGACTGATTTATCAATTAATACCAAATCCCCGATGAGCCGTCAAGAAAAATAAAACCTACCAATCCGCAGTGAACATTCGACCGGCGTTTTGATCTGCACTACCACCACCGCCATCCTCACCAACGCCATCTTCACCACCGCCATCTTCACCAACGCCATCTTCACCAACCCCATCTTCGTCTGAATCACTCGAACAAGGCTCGAAACGATATGGAGCTACAATTCATCTGAAAGTGTTTCCATCACTAATTTTGTCTTCAATAGTTTCTTCAAAATCGCACTGATCCGTTTCAACATACTGACGACCTTTAGAGTTGCTAATGATGGTGGAATCAGTATCGGAATCCAAGCTCGATGTGCACTGTTTCTCCATGTAACTGCCATTTGGATCAAGGTGAGTTAATGGTGTGACATCACTGGCAAAATCGAAAATCGACACTCAAGGGCTATTTTTGAAACTTTCTGATTGGCAAAAAAAAAACATATATATACTACCCTTCAAACCAGACCGTGATTTATGATTTTCAATGGTTTTTAAGAAAATATAGTGGTGCGTTTGGGTTCCCCTTTAAAGGCCTTTGAGGTTCTAATCAACATTCCTTGTTTGGCAATGCTCCATTTACAGCACAGAACACATATCAAGGAATCTCAATAATTTCTGCATGGCTTGTGTGTTGATAACTGATTTGTGTGTTGATATAATGGAGTAATGTATACCTTTATTTTGTATACAAAGTGGAGGCTTGTGGATCAGCTAGAACACAGAACAGGCCAGGATGTAATTGAAGAAGAACATTGTGAAAAGTGGGTAACACATCAAAAGGAGGGTAGACACACCAGAGGGACACTTGGAGGAAGAATGGACATGGGGAAGGAGATATGTGGAGTGTGTGAGGGGGGAGGGGAGGCAGGTGTGTTAGCATTCCCAAAGGAAGATAACATTACTTCAAGAAGCTGAAGATAAAGGTCTTTTTTTATTTCCTTTTTCTCGTCTACAGTTATCTTTCCTTACAAGAGTGAGGCTCATGGAAAAGCAAGATGTAACTCATCGTGGAACAAACATTAAGGCAATGAATAAACTGGAAAGAGGAGAGGAAGAAGGGGAGCAAATTGAAAATAGCATGTAAAATCATTGAGTTCGATAAGGTTAATGGGGGCATTAAAGATCATGGGTCAGAATCTGGCATGACTAAAGATGGAAGTGCACTGCTTGTTTGAAGTCTTGGAGGGCCTAGTGAGACAGACCAACCTCTGAAAGGTGATTCCATATATGGAAGACATAAGGAGTAAAATAGGTGAGGTGTGTAGTCAGCCTAGACTTTGGAAGTTTAACCAGAATGGGTTAACTGGAAGAATTTGTGCATCCGATAGTTCCTGGGAATGGTTGGAGGACTGAGAGGGCAGAGGGAGCATTGTTGGAGAATAGACGGTAGAAAACAGAGACCACCCACGTGGTGTGAGAGCATCAGACCTTATGCTTTGTCCTCATCCTGGGTAATTCAAATAATTTTGAGGAATTTAGATTCCACATAATCAAGGAGAGACTCCATTGAGCTGCGGACAATTGCCTTGTAGACTGTAATAACTTTGCTTTTCCAATTTAAGACTTTGATTGACAGAAGATGCACAGAATGTGGCTGGCTTTGGAGGCCAGCTTTGCAATGTGATATATCCAGGAAAGGGAATGGCTAATGGTGAGGTCTAGCCGTTCAAGAAACTGAACTTCTTCCAGAAGATGACCATGGAAATAGAATGGTGAGGTCTAGCCATTCAAGAAACTGAACTTCTTCCAGAAGATGACCATGGAAATAGAATGGTGAGTTTATTTGATGATCATTTCAGAAGGAGAGGGTAAGACTGATATTTTCCAGGATTGAAAGGCATGTTCCTATTAGATCAGATCAGGGTCGAATCATTTCCAGATAAGCAGAGAGAGATGCAGATGCTGTCTGCCTAACAGAGGGATGGGGGGTACTATACGATACAATTTGGAGTCCTCTGTAAAAAGAAAGAGGATTTTCCAGAGCGTCGGAGAGGTCATTAAAATAGATGAGATACAATACAGGGCCCAAAACATGACCTTGGGGATCTCCAGGTTCCACTGCGAGAGGGGAGGAGAGGGTTCCATTGATGGCAACATGACAGCGTGAGTGGAGGAAGTTGGAAGTCCAGGAATGAAGACAGCATTGTATGCCAGAGGCGGAGAGTTTGGCAAGCAAAGGAGGATTCCAAATTGAGTCTTGAATGCCCGAGATATGTCCAGAGAGATATTCCGAACCTCTTGTTTAAACTTGAGGGCCTCCGCCATTGCTGAGAGAGTAACAGAAGCATGTTCAGATTTGAGTGCCTGGAACAGAACCCAAGCTGATGGTCAAATATCAGGTTGTTTGAAAACAGAAAAGATGACATCAGAAGCAATGATTTGTAATTGGAAGCAAGTTCACTGGCCTACATTTGGTCAGATGTGTTTTGCGCATTTCCTGTGGATGGAAGGACTTCCATGTTTGCTGACTTCCATGCAGAGGGGAGATGGCCAAAGGACAAGGATAGAGAAGATAGATGTGGAGTAAGAACAGCAGAGCAGGATTTTAAGAGCAAGGTCACTGATGCCGTCGAAGTTCATCGCCGAAACACGGTCAAGGCCAGCAGAAAATGATCTACCTTCTCGGGTGAGAAGGACACATTGTCCAATAGAGAGTGGATACGATGACAGAGGGGAATGGGTTGGGTACACGAGACTTGGAGCCGAAGACAGAGTTTAGACATTCTGCCCTATCTCAGACAGTCTGCAGTACAGCCGTTTGAGGTGAGGCACAGAATGGAGAGGGAGTATACACCAGAGACAGACATGACAAGGTACGACCATGACTTGGAGGAGGACGACTGGTCGGAGAGTTTGGCCTTGATATTTGTCCTGTATGTCAACAAACTTTGAGATTTGCCAAGGTAAGACTGCATAGTGAAGGTCCACAGAGAGTTGGAGCAGTTCCTAATTCTATCAAAACCTACAAAGAGAGAAGAGGTGTCTGCCTGCCTACCTGAATAATGATAGATGCTACGCCAGGGGGTAAGGTCATCAGCAAAGGGCTAAGGAGGATTTTCTCGAGATTTTGAAGGTGGGCTGCATTTCACTGGATATAGTTGCTCTGTAATGGAAGTTCTGCTGACTCAGCAATGATCATGATCTCAAGAAGACCTCTTCCCCCCCACCGAGAATAAATAAAGTTTACGTGCAGTGATTGCTCCATTGCTCTGTGAATGGCATACTAACACATAAGAGTTTGTATTTTAGAATCCATAGTTTTGCTCTGACCATTTTTTTTATCCAAGAGCAGTTAAAATCATTAAATTGCACAGATGGATGTTTACATTCTTATGCACCTTAGCTTTGAAAGAGCAACAGTGGAGGGATATGAAGAAGGCTTCGTGAAGATTTCTAAAGCTCATTGGAGTGCATCGTGACACCCAAAAACCGTGTGGCACCATAGATCACGCGTGGTCATGGGGTCAAACATTTGTGACACTAATTGGTCTTCTTTAGGGCTAATTGCAACCATGAAATACCTTGCATTATGACAGGGGCACGCCCGTGGAGAGGTGGCAGCGAAAACGCATCTCATAAACCCAATATTTCGACCACTGTCAGACGCAAAGGAATGGCCCATTAGTCTTGATGTTTATTAGCCATATGCTGGCACCAAGGTTGTTTATAGTTTCCTGTAGTTTGCGAGGTGGTTTTCATGTTGCAGATCAAACACGATTTGTCTGCAAAAACTAATTGCAAAACACTTTCTTGGTGGGAGAAAGCTGTTAGGCAAGCCATTCAAAGAGATACAGATATGTATGAAATTCAAGTTGCTTTAATCATTGGAAAATATTGATTTTAATTATCGCTAATATTTATATATATATATATATATATATATATATATATATATATATATGTATATATATATATATATATATATATATATATATACGGTATGCGCAGGCATTACTCTATTTACACCCATTCATTTTATGCATTTTTGGTTTAACGCCATGAAAAAATTAATGAAAAAAAAACGATTTACATCCTGCTTTCTAGGAACGCATCTTGGTCGAAAATAGTGGAATACTTGTATATGTGTACATCTATATATATATATATATATATATATATATATATATATATATATATATATATATATATATATATATTGTTGCGGATATGGGATTTGGCCTCCATATCCGCTTGTAAATATTCCCCTATTTCCCCAATACTCCCCAACTATCCCCAATCCCCCATTCCCTAGTCCCATTGTCTGTAAACAACACTCTGTAGAACCGACCTTCCCCTTTTTCCCCCATTAAATGTCGTGCCCAGGTCCACCGCATCTCACGTAGACAACTTTCGGACATCTTGCTAGTTATTCTTAGTCTATGTCAGTTAAGGACTCGTTTCCATTAATTCTGACTCTTCGTTGCACCAGAATGTGATTGTATGGCACCAGTAGTGAGTTTAGGACCTCCCCATACCTCCTCCCATCTTCCTCATGAAACAACAACAACAACAACTACAACAACAGCGCGCGGGGAGTGTGCGTCCTCACTCCGGCTTGGTTAGCCGCCATTGCCCATGTGCGCCGACGGGGTTACCACGAAGGGGCTGACTGTCGGCCCCTCGTCAAGGGCGGAGCCCGGTAACCCCCCGCACCCAATAAGAAGCAACGGGCCGATTCCATCTGGGGCGGAGCTAACGAGCCGAGGGCGTGTCACTCCCCGCTGGATATACGCAGCCACTTACCGGACGTGACGTCAGAGATGCGCCCCGAGCTTGAAGTGAAGAGAACCAGACGCCACCTCCGAGCGCTGAGAGACCTCCCTGCATCTTTTGGGCCGCGCTATCCTGTCCCTGAGCACAAGGTGCACCTTGTGCTGTCCACCGACTACCTGCCCTTCCTTGCCATCAATCCCGGTGTGAGTCAGTCTTGTCCTGTTTATCTGTGGTCTGTCGGCGTTACTATAAGACCGTGATTAAGTGCCTACCTTCCTATGCTGTCCCTCTTGTCCTTGTAATCTCAACGTTCCTAAATATTATAACCTCATCCGGAGGTCTTGAGAACTGTACCCCTGGTGTCGTGTCATTTAACCCAGCCGTTGTGTCCTTTCCTCAATTGATTTAGCGTAGCGCGACTCGGCCAACGTTCGAGTATAATCGGGTAAACTGTGCAGACGCGGTCATACCAAACCGCTCGGTAAACCAACATCCACAACCGCGTCTGTAACATTTGGTGTCGAGGAGTTGGATTCGGACCTGGGACTAAATTTGTTAGGCCCAAATTTTGGAACACCAATTGTACCATTAGGGTAACATTTGGTGTCGGGAAGTGGGATTCGATCCGGAGCGCGTTTCACGCGCTCGAAATTATAACAGCGAAATTTGATTGTGTTTTACAAAAAAAATAAAAACCCGAATTTTGAAAGTCGCGCTATGGCAGACCAAGACGGCTGGGTTCCGGTAGAGGAGAGGGAGGCAGGGTCGATCCAGGACCAAAATGAGGGACAAGAGGAGAGCGAAGCAGTGAGGGTAGCAGATTCGCAAAATAGCGTCGTCGCGACCGTGGTAGCGCCGCCGATGGATTGGGGCCTATTTATGGAACAAATAAAGGCCTTTATGGTTAAGTCGGGTGAAGAAATGAAGGACGAGATGAGGGCTAATAGTCAGCAATTGGGAAACCAAATTGTGGGATTGGGGGTAATGAGGGACGAAGCGAGGGGTACCGGTGAGGGGTTAGACAAGAAATTTGGGAAGTTAGACAATAATTTTGAGGAGTTAGACAAGAAATTTGGGAAGTTAGACAATAATTTTGAGGAGTTAGACAAGAAATTTGGGAAGTTAGACAATAATTTTGAGGGGTTAGACAACGGGATAAAAGAGGTGAGAAATGGGTTAATGGGGGTAGAAAACAGAATGGCCGCTCAAGAGAATCAAATGGAAGGGATGCAAAAGGGGTTAGAGGGGTTAGAAAACAGGATGGAAGGCAAATTGAGGGACATGAGGGACCAAGCGGAAAGGGAAGTTAAACAAATGGGGCAGCAGATAGAGGGGGTCAGAATGGGGGTAGAGACCAAACTGGATGCTCACAGGGAGGAAATGGAGCAGATGAGGGTGGCATCTGGGCAGGAGATGCAAGTGATGGGAGAGGAGATCAGAAGAGGTGTGAGTGAGGAGGTCGGAGGAGTGCGCGAGGAGGTGAGGCACTGTAAGGAGCGCATGGAGAAGGAGGTGAGAAAGGGGACTGTAAAATTGCAAGGGGGTATAGAGGAGTTGACGCTGGGAGTAGAACAACTGACAGTGGGACAAAAGGAGTTGGGGGACCAGGTAAAGAAGAACACAGCGGTAATAGAGGGTTTAAAATCGACACAGAAGGAGATGAAAAAGGACGTAGGGGTAATTAAAAAAGAGTGTCAGACGGTACATGAGGACTTGAAGAGGAAAATGAACAAAGTGGTAGAGGTGATGGAGGTTAAAGAGCGGGAGGTGCGGGAGCACATAGAAAAAAATAAAGTGGAGTTAGAGGAAGAACTTAAAGGGGCGCACGAGGAGATGAAGGAGGTGAAGCAGAAATTAGAAGAAGTGGAAGAAGGGGTGAGCGAAATTAAGAAGCGACGGAGAGAGGATAAGAAAGAGATAAAAGAGGAGGTAAAAGAATTGGTCCAAAGTCTGTGTTCGGATCGTGATGATGTGCTCATTAACCGGATGAGGGATTCACAGGTGATGGAGGAGAAGCGAAGAGGAAGAGGACCCGGTGTAAGTGGTGACCAATATGGTCGTGCGTATGATGCGCCAGGTGATTTAATAAGCTTGGGGGTCGAGATAGACCCGGATGTTCGTGAGAGGCCAAGAGTGAGGTGTATGGCTGGTCCGGAGGGTATGGAACGAGAGGTGCGAGGTGTGGGTGAGCAAGGTTGTGGTGGTATGGAATGGGTAGCGGGTTGCGGAAGTGTGACCCATGCATCGACACCAACGGGGGTAGTTGTTGGAGGGACCGGGGAGGCACGAGAGCCCCTTGGGGGTAATGTACTGTGGGGGCCCGGCCGGTTCGGCCCCGCGCTGACCCCGCAAGGGGCGACGCACGGGGTCCGGCAGGCGGGCAACGACTCACATACGAGGTGGTCCCACAAGGTCCCACTCGTGCCGTATGACGGTGGGTAAGGGTGGCATCCCTGCCACCCTTCCCATGGAGTGGGGCAAAGGCGCTATAGTTTATGGGGTGTATGGCAGTGAAAACTAGCCCGGGTGGGTTAGGATATTGATAGGGATCTAGCGAAGATGACAGTAGGTAACGTTAAGGTTAGGTAGTGACTGATACCTGTAGTGCGGACGCAGGTAGATTAGTATGGATGATAATGACGTGGGAGCGCAATAGTTTAAAGGGACGACTGGGAAGCGCAAGTTTCAGAGGGGAGTAGTTAGCTGAGATGATGCCGTGTGTGTGAGGATTGAACAGGTGAGGATTGAACAGGTGTGATCGAACAGGTGTGATTGCACAGGTGTGCAACTGGACAGGTGTGTGGAGCAATGGATGAGTAGTGAGTGTGGTGGATCAGCGCGAAGGCGCTTGGGGAGAGAAGGGTGCAGGTGGCACCAGGTGTGAGAGCACAGGTGTGCAAGTAAAGGTGTGTGGGGAGAGTTGGAGTAAGTGGTACGGAGTGGTGTGCATGGTGCGAAGGTGTGGATGGGGGAAGAGTGGACCCCTTTCACGAGTACCCGGGGCGGGTAGTGTAAGTGTTAGGTAGAGGGTATAGGTAAATTGTGGTTGGATATTGGCATTTGTGGTGCGGTTGCAGAATGGTATTGTGGATGGGTGCATTAGTGTTGTGGAAATGGCTGGGCGTGTAGCCTGTTAGTGTGTGTAGTTGGTTGGGCACTCCACCACTGTGAGGATGTCGGCCAGGTGAGGCCGCAGGTGGGCTCTGGGAGCCGTTAGTGTCAGTGGGTGCCTGAGGATCCCGGGTGTGGATCGGGTAGCCCAGTGCCAGAGAGGGCACCGAGTGGGGAGAGCGCCAGAGGGCCTTCCCCAGGTAGATAGGTTAGGGTGAGGAGCAGGTAAGCTCGGAGGCAACTGCAGTGGTGGAGGTGTGCAGGTGGGTAGACCCGCTGGGAGAGCTACACGTCGCGGCCCAGAAATTGTGCGAGGGCACCGGGAGATGAATCGGGGGAGTGAGACCCCAAATTGAGAGGCACCACAGTTTGGTCAATGGGAATTGGTTTTTAGAACCCATAGTGTAAGTTGGCCAATGGATTGGCAGGGAAAGACCCCGGGTAATGTAAAGTTGTTAAAGTCATTTAGGAAATAGTTAGGATTGATGAACCTGTCGCACCATACGCAGCCACTTACCTGAGGTGATGATGATGACTCCACACCTGTGTTTTCTTTGTTCTGTGTGCAGGAAATGAGAATTGCTGTGAGGATTTGTGAGACGCATCACGACGTGGATGAGACATTGGGGTGATTCCATCTCTCCCTCCTTAGGAGGGACTGATGATGAATTGGTAATGGCAAATTTTGATGTTCAGTTGGAGATGGCAAATTTTGATGAGAGTTGAAAATGGCAAATTTGATTGGTTAGGAGGGAGAGAAGACGAATTTGGTTTATGGGAGGAACGGGGAAGACAGTAGGGACGTTTGTTGATTTGTAAAGTAGATGTTTATGGGTAGTGTTGTGTTTTGTGGATACAGTAAGGGGTAAGGGAGGGGCAATGTAGGTTACCTGGTGGGGGGGGGGGCGTACGGTAGGAACGTACCTGTCTCACCTGGTTCCCATGTGCCCCCAGTGTGCATTACCTTACATTGCGTGCACTTTTGCGCCCTTACCACCTTACTCACTTGTTTTCTTCTTTTGTCTCCCACCTCCGAGGATCTGGCTTTGGGGCAGAGAGAGAGGAGAGAGAGTTGCTGGCTCCGCAGTTGTGGGCCTGCACTTTCGCTGCTTGCTGCCGGGATCGATACACCATATGGACCGCAATTTTGGTGGCCACCCACAATGGACCGCGGTTCTTTTGCGGCCAAGCACCACCCGTGGATGGACCTATGGGTCAACGTGGCACCTATGCCATACAGGTGAACCACTAATAGTTGGCCCCCTGACGGCCACAATACAGAAATGGACGCGGTTGGCGCCTTTCTTTATTTTTGAAAGAAGCAAGAAGGCCAAGTGCACCACATGAAGGCAAGACCAGCGGCAGAACATCGGCCGGCTGCGACACCACCGGTGATTTATAAACACTTTATTGGTGCACCGGATGGTGCTGACTGTGTTATGGGGTGGTGCTTTTGGTGCTTGGATGGGGTGCTCTGCACATTATTAAAGGCCGTGAGGCCACAGAGCACTCGTGGGTTGGTGTATCGATGCTGGCATGCGTGCTCTCTCTATGCATAACATCTGCATGTGTTCCTCCAAAAACAGGTCCTGGATCGTAGTGTAAATATCAGCGTAGTCTTGTAAATAATGCTCCCTACCGGCTGTATGTTTAGTTTGCGAATTCTTTCCGCGATCCGGTTATCCTGTGGGTGTGTTTCTGTGAGGAGAAGGGTGCAACGTCGCAGGGGGACATATTTACTCATTTGTGAATATCTGTAAAACTGTCGCACTCAGGGTAGAGTTAATAGTAGAGGGAACTACATCTGAGTGCCACACTAAAGTAGGTAAAAATTTATCGGGTCGGGTCGCCCCGAGGGTAGAGAAGGGTGCAATGTTGCGGATATGGGATTTGGCCTCCATATCCGCTTGTAAATATTCCCCTATTTCCCCAATACCCCCCAACTATCCCCAATCCCCCATTCCCTAGTCCCATTGTCTGTAAACAACACTCTGTAGAACCGACCTTCCCCTTTTTCCCCCATTAAATGTCGTGCCCAGGTCCACCGCATCTCACGTAGACAACTTTCGGACATCTTGCTAGTTATTCTTAGTCTATGTCAGTTAAGGACTCGTTTCCATTAATTCTGACTCTTCGTTGCACCAGAATGTGATTGTATGGCACCAGTAGTGAGTTTAGGACCTCCCCATACCTCCTCCCATCTTCCTCATGAAACAACAACAACAACAACAACTACAACAACAGCGCGCGGGGAGTGTGCGTCCTCACTCCGGCTTGGTTAGCCGCCATTGCCCATGTGCGCCGACGGGGTTACCACGAAGGGGCTGACTGTCGGCCCCTCGTCAAGGGCGGAGCCCGGTAACCCCCCGCACCCAATAAGAAGCAACGGGCCGATTCCATCTGGGGCGGAGCTAACGAGCCGAGGGCGTGTCACTCCCCGCTGGATATACGCAGCCACTTACCGGACGTGACGTCAGAGATGCGCCCCGAGCTTGAAGTGAAGAGAACCAGACGCCACCTCCGAGCGCTGAGAGACCTCCCTGCATCTTTTGGGCCGCGCTATCCTGTCCCTGAGCACAAGGTGCACCTTGTGCTGTCCACCGACTACCTGCCCTTCCTTGCCATCAATCCCGGTGTGAGTCAGTCTTGTCCTGTTTATCTGTGGTCTGTCGGGGTTACTATAAGACCGTGATTAAGTGCCTACCTTCCTATGCTGTCCCTCTTGTCCTTGTAATCTCAACGTTCCGAAATATTATAACCTCCTCCGGAGGTCTTGAGAACTGTACCCCTGGTGTCGTGTCATTTAACCCAGCCGTTGTGTCCTTTCCTCAATTGATTTAGCGTAGCGCGACTCGGCCAACGTTCGAGTATAATCGGGTAAACTGTGCAGACGCGGTCATACCAAACCGCTCGGTAAACCAACATCCACAACCGCGTCTGTAACAATATATATACTGATACAACATATATATATTCATATTTCAAAAGGATTGATACAACTTTGTCTTCCTGCTGTTTCTTTGTTTTTTGACCTATACCGTTTTCCTTTTCAGGGTTTGGTGGTGTTATGGTGGTATTTGTTCCCTTGGATTTCTATCTCCGTAGCTCAACCATGCCATTGACAGTGGAGCAGAAGACAAAAGTGGTTGCTCTGTGGTATGAGACTAAATCATAATATGTGGACACCCACCGGAGGTTCTGCCGGGAATATGGCCTCAGCACATGTGATGGACCCACAAATTGTGCCATTCAACGTATTGTGAGACATTTTGAGCACAAGGGTACAGTGCACAACCAGAGCAAGGTCAACAGTGGCAGGCCAGCATGAGTAACCAAGAGCCAAGCCAACATCGACGTCGTGCGGAATCTGCAATGGACAGTCCCAAGAAGTCCCACCGCCGGCGCTCCCAGGAGCTGGGCATCAAACCAACATCAGTCTGGCGTATCCTAACTAAGGAATTGAAGCTTTTCCCATACATCATCTCTATTAGGCATAAACTGAGTCAGGATGACATGAGAAGGAGACTTGATATGTGCAATTGGCTCAGTGACAGGATGGAGCGGTATCCAAACTTGATCAACCTGATGTGGTTCAGTGATGAAGTCCATTTCCACTTGAACGGTGCCATCAACAACCACAACAACATGTTCTGGGGGTGCAGAACCACCTGAGACCTACAGGAAAGTTGGACAGAAATTTTGAGTCAGGATCAATGCCTGTCTGAACAGGCATATAAATGCAACGGGTAATGCAACGCTATAAAATAAAGCAGATGATATAATATGGAATTTAGATTCTCCAAGATGCACACATCGAGAACGTAAATTACAAGGATTTTGCGTAAATGCCAATTTCAGACTTTGGCCTCTCACTAACTCTAGCAGTAACGTACTGCAATGACAATCAGTGATAGAAAATACCATGCCATACGCTTTCAAAAAATGTTTGGATCACGTCCCTGAGGTTTCTCTTTCTTTGTAAATAAACGTTTAAAGTTGTATCACTCTTTTTGAAACAGCATGTATATATATATATATATATATATATATGTATATATATATATATATATATATATATATATATATATATATATATATATATATATTAGTGCTGGGCGACAATCACGATTAGGCGATAATCGTGCTTTAGATTTACTATTGCGATACCGATCATCGATATTTATTATCACGATAAGTGCTGCGCATGCGCAGTCGGTACAACGCACCTTGAACCTGGATATTGACGGTGCATTGACTGTTTTGAGCGGTTTGTGTGTTTAGTTTCTCTCAAAAGATATTCCCGTATTAAATGCAACGCTATAAAATAAAGCAGATGATATAATATGGAATGTATATTCTCCAAGATGTAATTTAAATGGTATATCATTAAACAATAAACTTTAAAACAAACAACAAAGGCAGTGTTCTGGGCCCTGTGCTATTTCTGGTCTTCATCAATGATCTCTTCGACTCTTGAAAATCCTCTCTATCTCTTTGCTGATGACTCCACTCTCTGCCGCTCCATTCCTCATCCCTCAGATCGGCAGTCTGCAGCCTCCTCACTCTCTGCAGACCTGGACAAAATCACAGACTGGTCAAACAAGTGGAACATGTCTTTCAATCCTGACAAATCTCACACTCTTACGATGTCTCTCCGAAAAGACCGACTGGACAACCCTCCCATCTACTTTCTCAACAATCCTCTCCAAGAAGTTCTGTCGCTCAAGCTTTTGGGTCTCACTATCTGCCATGATCTTTCCTGGGAAAACCACATTTCCAAGCTGGCCTCCAAACCTAGTCGCCGACTGGGCATCCTCCGTCGTGCGAAATCCTTCCTTGGCACACTTGAGCACCTCACCACATACAAGGCTTTCATCTGCAGCTCAATGGAATACTTTTCTCCCCTCTGAGCCGGTGCTCCTGCCTCACATCCAGCTCGGCTTCACGCTGTTGAAACCAAAGCTTTCAGAATCATTGGAATCTCCCGCGATGAAGCTAACTCCGAGGACCTTTCACTCACTCACCGCAGGCAGGTTGGTGGTCTTTCTGTCTTCTACCGACTCCTCTGTGGCCTTGCTCCCCCAGCTCTCTCTGGGCTCTGTCCCCTAAATATTCCTGCAGGTCGCACAAGATCTGCCAGCAACCCTCTTATGGTTAAACTGCCAAAATCAAGACTCCCTGCTCACCTTCACTCCTTCATTCCTCTTTTCTCCCACCCCTGGAACAAACTCCCTCACTCTCTTCAATCCCACTCCTCCCTCCAGGTCTTTAAAACAGCTGTTCACCACCATCTCTTATCTTCCCTCATCCAAAACCTTGATCTTTTCTACCCACGTTAATTCATCCCAGATCCACTTTTTTGAAATACCGACTCTTTTCCTGTTAGTCCGATCAGTGTCCATGTGCTTTATACCTCTCCCCCCCACCCCCCTTCCCATGCCTCCTCCTCCCCCCCCCTTCCCATGCCTCCTCCCCCCAAGCTCTCTCCCTCTCACAGATCTCCCGATGTCCCTGCTCTCCATCTTGTCTCCCACTCCCTTTATCATATGTTTTATGTTTTACGTGTCAGTTTGACTTTTTGTGATCATTGTTAGCTCTTACACGAGCGAAAAAATATCTTGTATACAAAAACAACAACAAAAAAAAACAAACAAAAAAACGATGTCGGGATTCCTCCAAATTTCTTTCTTTAATGTTATAAACAGCATTAGCGACTGTTCAGAAAGCTAATCATGTGTGTTTGTGGTTTGTAATATTTTACAAGCCCGGCTAAGCCGCTGTTAGACTTTTGGTCTTGTTTGAAGATAAATTAACGGGCATGCTCTCTCGAGTCTCGACTCTACAGGCTGCTTTTGCAAGCCATGGTGATACAGTAGACAACGGTCCTTTTTTTTTTTTTTTACATACGCAGTTTTTTTATTACACAAGATCGCATTTTTCACAATTTTGTGTGGTATACGTTCATTATATTAACATAGTTGTAGGAGTTGCGGACAACGAGAGGGCGAGACACTTCTTGGCCTGTTCAAAGCTCCTTTATTCCAACAGAACTAAATTACTACCGGAACTCACGCATCTTTTATAACACAAATCACTTAAGGGGGCGTGTCTCCGACAACCGAGCGCACACCACGCCCATACCATCAATAGCCCCACTGGTCCCGTGCCTGTGGATTATGTCTCAATGAGGTAACCTCCACATGAGTCAGGAATCTACCCACGTTAATTCATCCCAGATCCACTTTTTTGAAGTCAGATCCCCCCAGATTTCACTCGCACGGGCAATGTCAATTTTTGGGAGGCCTTAACCACCCGTCCGAAACGACCCCTGATGACCCGAGCAGGGACTGTTAGCGGCTTGGTGGTAGGCGGGCCAACCGGGGACTTACCCGACGGGGAACAGCCCCGCCGTGTGGGTTGAGCCAACCGAAGGGGCTGGTCTAGGTCCAAGTGAGCCGGCTTGAGGCGGTCCGCCGAATGGTGGTCCGGTTTTCCGCCGATGTCGACCACGAAGGACTTGTCCCCGGCCTCCAGAATGCGGAAAGGCCCATCGTAAGGCACCAGGTCCACGTTAACCTGGTCAAACCGTCGCTCGGGCACTGTGAATGGCGCCAATGGGGCCTGGGTATGGCGATGCAGCTTCGAGCATTGACACTAGACACAGGTGTTGACACAGTCGCGCACATCCTTCCTGAGCCCGTGCCAAACGAACTTCGCCGCCACCAACTTTTGCGACGCCTTCCTGTCCGGGTGAGAAAGACCGTGGACGGCATCGAACACCAGCCGTCTCCAGCTGGTGGGTACGACGGGGCGAGGCTGTCCCAAAGATACGTCGCACAGTAGCGTGGTGCTCGTGTCCTTCAACGGCACATCAGACAGTCGAAGTCCCATGACCGCCGCCCTGCAGGCCTCGACATCCGGGTTGGAGATCTGATCGGCCGCCATGCGGGCGTAGTCGATGCCAAGGTGAACCGCGCCAACTATGGACCAGGAGAGACAATGGGCGACCGTATTATCCTTCCCAGCAACATGTTGGATGTCCGTCGTGAACTCGGAAACGAAGGAGAGCTGGCGTTGTTGACGGGCAGACCATGGCTCCGAGACCTTGGCCATAGCAAAAACCAGGGGCTTGTTGTCCACAAACGCCGTGAACGGGCGGGCTTCCAACAGGTAACGGAAGTGTCGGACAGCTAGGTAGAGGCCGAGGAGCTCATGATCAAAGGTACTGTACTTTCTATCGTTAGGGCGGAGCTGCCGGCAAAAAAGGCAAGTGGCTGCCAGGCCCTGTTGACCCACTGCTCGTGCACGGCGCCAACCGCGTAGTCCAAAGCATCCGTGGTGAGAGCAATCGGTGCATCGGGCGATGGATGTGCCAGCATGGTTGCGCTGGCGAGCGCCAGTTTAGCATCCGTGAAAGCCTTGGCCATCTCCTCGGTCCAGTCAATGGCGCATTTGGTAGGCTTGCCCTTGAGGGCCTCATAAAGGGGCCGCATGAGCTGGGCCACCCGGGGCACGAAACGATGGTAAAAGTTCACCATGCCCAAAAACTCCTGCAGGGCCTTGACGGTGAGGGGCGTGGAAAACCCTTCACAGCCTCCACTTTAGAAGGCAGTGGGACGGCCCCCTCCCTCGTGATGCGGTGGCCGAGAAAGTCAATTGAGGCCACCCCGAACAGCACTTGGCCGGGTTAATGATAAGGCTGTGTTGACTGAGGCGTTCAAAGAGCGCTCGGAGGTGAAGCATGTGCTCCGTCCTGGAAGCCCTGGCGATGAGAATATCGTCTAGGTAGACGAACAGAAACGGCAAATCCCGCAACACACTGCCCATCAGGCGCTGGAAAGCCTGGGCCGTGTTATTGAGCCCAAAAGGCATACGGAGGAATTCGAAAAGCCCGAACGGTGCAATCACCGCGGTCTTAGGAACGTCCCGTGGCCAGACGTGGACCTGGTGGTAACCACGAATGAGGTCCACCTCAGAAAAAAAAACTTTACCGGCCAAGCGGGCAGAAAAATCCTGGATGTGCGGGATTGGGTAGCGGTCAGGGGTAGTGGCGTCGTTAAGGCAGCGATAATCCCCGCACGGGCGCCAACCGCCTCCCGGCGTCGGCTCAATGTGGAGAGGTGAGGCCCATGGGCTGTCGGACCGTTGCACGATGCCAAGACGCTCCAACGTGTCGAACTCTGCCTTTGCGATAACGAGTTTCCCTGGGTCGAGGCGTCGTGCCCGGGCATAGACAGGCGGGGTGGTGGTCAGAATGTGATGCTCCACCCCGTGTCTGATGATAATGGCCGAAAAGGTGGTGCTGTGTAAGGGCCGGGAACTCGGTGAGGAGGCGGGCGAACTCATCAGAGGTCGAGAGCGTGCACGCAAGCCTCGTCGAGGCGGACCCGCTCAGCGAGCATGGAAGAGAACTGAATGTCTCCGCATTAATGAGCCGCCGATTTTTAACATCCACCAATAGGCCATTGGCGCAGAGGAAATCAGCGCCCAGCAAGGGGGTGGACACCCTCGCCGTGACAAGATCCCATGTAAACCGCTGCCCGCTCAAGCACAGTGCCACGGTCCGTTTGCCAAAAGTCTGAATAGCACTGCCGTTGGCGGCTTCCAGGGCAGGGCCATGACTCCCGGCCTCCTGGTCCGATGCCGACGCAGGTAGAACGCTCACCTGGGCCCCTGTGTCGCGGAGGAAACGATGTCCGGAGTCGGTGTCCGAAATGAACAACAAACTGCCTGAACGGCTGACGCTCATGGCAGTTAATGAGCGCCGGCCACCCCGTTTCCCGACTCGCTGAAGCTGCAGGGTGGCCGGCATGCCTTGGCCTTGGGCCCAAACCTTGCGTGGTAAAAGCACAAGCCTGGGGCCTTCTGCCGATGGGCCGTAATGGCGGCCGCGACGGTGTCCGCCAGCGGCGTAGGCTCGACGGGGCCGGGGTCCCATGCAGCTGCACCACATTGCTGTCTGGCGGAGAAAAACGTGTCTGCTTCCCGGGCCAAGGCGCAGAAATCCTAAACAGACGAGTTGGCCAGGGCTGTCTGTACCTGACCTGGCAGCTGTTGCAGGAACAGTTCTTTGAAGAGGAAACATGGTCGGTGGCTGCCCAGGAGAGACAACATGTGGTCCATAAGCTCCGACGGCTTGGAGTCGCCCAGCCCGGGTAGTGAAAGTAGCTGGCGGGCGCGCTCAGCCTCAGTGAGCTCGAAGGTTTCGAGCAGCAGTGCCTTTAGCGTCTTGTACTTGCCGCCCTTCGGAGGATCCTGGAGAAGGATCACCACTCTGGACGCAGTGGAGCCGCTGAGCACAGACACGACATAATAATACTTCGCGTCATCAGCAGAAATGCTCCGAATGGCGAATTGGGCCTCAGCTTGTGCGAACCAAAGGCAGCTTGTCGTTCCCAAAACTCCGGGAGTTTAATCGAAACTGCACTTGTCGCCATGTTCGTTTGAAGCTCTGAAAACGTTCGAGAGCAAGACGGGGTCAGCAATGTAGGAGTTGCGGACAACGAGAGGGCGAGACACTTCTTGGCTTGTTCAAAGCTCCTTTATTCCAACAGAACTAAACTACTACCGGAACTCACGCATCTTTTGTAACACAAATCACTCTTAAGGGGGCGTGTCTCCGACAACCGAGCGCACGCCACGCCCATACCATCAATAGCCCCACTGATCCCGTGCCTGTGGATTATGTCTCAATGGGGTAACCCCCACATAGTTATAGTTATAAATAGTTACAGTTATATTAATATACCTATAAAAATATACCTATAAAAAACAGCGTTGAATCAAACCTCATGTTAAGGATTTCCTTTGGTGAAAACAGGTTTTTTTGTCTCTCTCCACCATTCCCTCCTCTCTCTCCCCCCCTCTGATAATATTTCCATCAGCGAAGCAACTGCATTGCCTGGCAAAACCCGGTACCTTTGCTAGTGTAATAATAGTAATAACCATTCCTTCATGTCCTGAGGCGCATAGGACTAGGAGCTGCCGAGGCAATTTCATTGGCTAAGGAGTACAATCCTGGATGGGTTGCATTCCAACACATGAAACTCAAATGGCTTATTGTCCCAGGAAGCAGGTACTCATTTTGCCGACCTCAGAAGGATGACAGGTTGATTCAACCCACCTGGTGTTATTTCAACGGCACGACAGTGTCTCAAACTCAAGACCCTAAGATCTTCAGCCAGCCACCTTAACTGTTAAGCCAACACCAGGCTTCAGAGGCATATGTGCACTCTACTAATTAGAGCTGTCTATTATATACTATAGCTGTCTATTATATTATTATATGTCTATTATATGTCTATATAGCCTGGGTTTGAATCTTGACTCAGCTATAAAATGTCATCTTGTTGTTTCGCATGCAGGGTGAGGATCAGGGGTGTCGTACTGCTGGAGCACTCCGGAGAGGCGCTCCGGCACCTCAACCAACCTGAGGCAGAGCTGAGAATCCGAAGTGGAGCTCAGGCACTCCGGAGAGGCGCTCCGGCACCTCAACCAACCTGAGGCAGAGCTGAGAATCCGAAGTGGAGCTCAGCTTAGCAACAGTTTAATAAATAAATAATAACAAACACCCATGTTCACGATCGGTTGAGTTATTGTGTGCATTAGCTTTGTGTGCTTTCATGGCCAAATAATGGGGATCAAACCTTGGATATGTCGATAGATTGGGCACTTTGTCTCAGAAGCGATATCATAACAATGCAGGTTATAGGCAACACAGACCCAGATGAATTGCTCAAGTTCCAAAATCAAGGAAAACTTTTCAACCATTTCATATCCAGATTTAGTGAATTATCTTGTCAAAAAGTGTTTACAAAAAAAAATTGCTCCATGGAAGATGTGAATGCATGGAAAACTTTGGATGCCTACAACATGTTAGTAAAAATGAGGACGAAGATCATCTTTCCATTCTTCACAAATCATCTTTCTTAAAACTGCTGTTTCTCGAGATGTTGTAATTGGAATAATTTTAGATCTGAAATGTGTCATCTCGACAGGAAGGTGGCAGTCTTCTTCAACAACTTTGTAGGAATCCTCTCGAACAAATTTACAATCCCCCTGTGGCATTTAATCTCAAAGGGAGAAACCTCAGAAACTGACAATTACGAAATCTGATGATTACCAAACTTTCACTTGAAATCCTTATGTGGAAAATATATGTATACACGATTGGCTCTGAACACACGTGACGATGCAAGTACATTCAGACCAATTCTTGACAAGACATGGCTACTTGCAAATACATTACTGGGAGATATGCTAAGCTTGCTGTATTTACTGATCAATTATGCACTTTTTCATACGAGCATGTATTGTGATTAGTTCAACAAGCATTCTGAGTATTGCGCTGCAATACATGTCCCCTACCGGCAGTCTGTCGTCTGGAAAACTGTGTGAATTATATAATTACCAACTCACGGTCTGAGGTAACTCGGCTAAAAATTATCCGATTTGCACCAAATAAAGTTCATGCATGGTTGCACAGACCCCTACTTCTCACTGAAGGTGGAAACAGAATGTAAATTGGAGTTACAATAAGCCCGCAAGGTCGCACCGTGGAGCGGCCTGCACGTATTGCATTGTGTGAATTATATAATTACCAACTCACGGTCTGAGATAACTCGGCTAAAAATTATCCGATTTGCACCAAATAAAGTTCATGAATGGTTGCACAGACCCCTACTTCTCACTATAAGGGGAAAAATAATGTAAATCGGAGTTAAAATAAGCCCGCAAGGTCGCTCCGTGGAGCGGCCTGCACGTATTGCATTGTGTGAATTATATAATTACCAACTCACGGTCTGAGGTAACTCGGCTAAAAAATATCCGATTTGCACCAAATAAAGCTCATGAATGGTTGCACAGACCCCTACTTCTCACTAAAAGTGGAAACAGAATGTAAATTGGAGTTAAAATAAGCCCAGAAGGTCGCTCCGTGGAGTAGCCTGCACGTATTGCACTGTGTGAATTATATAATTACCAACTCACGGTCTGAGGTAACTCGGCTAACATTTATCCGATTTGCACCAAATAAAGTTCATGAATGGTTGCACAGACCCCTACTTCTCACTAAAAGGGGAAAAAGAATGTAAATTGGAGTTAAAATAAGCCCGCAAGGTCGCTCAGTGGAGCAGCCTGCACGTATTGCACTGTGTGAATTATATAATTATCAACTCACGGTCTGAGGTAACTCGGCTAAAAATTCTCCGATTTGCACCAAATAAAGTTCATGAATGGTTGCACGGACCCATACTTCTCACTAAAAGGGGAAAAAGAATGTAAATTGGAGTTAAAACAAGGAATATTAACAGCTTTGACTTACCGCACTCCAAATTATAGTCCTATAAATCTATGAAAACTGTTGGGGAAATTACCAAAGTTCAAAGTGCCATAACTTTGTCAAAAATGATCGAAACGTCGTGAAGTTCGAACTTGATCTGTAACTTATCATAAGGAAACCATGTACCAAGTTTGAAATCATTAGCATCAAGAGTTTAGAAAACAAGTCCGGAAAACTGTTCTTTGCGTGACGGACTGACAGACGGAGGGACGGAGTGCAAACCTATAGTCCCCTCCGGTGTACACCGGTCGGGGACTAATAACGATGATGGTGGTGATTGGAGTTAGTAATCTTCAACTTCTGAAATTTTACCTTTGTTTCACTTTATCGAAAGCTTGGAAGTTTACCTGAAATGTTTAATACTGCAAGTTAGTTACAATTTGTGAACAACTTAAAAAATAAAATTTGAAGTACATATGTAGAAGTATACTGTATGTACTTTCTGGAATTTTTTTTTTCGATAAGTCAATCAGGTTGCTTTTTTTAACGATCAATATATGATATGACGTCACAGAGACAGTTTGTGATTACTTCTTCTGCTAATGCCAATGCCAATCAATGTTTGTTTGTTTGTGTCTTGTCCTGTGCCCATCCACTCTGCGGTTGCTATGTGTACCATCTGTCCTTTGTTGTTCAGCTCTTCAATGAGCATTTACCTATGAGGGCCAGTCAATAAGTAAACTTAAAATGGCGATATATATTCGAGAATGTAATGTGTGTAGTTGTAGACGACATAGGTTATATCTATGGGTAAGAGTCATGTTTTGCGTGTTTTAGATCTGGCAACATTGAGCGTATGACGTGAGTAGAGCAGTTCCAAGATGGCGGCTCCCTTAGAAGCATTCACCAGGGAGGAGCAACATTCTGTCATCCGTTTCTTTGGAAGTGAGGGTGTGAATCCCAGTGAAATCCATCGCAGAATGAAGATGCAATATGGTGACGCATGTTTATTGCTGCAGCAGGTGTACGACTGGGACAGGAAGTTTAAAAGTGGAGTGTCCAGTGTGGCAGACGCTGCTTGCTCGAGGTTAAGGTGGCCTCAAACAGCCGACACACCAGAAATGGTTGCAGGAGTTGAGCGCATGATAAGGGAAAACCGTCGCATTACGCTGGATGAAGTGGTCTCCAAATTGAACATTAGCCATAGTTCAGCTCACCATGTAATTCACAATGTGCTGGGGTTCCGCAAAGTGTCTGCAAGGTGGGTGCCTAGACAACTCGCACCGAACTGAAAGATTGACGAGCCAACGCATGTGAAGAACTTCTGCAACGTTGAACCAGGTTGGTGGTCTTTCTGTCTTCTAGCGACTCCTCTGCGGCCTTGCTCCCCCAGCTCTCTCTGGGCTCTGTCCCCCAAATATTCCTACAGGTCGCACAAGATCTGCCAGCAACTCTCTTCTGGTTAAACTGCCAAAATCAAGACTCTCTGCTCACCTTCACTCCTTCATTCCTCTTTTCTCCCGCCTCTGGAACAATCTCCCTCACTCTCTTCAATCCCCCTCCTCCCTCCAGGTCTTTAAAACAGCTGTTCACCACCATCTCTTATCTTCCCCCATCCAAAACCTTGATCTCTTCTACACCTGCTAATTTCACCCCAGATCCACTTTTTTTGAAATAGCAACTTCTTTTCTGGAAGTCCTTGCAGTGTCCATGTGTTTTATATTTCTCCCACCCCCCCCCCCCCCACCCACTTACCCGCACCTCCTCCCCCCAAGCCCTGTCCCTGCTCTCAAATGTTGTGTTCGTGTGCTTCCCCTTCTCTCCCCATCTTGTCTACCGCCCCCCTTATTATATGTTTTATGTGTCTGTTTGATTTTTTTGTGTGATAAATGTTAGCTCTTTCACGAGCCTCGGTCCTGTATACAAAAACAAAACAAAAAAACGTTATGAAATAGAAGGCGATGCTTTCTTACAGCGTGCAGTGACTGGGTAGATAAAAGAGGCGCTTGGTGGAACCACTTTCTGATCCACGAAGAGGTCCAAGAGGCGGTGCACGAATGGCTACACAAGCAGCCAAAATATTTTTTTCTGGAGGAATCCATGCCTTAGTAAAGCGATGGAAATAATGCATTGAACGCAATGGAGATTGTGTTGAAAAATAACAGTTGCTACACACGTAAATGCAATAAACAAGTTGTGAATTTTTTTTAAGGTTACTTAATGACTGCCCCTTGTATATTGTTGCGGATATGGGATTTGGCCTCCATATCCGCTTGTAAATATTCCCCTATTTCCCCAATACTCCCCAACTATCCCCAATCCCCCATTCCCTAGTCCCATTGTCTGTAAACAACACTCTGTAGAACCGACCTTCCCCTTCTTCCCCCATTAAATGTCGTGCCCAGGTCCACCGCATCTCACGTAGACAACTTTCGGACATCTTGCTAGTTATTCTTAGTATATGTCAGTTAAGGACTCTTTTCCATTAATTCTGACTCTTCGTTGCACCAGAATGTGATTGTATGGCACCAGTAGTGAGTTTAGGACCTCCCCATACCTCCTCCCATCTTCCCCATGAAACAATAACAACAACTACAACCACAGCGGGGGCGGCGCGGCCGCGGTGCGGGGAGTGTGCGTCCTCACACCGGCTTGGTTAGCCGCCATTGCCATGTGCGCCCACGGGGTTACCACGAAGGGGCTGGCTGTCAGCTCCTCGTCAAGGGCGGAGCCCGGTAACCCCCGCACCCAATAAGAAGCAACGGGCCGATTCCATCTGGGGTGGAGCTAACGAGCCGAGGGCGTGTCACTCCCCGCCGGATATACGCAGCCACTTACCGGACGTGACGTGAGATGCGCCCCCAGCTTGGAGAAAGAACGTCACCTTCCAACGCTGACGCTGAGAGAGACCTCCCGCATCTCTGGACCGGACCGTGTGGATCCTGCCCCTGAGCCAAGGTGCACCTTGAGCTATCAACTACCTGCCCTTCCTTGCCATCAATCCCGGTGTGAGTCAGTTTTGTCCTGTTTATCTGTGGTCTGTCGGGGCTAATATAAGACCGTGTTTAAGTGCCCACCTTACTATGCTGTACCTCTGGTCGGTGTAATCTAACGTTCCGATATATTATAACCTCCTCCGGAGGTCTTGAGAACTGTACCCTTGGTGTCGTGTCATTTTAACCCAGCCGTTGTGTCCTTTTCCTCAATTGATTTAGCGTAGCGCGACTCGGCCAACGTTCGAGTATAATCGGGTAAACTGTGCAGACGCGGCCATACCAAACCGCTCGGTAAACTAACATCCACAACCGCGTCTGTAACATTTGGTGTCGAGGAGTGGGATTCGGACCTGGGACTAAATTCAGTTAGGCCCAAATTTTGGAACACCAATTGTACCATTAGGGTAACATTTTGGTGTCGGGAAGTAGAATTCGATCCGGAGCGCGTTTCCCGCGCTCGAAATTATAACGGCGAAATTTAATTGTGTTTTACAAAAAAAATAAAAACCCGAATTTTGAAAGTCGCGCTATGGCAGACCAAGACGGCTGGGTTCCGGTAAAGGAGAGTGAGGTAGAGTCGATCCAGGACCAAATTGAGCGACAAGAGGAGAGCGAAGCAGTGAGGGTAGCAGATTCGCAAAATAGCGCCGTCACGCACGAAGTAGCGGGCGCGCAAAATGGCGCCTCGCAGATGGCCACGGCGTCCACGCCCGCGACCGTGGTAGCGCCACCGGGGGATTTGAATCTTTTTTTTATGCAAATGACGGCCCTTATGGAAAAGAATAGTGAGCAATTGGGAGACCAAATTAGAGGTTTGAAAAGCAGTATGGGACAAATGGGGAATCGGATGGATGCTCGGAGTGAGCAAATGAGGGCTAATAGTAAGCGATTAGAGGGCCAAATGGGGGTAATGAGGGACGAAGCGAGGGGTACCGGTGAGGGATTAGACAAGAAATTAGAGGGGTTAGACAATGGGATAGAAGGGGTGAAACATGGGTTAATGGGGGTGGAAAATAGAATGGCTGCCCAGGAGAATCAGATAGAGGGAGTGAAAAATGGGTTAGAGGGGTTAGAAAACAGGATGGAAGGCAAATTGAGGGACATGAGGAACCAAGCGGAAAGGGAAGTTAAACAGATGGGGCAGCAGATAGAGGGGGTCAGAATGGGGGTAGAGACCAAACTGGATAATCACAGGGAGGAAATGGAGCAGATGAGGGTGGCATCTGGGCAGGAGATGCAAGTGATGGGAGAGGAGATCAGAAGAGGTGTGAGTGAGGAGGTCGGAGGAGTGCGCGAGGAGGTGAGGCACTGTAAGGAGCACATGGAGAAGGAGGTGAGAAAGGGGACTGTAAAATTGCAAGGGGGCATAGAGGACCTGACGCAGGAGGTGGAACAGCTGACGGAGGGACAAAAAGAACTAACGGACCAGGTAAAGAAGAACACAGCGGTAATAGGAGGGTTAAAAGCGACACAAAATGACCTAAAAAATGACTTGGTAGCGACGAAGAGGGAATGTCAAATGGTACGTGAGGGACTGACAACGAGGTTGGACGAGGTGATAGAGGTAATGGAGACGAAGGACCGGCAGGTGAGGACGCACATGGAAACGGTCAAGGTAGCCTTGGAGGACGAGCTTGAGGAGACGTACCGGGGAATAAAAGAGGTGAAGCAGAAATTAGAAGAAGTGGAAGAAGGGGTGAGCGAAATTAAGAAGCGACGGAGAGGGGATAAGAAAGAGATAAAAGAATTGGTCCGAAGTCTGTGTTCGGATCGTGATGATGTGCTCATTAACCGGATGAGGGATTCGCAGGTGATGGAGGAGAAGCGAAGAGGAAGAGGACCCGGTGTAAGTAGTGACCAATATGGTCGTGCGTATGATGCGCCAGGGGATTTAATAAGCTTGGGGGTCGAGATAGACCCGGGTGTTCGTGAGAGGCCATTGGTGAAGTGTGCGACAGGTCTGGTGTGCGAAAAAGGAGGTGTGCGAGAAAGTCCGACTCTGGGGTGTGTGAGGAAAAAGTGCGTGCCAAGGAGTGAGGGTGCTGGCGAGAGTGAGTCGGTCGTAGCGCGTGTGCGAGAGAGCACATGGAAGCGCGGTGTGGTAAGTGTTACAGAGGGTGTGACGGGAGAGTGTGCGCGAGAAAGGTGTGTGACGGACAGGTGCATGAGGAAAGAGTGCGCTGTCAAAAGTAAGGAAGAGTGTCCACCTGTGGTGAGTGTTACAGAGGGTGTAACGGGAGAGTGTGCGCGGGGAAGGTGTGTAACGGACGGGTGCATGAGGAAAGAGTGCGCTGTCAAGAGTAAGGGTGAGTGCGCTGTCAAGAATGGAGGTGAAAGTAGTGAGAGTGACATGGAGCGTGAGTTGGTTGTGACAGGTGAGAAAGGAAGCACACCTGGAATGGTAGAGCGTGAGTGGGAATGCACGCTGGAGTTGGTGGTGAGGCACGTGGTTGGGTGTGCGAATGAGAGCACACCTGTGATTGTCACAGAGGAGGTGACAGAGGAGGGGGCGCGAAGAGGTGTGTTGGTGAGGTGTGCGACCAACGAATGTGTGCCAAAGTGTTCGGTGGTCAGGTGTGTGACCAAGGCTGTGAGTGGAATGAGGGTACCTGGGTGTGTAAGGAAAGGTACGAGGAGCATGGGCACGGCTGGATGTGTGAGCAAGGAACGGGCTGCGGGGTGTAAGCGTCCAGGTGAAGCATCGACGGTAACCGGTTTAGAGGTTAGAGCGACTTTTAGCCGAATCGGGCCCTCGGTGCGTGCTGGGCCTCGCTTTGAACGGCCGCGTCCGTGCTCCACTAGGCGGAGCGGGCAGCCCGATAGAAAGGGTCGTCATGGCGGCCACCTTTTGTTGAGGCAGACCGGCAGGTCGAGATCGGGACATTGGATGGCTCCACGCCGAGGTGGTGCGTGGGATCTCGGGCCGGGTAAGCCCCCGTCCCTGCCCCGAGTGCGGGACGTGTCCAGCCGCTGGCACCAAACAACCCGCATTCATGGCTTGGCTTTACGAAGCCGGGCTTTGGACAGGAATTGGCGCACCGAGAGGCATTAGTGAGTAGACTGGGTGATGAGGTTAGTGTTTTGGACCCGAAATTAGAGAAAAACAAAATTTGATGATTGGCAAAGGATTGGCAGTAATGATTGGCAGATGATGAGTAGTGATTGGCAAATTTTTGATTTGTTGAAATTTGATGTGCAAAATTGGTAGTGAGCGATGGGCCCGGTGGGTAAGGGTGGCATCCCTGCCACCCTTCCCATGTGGGGCAAATGCGCAATAGCTTATGGGGTGTATGGCAGTGAAAACTAGCCCGGGTGGGTTAGGATATTGTTAGGGATCTAGCGAAGATGACATTAGGTGACGTTAAGGTTAGTTAGTGACTGATACCTGTAGTGGGGACGCAGGTAGATTAGTGTGGATGATAATGACGTGGGAGCGCAATAGTTTAAAGGGACGACTGGGAAGCGCAAGTTTCAGAGGGGAGTAGTTAGATGAGATGATGCCGTGTGTGTGAGAATTGAACAGGTGTGATCGAACAGGTGTGATTGCACAGGTGTGCAACTGGACAGGTGTGTGGAGCAATGGATGAGTAGTGAGTGTTGTGGATCAGCGCGAATGCGCTTGGGGAGAGAAGGGTGCAGGCGGCACCAAGAGTGAGAGCACAGGTGTGCAAGTACAGGTGTGTGGAGAGAGTTGGAGTAAGTGGAACGGAGTGGTGTGCATGGTGCGAAGGTGTGAATGGGGGAAGAGTGGACCCCCATCACGGATACCCGTGGCGGGTAGTGTAAGTGTTAGGTAGAGGGTATAGGTAAATTGTGGTTGGATATTGGCATTTGTGGTGCGGTTGCAGAATGGTATTGTGGATGGGTGCATTAGTGTTGTGGAAATGGCTGGGCGTGTAGCCTGTTAGTGCGTGTAGTTGGTTGGGCACTCCACCACTGTGAGGATGTCGGCCAGGTGAGGCCGCAGGTGGGCTCTGGGAGCCGTTAGTGTCAGTGGGTGCCTGAGGATCCCGGGTGTAGATCGGGCAGCCCAGTGCCAGAGAGGGCACCGAGTGGGGAGAGCGCCAGAGGGCCTTCCCCAGGTAGTTAGGTTAGGGTAAGGAGCAGGTAAGCTCGGAGGCAACTGCAGTGGTGGAGGTGTGCAGGTGGGTAGACCCGCTGGGAGAGGTACACGCCACAGCCCAGAAATTGTGCGAGGGCACCGGGAGATGAATCGGGGGAGTGAGACCCCAAATTGAAAAGCACCACAGTTTGGTCAATGGGAATTGGTTTTTAGAACCCATAGTGTAAGTTGGCCAATGGATTGGCAGGGAAAGACCCCGGGTAATGTAAAGTTGTTAAAGTCATTTAGGAAATAGTTAGGATTGATGAACCTGTCGCACCATATGCAGCCACTTACCTGTGGTGATGATGATGACTCCACACCTGTGTTTTCTTTGTTTTGTGTTGCAGGAAGAAAGGATTGCTGTTGGATTTGTGAGACGCATCACGACGTGGATGAGACATTGGGGTGATTCCATCTCTCCCTCCCTAGGAGGGACTGATGATGAATTTGTGATAGCAAATTATGATGTTGAGTTGGAGATGGCAAATTTTGATGAGAGTTGAAAATGGCAAATTTGATTGGTTAGGAGGGAGAGAAGACGAATTTGGTTTATGGGAGGAACGGGGAAGACAGTAGGGACGTTTGTTGATTGGTAAAGTAGATGTTTATGGGTAGTGTTGTGTTTTGTGGATGCAGTAAGGGGTAAGGGAGGGGCCATGTAGGTTACCTGGTGGGGGGGGGGGCGTACGGTAGGAACGTACCTGTCTCACCTGGTTCCCATGTGCCCCCAGTGTGCATCATCTTGTATTGCGTGCACTTTTGCGCCCTTACCACCTTACTCACTTGTCTTCTTCTTTTGTCTCCCACCTCCGAGGATCTGGCTTTGGGGCAGAGAGAGAGGAGAGAGAGGTGCTGGCTCCGCAGTTGTGGGCCTGCACTTTCGCTGCTTGCTGCCTGGATCGATACACCATATGGACCGCAATTTTGGTGGCCACCCACAATGGACCGCAGTTCTTTTGCGGCCAAGCACCACCCATTGATGGACCTCTGGGTCAACGTGGCACCTATGCCAAACAGGTGAACCACTAATAGTTGGCCCCCTTGACGGCCACAATAAAGAAATGGACGCGGTTGGTGCCTTTCTTTAGTTCTAGGGAAGCAAGAAGGCCAAGTGCACCACACGAAGAGCAAGAGACACCTGCAGGGTTAGGGGTTGTTGTTTTTATTTTAATTAACAATGGTGACTGCACCGATTGGTGCTTGGGGTGGTGCTTTTGGTGCTTGGAAGGGGTGCTCTGCACATTATTAAAGGCCGTAAGGCCACAGAGCACTCGTGGGTTGGTGTATCGATGCTGGCATGCGTGCTCTCTCTATGCATAACATCTGCATGTGTTCCTCCAAAAACAGGTCCTGGATCGTAGTGTAAATATCAGCGTAGTCTTATGTAAATAATGCTCCCTACCGGCTGTATGTTTAGTTTGCGAATTCTTTCCGCGATTCGGTTATCCTGTGGGTGTGTTTCTGTGAGGAGAAGGGTGCAACGTCGCAGGGGGACATATTTACTCATTTGTGAATATCTGTAAAACTGTCGCACTCAGGGTAGAGTTAATAGTAGAGGGAACTACATCTGAGTGCCACACTAAAATAGGTAAAAATTTATCGGTTCGGGACACCCCGAGGGTAGAGAAGGGTGCAATGTTGCGGATATGGGATTTGGCCTCCATATCCGCTTGTAAATATTCCCTTATTTCCCCAATACTCCCCAACTATCCCCAATCCCCCATTCCCTAGTCCCATTGTCTGTAAACAACACTCTGTAGAACCGACCTTCCCCTTCTTCCCCCATTAAATGTCGTGCCCAGGTCCACCGCATCTCACGTAGACAACTTTCGGACATCTTGCTAGTTATTCTTAGTATATGTCAGTTAAGGACTCGTTTCCATTAATTCTGACTCTTCGTTGCACCAGAATGTGATTGTATGGCACCAGTAGTGAGTTTAGGACCTCCCCATACCTCCTCCCATCTTCCCCATGAAACAATAACAACAACTACAACCACAGCGGGGGCGGCGCGGCCGCGGTGCGGGGAGTGTGCGTCCTCACACCGGCTTGGTTAGCCGCCATTGCCATGTGCGCCCACGGGGTTACCACGAAGGGGCTGGCTGTCAGCTCCTCATCAAGGGCGGAGCCCGGTAACCCCCGCACCCAATAAGAAGCAACGGGCCGATTCCATCTGGGGCGGAGCTAACGAGCCGAGGGCGTGTCACTCCCCGCCGGATATACGCAGCCACTTACCGGACGTGACGTGAGATGCGCCCCCAGCTTGGAGAAAGAACGTCACCTTCCAACGCTGACGCTGAGAGAGACCTCCCGCATCTCTGGACCGGACCGTGTGGATCCTGCCTCTGAGCCAAGGTGCACCTTGAGCTATCAACTACCTGCCCTTCCTTGCCATCAATCCCGGTGTGAGTCAGTTTTGTCCTGTTTATCTGTGGTCTGTCGGGGCTAATATAAGACCGTGTTTAAGTGCCCACCTTACTATGCTGTACTTCTGGTCGGTGTAATCTAACGTTCCGATATATTATAACCTCCTCCGGAGGTCTTGAGAACTGTACCCTTGGTGTCGTGTCATTTTAACCCAGCCGTTGTGTCCTTTTCCTCAATTGATTTAGCGTAGCGCGACTCGGCCAACGTTCGAGTATAATCGGGTAAACTGTGCAGACGCGGCCATACCAAACCGCTCGGTAAACTAACATCCACAACCGCGTCTGTAACATTTGGTGTCGAGGAGTGGGATTCGGACCTGGGACTAAATTCAGTTAGGCCCAAATTTTGGAACACCAATTGTACCATTAGGGTAACATTTTGGTGTCGGGAAGTAGAATTCGATCCGGAGCGCGTTTCCCGCGCTCGAAATTATAACGGCGAAATTTAATTGTGTTTTACAAAAAAAATAAAAACCCGAATTTTGAAAGTCGCGCTATGGCAGACCAAGACGGCTGGGTTCCGGTAAAGGAGAGTGAGGTAGAGTCGATCCAGGACCAAATTGAGGGACAAGAGGAGAGCGAAGCAGTGAGGGTAGCAGATTCGCAAAATAGCGCCGTCACGCACGAAGTAGCGGGCGCGCAAAATGGCGCCTCGCAGATGGCCACGGCGTCCACGCCCGCGACCGTGGTAGCGCCACCGGGGGATTTGAATCTTTTTTTTATGCAAATGACGGCCCTTATGGAAAAGAATAGTGAGCAATTGGGAGACCAAATTAGAGGTTTGAAAAGCAGTATGGGACAAATGGGGAATCGGATGGATGCTCGGAGTGAGCAAATGAGGGCTAATAGTAAGCGATTAGAGGGCCAAATGGGGGTAATGAGGGACGAAGCGAGGGGTACCGGTGAGGGATTAGACAAGAAATTAGAGGGGTTAGACAATGGGATAGAAGGGGTGAAACATGGGTTAATGGGGGTGGAAAATAGAATGGCTGCCCAGGAGAATCAGATAGAGGGAGTGAAAAATGGGTTAGAGGGGTTAGAAAACAGGATGGAAGGCAAATTGAGGGACATGAGGGACCAAGCGGAAAGGGAAGTTAAACAGATGGGGCAGCAGATAGAGGGGGTCAGAATGGGGGTAGAGACCAAACTGGATAATCACAGGGAGGAAATGGAGCAGATGAGGGTGGCATCTGGGCAGGAGATGCAAGTGATGGGAGAGGAGATCAGAAGAGGTGTGAGTGAGGAGGTCGGAGGAGTGCGCGAGGAGGTGAGGCACTGTAAGGAGCACATGGAGAAGGAGGTGAGAAAGGGGACTGTAAAATTGCAAGGGGGCATAGAGGACCTGACGCAGGAGGTGGAACAGCTGACGGAGGGACAAAAAGAACTAACGGACCAGGTAAAGAAGAACACAGCGGTAATAGGAGGGTTAAAAGCGACACAAAATGACCTAAAAAATGACTTGGTAGCGACGAAGAGGGAATGTCAAATGGTACGTGAGGGACTGACAACGAGGTTGGACGAGGTGATAGAGGTAATGGAGACGAAGGACCGGCAGGTGAGGACGCACATGGAAACGGTCAAGGTAGCCTTGGAGGACGAGCTTGAGGAGACGTACCGGGGAATAAAAGAGGTGAAGCAGAAATTAGAAGAAGTGGAAGAAGGGGTGAGCGAAATTAAGAAGCGACGGAGAGGGGATAAGAAAGAGATAAAAGAGGAGATAAAAGAATTGGTCCGAAGTCTGTGTTCGGATCGTGATGATGTGCTCATTAACCGGATGAGGGATTCGCAGGTGATGGAGGAGAAGCGAAGAGGAAGAGGACCCGGTGTAAGTAGTGACCAATATGGTCGTGCGTATGATGCGCCAGGGGATTTAATAAGCTTGGGGGTCGAGATAGACCCGGGTGTTCGTGAGAGGCCGTTGGTGAAGTGTGCGACAGGTCTGGTGTGCGAAAAAGGAGGTGTGCGAGAAAGTCCGACTCTGGGGTGTGTGAGGAAAAAGTGCGTGCCAAGGAGTGAGGGTGCTGGCGAGAGTGAGTCGGTCGTAGCGCGTGTGCGAGAGAGCACATGGAAGCGCGGTGTGGTAAGTGTTACAGAGGGTGTGACGGGAGAGTGTGCGCGAGAAAGGTGTGTGACGGACAGGTGCATGAGGAAAGAGTGCGCTGTCAAAAGTAAGGAAGAGTGTCCACCTGTGGTGAGTGTTACAGAGGGTGTAACGGGAGAGTGTGCGCGGGGAAGGTGTGTAACGGACGGGTGCATGAGGAAAGAGTGCGCTGTCAAGAGTAAGGGTGAGTGCGCTGTCAAGAATGGAGGTGAAAGTAGTGAGAGTGACATGGAGCGTGAGTTGGTTGTGACAGATGAGAAAGGAAGCACACCTGGAATGGTAGAGCGTGAGTGGGAATGCACGCTGGAGTTGGTGGTGAGGCACGTGGTTGGGTGTGCGAATGAGAGCACACCTGTGATTGTCACAGAGGAGGTGACAGAGGAGGGGGCGCGAAGAGGTGTGTTGGTGAGGTGTGCGACCAACGAATGTGTGCCAAAGTGTTCGGTGGTCAGGTGTGTGACCAAGGCTGTGAGTGGAATGAGGGTACCTGGGTGTGTAAGGAAAGGTACGAGGAGCATGGGCACGGCTGGATGTGTGAGCAAGGAACGGGCTGCGGGGTGTAAGCGTCCAGGTGAAGCATCGACGGTAACCGGTTTAGAGGTTAGAGCGACTTTTAGCCGAATCGGGCCCTCGGTGCGTGCTGGGCCTCGCTTTGAACGGCCGCGTCCGTGCTCCACTAGGCGGAGCGGGCAGCCCGATAGAAAGGGTCGTCATGGCGGCCACCTTTTGTTGAGGCAGACCGGCAGGTCGAGATCGGGACATTGGATGGCTCCACGCCGAGGTGGTGCGTGGGATCTCGGGCCGGGTAAGCCCCCGTCCCTGCCCCGAGTGCGGGACGTGTCCAGCCGCTGGCACCAAACAACCCGCATTCATGGCTTGGCTTTACGAAGCCGGGCTTTGGACAGGAATTGGCGCACCGAGAGGCATTAGTGAGTAGACTGGGTGATGAGGTTAGTGTTTTGGACCCGAAATTAGAGAAAAACAAAATTTGATGATTGGCAAAGGATTGGCAGTAATGATTGGCAGATGATGAGTAGTGATTGGCAAATTTTTGATTTGTTGAAATTTGATGTGCAAAATTGGTAGTGAGCGATGGGCCCGGTGGGTAAGGGTGGCATCCCTGCCACCCTTCCCATGTGGGGCAAATGCGCAATAGCTTATGGGGTGTATGGCAGTGAAAACTAGCCCGGGTGGGTTAGGATATTGTTAGGGATCTAGCGAAGATGACATTAGGTGACGTTAAGGTTAGTTAGTGACTGATACCTGTAGTGGGGACGCAGGTAGATTAGTGTGGATGATAATGACGTGGGAGCGCAATAGTTTAAAGGGACGACTGGGAAGCGCAAGTTTCAGAGGGGAGTAGTTAGATGAGATGATGCCGTGTGTGTGAGAATTGAACAGGTGTGATCGAACAGGTGTGATTGCACAGGTGTGCAACTGGACAGGTGTGTGGAGCAATGGATGAGTAGTGAGTGTTGTGGATCAGCGCGAATGCGCTTGGGGAGAGAAGGGTGCAGGCGGCACCAAGAGTGAGAGCACAGGTGTGCAAGTACAGGTGTGTGGAGAGAGTTGGAGTAAGTGGAACGGAGTGGTGTGCATGGTGCGAAGGTGTGAATGGGGGAAGAGTGGACCCCCATCACGGATACCCATGGCGGGTAGTGTAAGTGTTAGGTAGAGGGTATAGGTAAATTGTGGTTGGATATTGGCATTTGTGGTGCGGTTGCAGAATGGTATTGTGGATGGGTGCATTAGTGTTGTGGAAATGGCTGGGCGTGTAGCCTGTTAGTGCGTGTAGTTGGTTGGGCACTCCACCACTGTGAGGATGTCGGCCAGGTGAGGCCGCAGGTGGGCTCTGGGAGCCGTTAGTGTCAGTGGGTGCCTGAGGATCCCGGGTGTAGATCGGGCAGCCCAGTGCCAGAGAGGGCACCGAGTGGGGAGAGCGCCAGAGGGCCTTCCCCAGGTAGTTAGGTTAGGGTAAGGAGCAGGTAAGCTCGGAGGCAACTGCAGTGGTGGAGGTGTGCAGGTGGGTAGACCCGCTGGGAGAGGTACACGCCACAGCCCAGAAATTGTGCGAGGGCACCGGGAGATGAATCGGGGGAGTGAGACCCCAAATTGAAAAGCACCACAGTTTGGTCAATGGGAATTGGTTTTTAGAACCCATAGTGTAAGTTGGCCAATGGATTGGCAGGGAAAGACCCCGGGTAATGTAAAGTTGTTAAAGTCATTTAGGAAATAGTTAGGATTGATGAACCTGTCGCACCATATGCAGCCACTTACCTGTGGTGATGATGATGACTCCACACCTGTGTTTTCTTTGTTTTGTGTTGCAGGAAGAAAGGATTGCTGTTGGATTTGTGAGACGCATCACGACGTGGATGAGACATTGGGGTGATTCCATCTCTCCCTCCCTAGGAGGGACTGATGATGAATTTGTGATAGCAAATTATGATGTTGAGTTGGAGATGGCAAATTTTGATGAGAGTTGAAAATGGCAAATTTGATTGGTTAGGAGGGAGAGAAGACGAATTTGGTTTATGGGAGGAACGGGGAAGACAGTAGGGACGTTTGTTGATTGGTAAAGTAGATGTTTATGGGTAGTGTTGTGTTTTGTGGATGCAGTAAGGGGTAAGGGAGGGGCCATGTAGGTTACCTGGTGGGGGGGGGGGCGTACGGTAGGAACGTACCTGTCTCACCTGGTTCCCATGTGCCCCCAGTGTGCATCATCTTGTATTGCGTGCACTTTTGCGCCCTTACCACCTTACTCACTTGTCTTCTTCTTTTGTCTCCCACCTCCGAGGATCTGGCTTTGGGGCAGAGAGAGAGGAGAGAGAGGTGCTGGCTCCGCAGTTGTGGGCCTGCACTTTCGCTGCTTGCTGCCTGGATCGATACACCATATGGACCGCAATTTTGGTGGCCACCCACAATGGACCGCAGTTCTTTTGCGGCCAAGCACCACCCATTGATGGACCTCTGGGTCAACGTGGCACCTATGCCAAACAGGTGAACCACTAATAGTTGGCCCCCTTGACGGCCACAATAAAGAAATGGACGCGGTTGGTGCCTTTCTTTAGTTCTAGGGAAGCAAGAAGGCCAAGTGCACCACACGAAGAGCAAGAGACACCTGCAGGGTTAGGGGTTGTTGTTTTTATTTTAATTAACAATGGTGACTGCACCGATTGGTGCTTGGGGTGGTGCTTTTGGTGCTTGGAAGGGGTGCTCTGCACATTATTAAAGGCCGTAAGGCCACAGAGCACTCGTGGGTTGGTGTATCGATGCTGGCATGCGTGCTCTCTCTATGCATAACATCTGCATGTGTTCCTCCAAAAACAGGTCCTGGATCGTAGTGTAAATATCAGCGTAGTCTTATGTAAATAATGCTCCCTACCGGCTGTATGTTTAGTTTGCGAATTCTTTCCGCGATTCGGTTATCCTGTGGGTGTGTTTCTGTGAGGAGAAGGGTGCAACGTCGCAGGGGGACATATTTACTCATTTGTGAATATCTGTAAAACTGTCGCACTCAGGGTAGAGTTAATAGTAGAGGGAACTACATCTGAGTGCCACACTAAAATAGGTAAAAATTTATCGGTTCGGGACACCCCGAGGGTAGAGAAGGGTGCAATGTTGCGGATATGGGATTTGGCCTCCATATCCGCTTGTAAATATTCCCTTATTTCCCCAATACTCCCCAACTATCCCCAATCCCCCATTCCCTAGTCCCATTGTCTGTAAACAACACTCTGTAGAACCGACCTTCCCCTTCTTCCCCCATTAAATGTCGTGCCCAGGTCCACCGCATCTCACGTAGACAACTTTCGGACATCTTGCTAGTTATTCTTAGTATATGTCAGTTAAGGACTCGTTTCCATTAATTCTGACTCTTCGTTGCACCAGAATGTGATTGTATGGCACCAGTAGTGAGTTTAGGACCTCCCCATACCTCCTCCCATCTTCCCCATGAAACAATAACAACAACTACAACCACAGCGGGGGCGGCGCGGCCGCGGTGCGGGGAGTGTGCGTCCTCACACCGGCTTGGTTAGCCGCCATTGCCATGTGCGCCCACGGGGTTACCACGAAGGGGCTGGCTGTCAGCTCCTCATCAAGGGCGGAGCCCGGTAACCCCCGCACCCAATAAGAAGCAACGGGCCGATTCCATCTGGGGCGGAGCTAACGAGCCGAGGGCGTGTCACTCCCCGCCGGATATACGCAGCCACTTACCGGACGTGACGTGAGATGCGCCCCCAGCTTGGAGAAAGAACGTCACCTTCCAACGCTGACGCTGAGAGAGACCTCCCGCATCTCTGGACCGGACCGTGTGGATCCTGCCTCTGAGCCAAGGTGCACCTTGAGCTATCAACTACCTGCCCTTCCTTGCCATCAATCCCGGTGTGAGTCAGTTTTGTCCTGTTTATCTGTGGTCTGTCGGGGCTAATATAAGACCGTGTTTAAGTGCCCACCTTACTATGCTGTACTTCTGGTCGGTGTAATCTAACGTTCCGATATATTATAACCTCCTCCGGAGGTCTTGAGAACTGTACCCTTGGTGTCGTGTCATTTTAACCCAGCCGTTGTGTCCTTTTCCTCAATTGATTTAGCGTAGCGCGACTCGGCCAACGTTCGAGTATAATCAGGTAAACTGTGCAGACGCGGCCATACCAAACCGCTCGGTAAACTAACATCCACAACCGCGTCTGTAACAATATGTATAAGAAAACATATAAACCTGGCTTAAATAGCATAATGCAATGTGACTATTGCCAAGCACACAGGCTATGAGTAGTCTGTCCATCAAACCCCTATATACCAATGGCAACATTGACACCTCCCAGATGTTCACACAGCGAGAGTGCTTTGTTCATATCAGCAAAAGAATGTGCCATCACCCTTGTTGGTGATTACTCTATGAGTTTGACAATATTTGGTGCTGCTGAGTCTTTGCTGCCATTGTGGGTAGTATAAGATTACCTCGAGGACCGAGACAGAAAGTTCACTCTCCCCAATGCTCGGATGTTTTGTTGCCACCCATACTCTCACCTCCCACCCTCACCCCACTCCTTTCCACAACTTTTCATGCAATCTATCCCACTCCCCGAGGCCAATATAAAATCATACTAAAGACAATTGATCATTATATTTTCCACACAACAACTGTAAATTCACCAAGTACAATCCCAGTTTCATCTGCCTGGACTTCCTCTTCGATTGTTTTCCACTGCTGCACTCTTTTCGGGCCTCAGGCTCTCCGTGTTTTTCCATTCACAACAAGAAGTACATTACAATTTTCAGGACCCTGTTGATTGCTATGAACATCAATGTACAAATACAAAGCAATCGAGTATACAGTCACGTGAAAAAGTAAGTACACCCCATGTAAAGTTTTGACTTTTTCAACATATTTCAACATACAGCTATTTGATCGTCATTTCAACAATATTGATATTGTTGCGGATTCCCGAAGCCCGTTCCTGTTACAAGGGGGGGATTAAACCCCTTTTTTTCCCCTGGGTCTTCGGGTCCGTGAGACCGAATCGCCACTTCCGGGCAAACATGAAAAAGGGTTTCGGGACAAATTCGCACGTACCTTTGGTACCCACGCTGCCACAAAAGCGGGCATCGAGCGTCGCACGAGCCACACTTAATCGAGTATGCCCGAGCGGAATGCGTATCACGTGACTGGTGCTGTTACTTTTATTGGAACCCGATTCGAGCGGTTTTATTCGTACCATGTGAAGCCAATGGATGGAAGAGACAGGACGGTCAAATCAAAGGAAGAACACAATTTATCATTTATGTACAATGATCAGAATGAAAGGAAAGGGACACGGAGCAGAACTTAATCAGTTTAACTTATCCCCAGACAAATGGGCCCACTCACATACACGGGGAGATGGAGGAAGAGAAGTTCGCGCACCAAGCGCGCTTCGCCGTCAGTCGCCCCGGGGCAGCCTGCCCGGCATGGCTCTCCGATGTTCATGGCATGTATCCAGGCGAAGGCAGGCAGGAGGAAATCCTCACGGCATGTATGCAGGCAAAGGCAGACAGGAGGAAATCGCGCGTCTGTGGCCCGGCGCGGGTCGTCCTTTCGAGCACGCTATTAATACAGCGGCAGAGCACGGGGAATGGGGGAAAGTTTGTGTGCCATTGGCAATTCAATTCTTCGTTCTGCTGCTGTTCTCTTACGTTCTCGTGCCGTCCTGCTGTTCTCGTGCAATCTCACTCACGCGCGCTCTGCTCTTGATCTTGTTCCATCCTCCTGCGTTCTCGTTTCTGATCTGCCGCGTTCTGCGTTCAGCCTTCTCGTGCCGTTCGTTCTCTGTCATGGGCTCAGGGCAGGACCTTATATGGCACCTCCCCGATCTTACCCGAATGTTCCAAGGCCCGCCTCCTGCCGCAGTGGTAAGCCACTCCCCCTGCAGCTCGTCCCTTCGGCCTCGGTAGACTTGCCCAGGCCTGCCGCATGGTATTTCAGTGCCAAACCAAAAGCATCAAAGCAAAGCGCCAAAAGAACACCTATCACTGGCCTACTCAACGCAAAACTAAACACAGGAAAGGACTACGCTTACATTCACTAAGAAATAACTGAACTATCGCGAGGCTACATGTTGTAGTGTAACTAACTAAGAGGGGGAATTAACCTTTATTCCAAAACCGCAACACTACACCCCTCTCTCGTCAGACTCGCCCCAAGTCGAAACCACCAATGGAACGACCGGTAGAACCTGACATGCAAAATTAACCTTACTTTTAAATGTGACACATAGGTGTGGTTCCCCCTACCATTTACTCTGACCCGTGTGTGCGACAGTTTTAGCATCTAGATATGTCCCTCCTATTGCGTTGAGCAGCTACATAACAGTTTCATGCCCACAACTACCTGAGTATTTCCGGAATTTTCAAACTAAACACATAGCCCGTGGGCAGCATTCTTATATTT
This sequence comes from Myxine glutinosa, assembly GCF_964187855.1. Taxonomy (NCBI): domain Eukaryota; kingdom Metazoa; phylum Chordata; class Myxini; order Myxiniformes; family Myxinidae; genus Myxine; species Myxine glutinosa. The sequence continues at coordinate 43,629,076 of NC_136266.1, read as the reverse complement.
ACAAGCACGTATATTTACAATTCTATGACCCAGGACCTGTTCTTTTTGGAAGAGAAGATTGGAGGGGAGAGAAAACACAGCAAAAACACACTCATAAATGGCACGTGCTGCTTACTTCTTGCATCTTGCTTCTTCTGTGTGCATATATCAAACCAGCTGGCCCCCTGACCGGCATACAGGCCATTTGAAACTTCAAGGCCACCATCTAAACTTGCACATCTTCTTATGCCTAGCATACAATAATAAAAATGCACAAAAATGCTTCTTCTTCTTTTTTTTCATTGGCCAGCAGGGCCGTTCTCACGTGGTCCAACTGCGTGGCATCCCTGCCACTCAAACAAGTGGTCTGAAGGTGCAAGATGGTTTTGCAGGAAAATGCTGCACAGCAGAGGTGCAAGGCCACAAGGCTTGTGGTCCTTTAGTGTGATAAGGGTGCAGCAAGAGGTTTGTGGCAGCAAAGTGCTGCACAGGTGCAACAAATGTGCAGCAAAAGGATATGGCAGCAAGGTGCACAGTTCGGCTGCACAGATGTAGCAAAGACCGGGCAGCAAGGTGCAGAAAGGATGCTGCACAGGTCGATGGTGCTGCACAGTTCGGCCTCCAAAATGGTCCTGGGGCGGGGGGAGAGACAAGGCACAACAAGCAAAGCGGAAAGCACACAGTGACACATAGAAAAACAAGGTGGTGCAGCACGAGGTACGCGGAAGAGCGAGCAGAGCAGGCTCGTCCCTAGCCGTCCGTACCCCCCACCGTTGGCTACACTACCCTAGACCTCCTTGTATTTACAATCCATCACTACATCTTGTCTCCCATATCCCCCTCTAATTCCAAATTCGTCCCCAATCCCTCCCAGGAAGGAAGGGATGGAACACACACAATGTCTCATTACATCATGATGCGTCTCACGTCCCAAACAGCTTACAGAGCCCTGGTGTGGAACTCGCCCTCCTTGGTGATTGGCTGTGGATGGTGCAAAGGGATTTCTCATCCTAACTACACTACTGACATTTACTTTTAAACCTACCCGGGGTCGTACCCTGCCAATCGGCCTCTTTAAACTATGTGGTTCTAAGAACCCGAAATCCCATTGCCCACACTGTGGTGCTCTCTGAATTTGGGTCTCACCCCCACAAATTTTCACTCTGTGCCCTCACACAATTTCGGGGCTGGGTCGTGTGGCCCTACCAGCAGGTCCAACTACCTGCGCACCTCCGCCAATGAAGCCGCCACCCAAGCTTACCTACTCCCGCGACTACCTAACTGGGGAAGGCCCTCCCTGGCGCTTACCCCCTGATGCCCACCTTGGCAGTGGGCAACCCGGGTCCTCTCCTGGGATCCTGGGGCCCCACTCAACTCACAACAACTACCCTAACTGGCTCCCAGAGCCTACCTATGGACTCACCTGGCCGACAAACTACCAGTGGTGGAGTGCCTCAATAACTATACGCACCAATTAAGCCACACGCCCAGCCATGTCACTGACTCATGCACCCAACAAAAACACTTCTTTTCCACTACCCGCACCACAGGTGTCAATATCCATACAAATTTTGCCTATGCCCTCTACCTGGCTTTACACTACCCACCCCGGGCTTTCGTGAATGGGTTCCACTCTTCCCCCATTCAATCCTTCGCACCATGCATTCCACACCTTTTATTCCACACCAAGCATTCCACACCTTTTATCTCACATACCACTTATTTCGCACACCATTTATCTCGCACACCTTTTGTGCTCACACACCTCAAACACAATTCCATTTGTCTCACTACAATTCCTCACACACACAGCATCATCTAACTAACTACTTCCCCTAAAGCTCGTGCTTCCCCGTCGTCTCTTTACACTACGCACTTCCCTTTATTAACATCCACCTAAACTGTCTACGTCCCCTCTACAGCACAGGTGTCACTACTTAATTCTTGTCCCTACAGTCTGCTAGATCCCTAACATTATCCTAGCCCTCCCTCGGCTAGCTTCGGTGCCCCATGGAGGCAACCATTACTGGCACCTCCATGAGCCTATCACTGCCATCCCCCTAAACTAATGCTCATGGGCCCTGTTGTGTGAGGAATGGTGACACTACCATTCCCCCACGTGGGGTACACTACTCTCGCAGTCCGCTGCGCTACGAGCCTCTCCAAGTGGATGTATCTTGTCACGGCCCGACCTCGAAGGGCCGAGCGATCCATGCGGGTGGTTGGTCGCCTGTATGTGGTGTCCGTCCGGCATTTTCGATCCAAGGGGGGAGGCATGGATGGGCCGAGGTGCCGGGCTCCATCCCTTCGCGGGGCCTCGTGGTCCCACGCACGATGGCCCAACCGGCCACGGTCGGAGCACCGCACCCGAAAGGGTGCGCGGCTCCGAAAACTCCGATCTCCCCTTGAACCTCGCTGATTGCCTTTGCCGCCACGGCACGGCACCAACCATACAGTTCGGGGGCCGGCACGAATCGTGCATGCCGGTCCTTGTGAGACCGACGCGGCACTGATCCCCGCCGGTCCCTGCAGCACACCACTCACCGGGGGCTTGCGTCTGCTACCCGTCCTGCTAGGCGCTACCCCCCCGGTCGGTGTCGATGCTTGAGCCGTGTCCTCACCACTCGCGACCCACTCCGCACTCGCACACCCAGGCGCCCACGCGCCTCTCACACATCCCTTTATTGCACTCTCCTGTGCACACCCTTTTCTTACACACTCAGGTGCACACCACCCAGGTGCACTCACACCTTTCACGCAGCCCATCATCGCACACCCTGGCGCACACTTTTCTCACACAGTCTGGTGTGCCTTCTGGTGCACACTTTTCCTCCATGCACTCTTCTCGTGCACATTCCGTAACACCCTCGGGTGTGCACTCCTGCACACACTCTGCAACATGCTCTGGCATGCACTCCTGCACACACTCCATAACACACTCTTTTCCTGCACACTCCGGCACACACTTTTCTGTTACACTCTCCGTAACACACTCGCTCTCCACACACTCGGGTACGGACTCTCATACCGCGTACCACTCTCTCGCTCCACGCGCTCTGGTACGGACTCCCTCTCATACCGCACAATGGCCCAACCATGAACGCCAGGGTCTCGCCTTTGTCCCAAGCGTGCCGAAAACCCGTTCACGCCAAACACATTCACGCCATTATTTCTCACCTCAGGGTCCTCCTTCCCCGGCTTCTTCGCCAGCACCTGTAAACTTTTAATTTCATTAGCAAGCCCGGCATCACGGTGCAAATACAGACTTTGTTCATGCTCCATAACCTCCCGTGATTTATTTTCTGTTTCTCCCGTCTCTTCGGCCCCAATTATTTCTTTTTCTTCGACGATTGCTGGCGCCCATGAAATTTTCTTTTCCAACTCAACCCTCGCCGGCGCCCCCAAAATTTTATTTTCCAATGCGACGATCGCCGGTTTCTCTACTACTTCCTCTCGCATCGCGACCCTCATAGCCCCGGTCAAGTTGGCTGTCCTATGCTCATGCTCGCTCCCCACGCGTTCACCACACCGTGTCACCTCGTCGCGCACTACCGCGACCTTCGCGCTCAGCTTGTGCCCGATCTCCTCCCCCGCCTTTTTCATATCCCACCTGGATTCGTCTATCATGGCGTCCATTTTTCCATGCAGCCTTTTCCAGCCACACATTGCTTCGTCCCTCATTTCTTTCATTTCCCGGGTGGATTTATGCCCCATTTCATTCAATTGCCCATCCATTTTGTTTTCCAACCCCTTCATTTGATCACCCATCATTTTCATGGATGCTAAGAATTTCGTCATGAATGATTGCATGTCCATAACCCCCACTTGCGCATCGGGCCCAGCCTCCGCCGCCACGTGCGAGGCGCCGCCATTTCCTTTACCAAATGCTGCACCCTCTTCACTTTCCTCCACTACCAACTGTCCATGTGGGTCCTGGGTCATTAATTCCTCTTTTATTTCATCTTCCATTACCCCCACCGGCATTTGACCGCCTTGGCCAGCCATGGTACGAATATAATTTGGTTCTTAAACGAAATTTCGTCCACTCGTAATTTCGAGCACGTGAAGCGCACTCTAAGTCCAATTATCTCACACTCCCAAACACCAATTTGTCATGGCCAATTTGTCCAAAAAATTTAGGGTTCAAATCCCACTCCACTAACACCAAATTGTTGCGGATTCCCGAAGCCCGTTCCCATTACAAAGGGGGGATTAAACCCCTTCTTTCCCCCTGGGTCTTCAGGTCCGTGAGACCGAATCGCCACTTCTGAGCAAACGTGAAAAAGGGTTTCGGGACAAATTAGCACATACCTTTGGTACCCACGCTGCCATGAAAGCGTGGATCGAGCCTCGCACGAGCCATGCTTAATCGAGTACGCCCGAGCGGAATGCGTATCATGTGACTCATGCTGTTACTTTTATTGGAACCCGATTCGAGCGATTTTATTCGTACCATGCGAAGCCAATGGATGGAAGAGACAGGACGGTCAAATCAAAGGAAGAACACAATTTATTATTTATGTACAATGATCAGAATGAAAGGAAAGGGACACAGAGCAGAACTTAATCAGTTTAACTTATCCCCAGACAAATGGGCCCACTCACATACACGGGGAGATGGAGGAAGAGAAGTTTGCACGCCAAGCGCGCTTCGCCGTCAGTCGCCCCAGGGCAGCTCGCCTGGTGTGGCTCTCCGATGTTCACGGCACGTATCCAGGCGAAGGCAGGCAGGAGGAAATCCTCGTGGCGCGTATGCAGGCAAAGGCAGACAGGAGGAAATCGCGCGTCTGTGGCCCGGCGCGGGTCGTCCTTTCGAGCGCGCTATTAATACAGCGGCAGAGCACGGGGAACGGGGGAAAGTTCGTGTACCATTGGCAATTCAATTCCTCATCCTGCTGCTGTTCTCTTACTTTCTCGTGCCATCCTCCTTCTGTTCTCGTGCGATCTCACTCACGCGCGCTCTGCTCCTGATCTTGTTCCGTCCTCGTGCGTTCTCGTTTCTGATCTGCCGCATTCTGCCTTCTCGTGCCGTTCGTTCTCTGTCATGGGCTCGGGGCAGGAACTTATATGGCACCTCCCCGATCTTACCAGAATGTTCCAAGCCCCGCCTCCTGCCGCAGTGGTAAGCCACTCCCCCTGCAGCTCGTCCCTTCGGCCTCGATAGACTTGCCCAGGCCTGCCGCGTGGTATTTCAGCGCCAAACCAAAAGCATCAAAGCGAAGCGCCAAAAGAACACCTAATCTCACTGTTCTATCAACACAAAACTAAACACAGGAAAGGACTACGCTTACATTCACTAAGAAATAACTGAACTATCGCGAGGCTACATGTTGTGGTGTAACTAACTAAGAGGGGGAATTAACCTTTATTCCAAAACCGCAAAAAATATATAAAGGTGATATAATATAACAAATATCATGAAACATTTACATTTTGTAGTCCATTGTATAATTTAAATAAACATAAATGCAAATTTCGCATGTGGAAAAAGTAAGTACACCCCTACATTTATCACCACTTCAAATACCTAAAATTAGAATCAGGTGCACCAGCTCAGGTGCAAATGATTAGAACATCGTTAGAGAGGATCTTGGAGGAACCTGTCTTATTTAAACCTCAGACATTTAGTTTGGTTTGCTCTTTGTTGTTGAAGTGTGCGGCGTCACCATGCCTAGATCAAAAGAGCTCTATGAGGCCTTCAGAAAGAAGGTTATAGATGCCTACGAGTCTGGGAAGGGAGTTAAAAAGATCTCCACACAATTTGAAATCAATCATTCGACTGTCCGGAAGATCATCTACAAGTGGAGAAGATCCCAAACAACTGCCAACTTGTTCAGGCCAGGCCGCCCCAGCAAGTTCAGCCCGAGAGCAGACCGCAAGATGCTGAAAGAAGTCTCTAAGAACCCCCAAAATGTCATCACGGGACCTACAGGTAGCACTTGACACTGTTGATGTCAAAGTGCACGAGTCTACCATTAGAAAGAGGCTGCACAAATTTGATCTACATGGGAGGTATGCCAGGAGGAAAACATTGCTGTCCAGAAAGAACATCAGGGCAAGACTAAAGTTTGCCAATGAACACTGAGGCAAAGAGCAGCACTTCTGGAACAATGTGCTCTGGACAGATGAGTCAAAGGTAGAGCTATTTGCCCACAGTACCAGAAGACATCTTTGGTGAAAACCAAAGACAGCATTTGACCACAAGAACCTGATCCCAACTGTAAAGCATGGTGGTGGAAATATTATGGTTTGGGGCAGCTTTGCTGTATCAGGGCCTGGGCAGCTCACCATCATATAATCCACTATGAATTCTTCATTGTACCAGAGGGTGCTTGAGGATAATGTGAGGCCATCTGTCAGAAGGTTGAAGCTCAACCGAAGGTGGACCTTGCAACATGACAATGACCCCAAACATACCAGTAAATCCACCAAGGAATGGCTGAAAAGAAAGAAATGTAGGGTTCTGGAATGGCCAAGTCAAAGCCCGGATCTAAATCCCATCGAGATGTTGTGGGGGGATTTGAAACGAGCTGTGCATGGAATTGTGCATGCTGTGCAACAATTTTTTGTCGAATAAATTATTGCAAAGTCAATTTGTCATTGTTTTTTGTTCAATTAGATCACCTTTATCTATAGATACTGTTTAAATGAAGATTAAATATTGTATGTCCACATATGTTAAAAAGATTTTAAAAAACATTTCATGCGGTGTACTTACTTTTTCCACATGCGAAATTTGCATTTATGTTTATTTAAATTATACAATGGACTACAAAATGTAAATTTTTCATGATATTTATTATATTATATCACCTTTATCTATCAATATTGTTGAAATGAAGATCAAATAGCTGTATGTTGAAATATGTTGAAAAAGTCAAAACTTTACATGGGGTGTACTTACTTTTTCACGTGATTGTATAAGGACCCAATAAATGGGTAACTACAAGCAATACAAATATTTCAATCCTGTTTGGGCATTACCCCACATGCGTAGCGCAAAGTAGGTTTAAACTAGAACGACACTCGGTAGAGAGTAAACCTCCACCAGGTTGAACAGTTTACATTTTGCATCCCACGGATAGGTCAAATCTGGATTCGGACCTGAACAAAAATCTAATCGGTCTGTTCTTATCACTTACCCAACTCATCCACCAAGTTTTGCCATAAGTTGTCCACAATTTTTTTTTTAAATCATGCTCTATATAATTTTGGTCCTATGTCTCTCAATGGTGAGGAATCACTTAAAGATCTGGATCTTCACCCAAATCTAATTATTTCTTCTGTGTCACATGCCCATCTTCTGCACCAAATAGCATCCACATCCGCCTACAACATTTTGAGATACCTGTTCACAAACAAACAAACAAACAGACAGGGGTAAAAGCATAACCTCCATCCGACTTCGGTGGCGTAGGTACCAATTAGTTTACTCTGCCTGTCAGTCTATCTTCGGTGATGTCAGTCTATGATTGAGGAACTATTAAATCATTTGAATTTTATATTTTAAACACTAGAACACAAATCGGAACACGAACTTTCAGAGCGGTATAGTATACTCGCGGTATAGCGATTGCTTCAGTCTGTCAACCCCTTTGCTATTTCACTCCAAATTGAGCTCATGTGCATCCATTTTCCTTTCATCATCCTTGAGACATCTCTACAACTTGATTGGTAGTCCACATGTGGCCAATTCAATTGATTGGACGTGATTTAGAAGGAGACACACCTTTCACTATAAGGTCCCACAGTTGGCAGTGCATGTCAGAGCAGAAACTCTTCCATGAAGTCCAAGGAACTGTCCATAGAACTCTGAGATAGAATTGTGAGGAGGCACAGATCGGGGAAAGGGTATAAAACAATTTTGAGAGTGTTGAAAATTCCCCAGAGCCCAGTGAGCTCCATCATTTGGAAATGGAAAGAATATGGAAATACGAAGACTCTTTGTAGAGCTGGCCATCTGTCCAAACTGAGCAATCGGGAAAGAAGGACCTGGGTCAGGGAGGTGACCAAGAAAACAATGACCACTCTGACTGAATTACAGATTTCCTTGGCTGAGATGGGAGAACCTGACCTGCCAGAAGGACAACTACACAAATCCAGGCTTTATGGGAGAATGGCCAGACGGAAGCCACTCCTGAGAAAAAGGCACATTACAACATGCCTGGAGTTTGCATAAAAGCATGGGAAAGAGTGAGAGCATGAGGGAAAATATACTGTGGTCTGATGAGAGGAAAATTGAACTCTTTTCCTGAATGCAAAGCACTACTTCTGGCGGAAACCGAGCACCTCTCATCACCCATCTAACACCATCCCTACTGTGAAGCATGGTGGTGGCAGCATCATGCTATGGGGATGCTTTTCAGTGGCAGGGACTGGGAGACTGGTAAGGAACAATGAATGAAGCCAATTACAGGCAAATTCTTGGAGAGAACCTGCTTCAGAGTGCAAAAGACCTTAGACTGCGGCGAAGATTTACGTTCCAACAGGACAATGACCCCAAGAGTACAGTCAAAGCAACACTGGAATGGTTCAGAACAAGAATGTGAAAGTCCTTGAATGGCCTAGCCAAAGCCCAGATTTGAATCCCATTGAGAATCTGTGAAAGCACTTTAAGATTGCTGTGCACCGACATTCCCCATCCACCTTGACAGAGCTTGAGAAAATGTGCAAGGAAGAATGGGAAAAACTCCCCAAATCCAGATGTGCAAAGCTGATACTTTTATACCGAATAAGACTTGAAGGTGTAATCACTGCCAAAGAGCTTCTATGACGTGTCAACTCAGTCCAGTAAATGTAGCAATCATTTAACAGGGACCTAAAACAAATTGCAATAGAAGGTTTTTTTGCTTTAACTTGTTTATTAGGTCCCTCTGATGAACATATAAAAAGTCTCAAACTTTTGGACACCTGGAAAGTGGTTAATTTGCATAAATTCAAGATGGCCGCCGTCCAAAGCTTCAATTTACAGCTAACTTTTTTCTGGCTGCTCCTAGACCCTATAAATGTATTACAAACAAGGTTTTTTGGCTTTAACTTGTTTATTAGGTCCCTCTGATGAACATATAAAAAGTCTCAAACTTTTGGACACCTGGAAAGTGGTTAATTTGCATAAATTCAAGATGGCCGCCGTCCAAAGCTTCAATTTTGCCTAGGCCTATACTAATCCCATCATCTTGTTTCTTGTTTCAACAGATTGGACCATGTCTAATGGTGCGACATCTACCGAAGCCATGGAAGAAGAGGTGGTGCATAATCCCTGCGGCATTTGCTCAAACACGTTAGACGAAGGAGAAACAGTCAAGCTGAGGGCGAAGGGAGCAGATACTATCAACAAGGCCAGTACTGAACGTGGAACGCCGTCAATTACCGTGTCCGAGGGCCAAACGGTGCACATTGATTGCCGAAAGATGCATGTCAATACGAAGCCAAATAGAATCCCTGGGAAGCAGAAGAAACGTCCTGAAAAACCTGCTCTTCGTTCTCAGGAACCACACTTTTGTTTTACAGAGAACTGCTTTTTTGTGGTAGAAAAATCTATTTGGACACAAAGCATGCTTCAAAAGAAGTGTATCCAGTACGCACCTTCAACTTTCAAAGGACAATACTTTCTGCATGTGATGCCAGGGCTGATGAGTGGGCTGAGACTGTTAGAGGCCGAATTAACTTTGCACGCGATCTTCCAGCAGCTGACGCAATATATCACAAGCAGTGCAGCTCAAATTTCCAGACACATAGGCAGATCCCCTCCAAATATCGTGATTCCGCAGACAGTGAACCTCCTCGCAAGGGTCGCAAAGTAGATGCGTCACGAGAGGAAGCATTTCTGCTCGCAATCGAGGACCTAGTCAGTGGCAATGATGATGAACAGACTACAGTGGTGGATGTCGTTGATAGAATGTCCCAGTTGTGCCCTGATGTTGAAGCGTATAGTGTAAAGTACATGAAACAGAAACTTATTTCATATTTTGGAGATGAACTGGTTATTAGTAACGTGCATGGACGCAGCGATGTTGTAACTGTCAAAGAAACTGCTGCAAAGATTTTGCAACAATTCAAAGACTCACCACAGACTGATGATGAGGAAGCAGGAAAAAGAAAGATCGTCAGGGCTGCGGCACAGTTGATCAAAGCAGATATAAAGAACATTGATACTTGTAGAGATTTCTATCCAGATCCTTCTGAACTCCGGTCGCTGGAAAAGAATGTGGCGTACGTTCCGCAGTCCCTTCGTATATTTCTGCAAGAGACGTTCAGTGGCAAGTCATGTGATCTTGAAGTTGCATCAATTGGACAAAGTATCATGCAACTTACCAGACCAAGGGCCATTGTAGCACCCATTCAGTATGGATTGGCGGTTCAAATGCACCAGCACTTTGGTTCCCGCTTCCTTGTGGACAGTTTACACAGCCACGGCTTCTGTCTGCCTTACGCAGAAGTTTTGAGGTTTTCGAAGTGTGCTGCCAATTTCAGGGGCACCAACATATCCACTGCAGGCAGGTTTGGACAGTTCGTTGCAGACAATGTTGATCACAACTTGCGTACGCTTGATGGGCGAGGAACATACCATGGTATGGGTATAATTGTTGCTGTCACCCCTGGAGTAAGAGACACAACATCAATACCAAGATTGCAGTCACCTGGAAACAACTTCACGGCAGCTCAAATTGAAATCAAATACTACCGCAGTGTTCGTAAGAAGGGTGGGCCTCTCGAATTTAGAAAGCTTGACCCCATTTCAGCATCTGACAAGCTTGAAAATCTGGACATACTGTGGAAAACGTCATGGTTGCTTCGACCAAAACGACCAGGCTGGTCCGGCTTAATGCAGAGTGTGTGCCATGGACCACACCCAGGGAAATCATCTGTCCATTTCTTGCCCATGATTGACATGGACCCTACTGCCATGAGTTGTATTTACTCAACACTTCACTTCGTTGCTGCGGAAAGCCATCGCCAAGGAACGACGCCAATGCTGACATTCGACCAACCGCTTTATTGGAAAGCGAAGACGATCATTGTTCATGAGAAGGAAGGAAGCGAACTGAAACCCATTGTTTTGAACCTTGGTGGCTTTCACTCTGTGATGAGCTTTTTGGGATGCATGGGCCATGTTATGGAAGCATCTGGGCTTAAGGAGGTTTTGGAACTTATATATGCTGAAAATGCTGTGACCCAAATGCTGAGTGGGAAAGCCTATGCACGAGCAATCAGAGGCCACTTCTTGGTTGACACAGCCTTGAGTTCGATTGTGTTAGGCAGGGCATACGGTCTCAACCTCTCAATGGTAGATGAGGAAAGTGACGAATGCAAGGACTTCCAGGAGGCTGCAGATCTTTTGGATAAGCTGTTGCGTGAAGACGTTTCACCGGATGAAGTCTGCAGTAAAGACGTTTTCAACAGAATTTGTAAAAAACTTAAAGCTGAGAAGAGCTCCTTAGCAGAGCATAAGATGGGAAAGCTATGGATTCAATACATGGACATGATTGACTTGCTGTGTCGCTTCCTGAGGGCACTGAGAATGGGCGATTTCCTACTGTACCTCAGAACACTCCAGGAGATGTTGCCGTACTTTGCAGCGTGTGGTCATAACAATTATGCCAAGTCAGCCCATGTGTACATTCAAGACATGATTGAACTTGAGCAGCTCAACCCAGACATGTTCTGCCAATTGAACTCCGGTCTATTTGTGATCCGCCGAAGTGATCGGCTGTGGGCAGGACTGCCAAGCGACTTGGTTATAGAGCAGGTTTTGATGTGCTCTTTGAAAACGAATGGTGGATTGACACGTGATAGGGGCATGGAGGAAACGCAACGCCTGCGCTGGTTACTTGCTATGCCAGCCTGCGCTGAGGTGAGTGAAGTTATGCAAGAACTCACAGGGAAGCATTTCCACACCTCTGAGCAGCACAAAGAAATGACTGAAGCAAGGCGTGAACGAGATAGGAAGGACACAGAGAAGGTTCTCGCATTCTTCAAGGATTATGATCCATTTCAAGAATCAAATGAACTCAGGAATATTGCCAACGGTGTGACAGGACCAGCCTCGCCCAATCCTCATTTACTGTATGAGGTTGTTATGAACATTGTGCAGAAGATGGAAGGTAGCAATGCTTTTGACTTTTCATTTAGGAAGAAAGATCAAGTTGCGTCGTTGGGTAAAAAGGTTACAATCAGTGCTGAAAAAGTAGCAATCGACCCACAGCTCCTTTTCCAGAGGCTCCTCATCTTTGCTAATAACAGAGAGTTAGGTGTTGAAGAGGTCTTTGCGTATGAGTTGTCTAGCTACCCTACTGCTCTGTTCGGTAAGTGGGGGAGGCTCAGGGAAGCCAATAAAACACAGCTAGGAGATGAGATAGCTGCTGTTGCTCCCAGGTCGGCATTGGAATCATTTGAGGAAGAAAGGACTGTGACCCATGTTCTGGATGGTGGTTCCTTATTGCAAAGGATTCCATGGAAGAAGGGTGACACATTTGAGGACATTGCAAACATGTACATGAAGCATGTTTCCAAAAACTTTCTCAACCCGGTGGTTGTAGTCGACGGTTATAAATCAGGACCTACTACCAAGGACATGACACACAATCGACGATCAAAAGGAGTCTTTGGTCAAAAGGTGATGTTCACTCCAACCATGCCCCTTAGGTCAAAAAAGGAAAACTTCTTGTCAAACTCGGACAATAAGCAAAACTTCATTGACTTATTGTGTGAAACATTCAAGGCAAATGGAATTGACTGTGTCAATGCGCCAGCAGATGCAGATGTCATGATTGCGAAGAAGGGAATTGAACATGCAAGGGAAACCGTGACATATGTGATAGGTGAGGACACAGACTTGTTGGTGCTGTTGTGTCATTATGCGGAACGAGGGATGAATGATTTGTACTTCAAGTCGAGCAAGGACGGTGGGAAATGTTGGCATATTAACTCTGTAGCAGAAGCTCTGGGTGAAAGCATCTGCCGTGTCCTGCCAGTTGTCCATGCACTCTGTGGATGTGACTCAACCTCACGACTGTATGGTATTGGTAAAAGGGCTGCCTTGAGGAAAGTGAGGGAAGAGAACGGTTTCTTGAAATGTATAGAAGCATTCTGTTGCCAAAGTGGAACTAAAGACGCGATATCATCAGCTGGTGAAAAGGCCTTGGTTTATTTGTACGGGGGAAAAGGAAATGACACCCTTTACGGACTGCGAAAGACAAAGTTTTGCAACAAGGTGGCAAAAAGTTCAACTACCGTTGAAGTTCAAAGCCTTCCCCCAACAACCGATGCAGCCAAATACCACTCGTTCCGAGTTTATTGTCAGGTCCAGGAATGGATGGGGAACAGTGTGGACCCCGAGAAATGGGGCTGGTGTCTGCGGAAGGGACAGCTTGAACCGAAGACGATGGATTCGCCAGTGGCTCCTGATTCACTACTGAAATTGGTCAGATGTCAGTGTAAGGGCAACTGTGACACTCAACGCTGTAGTTGCAAACGGAATGAGCTTGAATGTTCCAGTGCATGTGGTGAATGTAAAGGACTCTGTCAAAATAGCAACTTTGATGCAAGCACCGATGATCCAAGTGAATACGAACTCCTATCATGAATGACATCATTGCCTCTGAATGACGTCATACTACGTCATGGTGACGTCATATCACATTAGAGATTAAAGCCAAAAAACCTTCTTTTGCAATTTGTTCTAGGTCCAGCCCTACTTTGACTGGACTCCAAAAAATTCCCCTTTGACATTATAGGGTATTATGTGTAGAACAGTGACAAAAACAAAATCATTTTAATCGTTTTTAATTTTAGGATGGAACAACAAATTGTGAAAAAAGTCAAGGGTGTGAATACTTTCTGAAGGCATTTTTAAATCCGAGTTTAAGTTTATCTGGTGTTATGTTGGTAATGTTACACACTTTTCTCTGAACATTTTCGTTTCGCAAGGAATAAGATATGACGACAAAAAGTATGAGTGAAGAACAAATATTTCAGTTTATTGTTTCAATTGTCATTCAATGACTGTATTAAGAGCTAGACAATCAGAGTATTTCATGAAAAACTGTCTATACAAGTCACAAGGCCATTGCAGGAGTTACGATAATGGACTAGAATGAGTGACGGATATGTCATTGAAGCCAGCCTGTCCTGAACAATATACCATGCCCCTGAGTAACAGATTTTACCTCCACCTCTATTTCCTGCACTAATGACTCAAAGCTCATTCTGGGTCATGCTTCCAAAGGAGATAAAGTGAAGCCAGAGGTTAACACTTGTACCCAGCAATGTGACCGCTTTTCAAAACCCATTGCTGCAGGCCATGCATTGCTTTTTGGCTCTTTTATTTCAATTTTTCATCTTCTCAAATCAGTCTGCCGTTACATCAAAGCTTGGTGCAAGCCAGAACTTAAATTAAAACGCTTGCCAGTGCCAATTAAAAGGGAATGAGAAATTCAAAATCTCAGCAGAAGGAGCAGAGCGCGATTTGTGAAGAGGATTATGGAGGAGCTTTGGATAACATGTTTGTCGTGTTGAAAAAGGTGTCAATTTTGTGTCTCCATAATTTGGTCACTTTCGCATCCTAAGGGTCAACTGTGCATGATACAGGACAATCCATGCCATTGGTTCCTGTACAATAATGTCCAATGCCGTTTCTGTCGGTGCTCGTACAACTTGCTTACCACGACAAGCATGCACTGCAGCCCCATGTTCATGGAAGCTTCAGAAGGTAGACAGCCAAAGATGGCAATGAGCTGTTGGCACACTTCGCGCAACTCGGATGTGAAACCAACACGCAAGTGATTCTCGGAAAGCTTCTTTTTACGTGTTCCTCATGCCAAGTCTTTATACTTTTGTGCTGCCTTTGAAAATTCATGTAAATGCACAGTACAATTTTATCTGCAGTATAAGCTGGCAGGGATTTTTTTTTTTTTTTTTTTTTTTTTAATAAGCTGGCAGGGATTGTGGCAAGACCAATGGATTTGGAAGGCAATCGTTTTGGCTGAAATCCTGACTCCAAAGAGGCAAATGTAGGCCCTTTGCTGTGGCAAAAACCAATCCTGCAGGTCGCTCTTCCAAAAATAGCATACTCCACTTTTCCTCTACCCCCCACTCTTTGTGTCCTCTTGCCAAATAACAGGGCACTCCACAATCGGTGCGTAACGATAACCTCCTGACATGTCTCTCTTGGTTCTTCAGAGCGAAAAGGCAGTTTTGTGTATCGCCATCTTGTTTAGGGGAAGATGGCATGCCGCCGGAGGAAGGCAGAAGGTGGCTAATTACATAATGTATTATTGATTGTATGTTCCAGGAACCCGACCTAATCTTATATGTGTTCTGGTCCCATTTACATGTAATTGCCAATCCATTTAATCCCGTCTCAGTACATGTCCCTCTTTTTGCCCCTGTGGGGCATTTCAAATGTCCCTGTAAATGTAAATGTCCATGTGACAGCATTTTGTATAGAAGCCATTCCCGGCTAATATGTGCTCAGTCACAATAATTGCAGATTTTCAAAAAGGGAGTGGATTTACAAAGTGGTTTTCCTCTGCTGCTGCAATATTTAATGAGCTCCCCTCATCCTTTGAATAATCAGATCAGTCATTATCATGAATATTATTCAGCAGGAAACCAAGAGAAGCTACCACGTGATGGGCAAGAAAGAAATATTAAGCCAAACTGAGAATATCGGTTATCACTGGCAGGTGCCATGGGGTGGCCTAGACTTCCTAAAGGTATGCGCAATGGCCTATAAGCTGTCTAGCCTAGGTTCGAATCCCAACCCAACTATAAACTGCCATTCTGGTGTTTCATAGGCGAGGCATCAATGTGTGTGCTCTCCATTTGATGGATGCTAAGCTTGGAATCCATGATGGTATTAGTTGGTGGACGTTGAAGATCCCACGGTGCCCTTCACGAAGAGTAGGCGATCTATCACCTGGATCCTGAACATACTACAAATTCCTGCTCTGACATACTTAGTCGACTTCGGTCAACCAAATAATGTGGGGATGTAATTGTGGCTCACCTGCGGCACACCTCGAGGCATCTCGGTTTTTGGGCAGAAGCCTTGCTCCGTTCCGATTGGCTGTCCGCTCAAAACTGATGAACGTCACCGACCCAGAATTAAACTTCGCCAAACTATGTTAGTTGTAACTCTCATTCAGAAAAGTTGGCAAATATACATTCACATTGTCCTTGTGAATGTACATCAACATGTGAATGTAAATCAACATGTGAATGTACATCAACGTGTGAATGTAAATCAACATGTGAATGTACATCAACATGTGAATGTACATCAACATGTGAATGTACATCAACATGTGAATGTAAATCAACATGTGAATGTACATCAACATGTGAATGTAAATCAACATGTGAATGTACATCAACATGTGAATGTACATCAACATGTGAATGTAAATCAACATGTGAATGTACATCAACATGTTCTGTCTTCTACCGACTCCTCTCCGGCCTTGCTCCCCCAGCTCTCTCTGTGCTCTGTCCCCCCAATATTCCTTCAGGTCGCACAAGATCTGCCTGCAACCCTCTTATGGTTAAACTGCCAAAGTCTAGGCTCTCTGCTCACCTTCACTCTTTCATTCCCCTTTTCTCCCGCCTCTGGAACAAACTCCCCCACTCCCTTCAATCCCACTCCTCCCTCCAGGTCTTTAAAACAGCTGTTCACCACCATCTCTTATCTTCCCCCATCCAAAACCTTGATCTTTTCTACCCCTGCTAATTCACCCCAGAGTCCTTGCAGTGTTCATATGTTTTATGCCTCTCCCACCTCCCCCCAAGTCCTCCCGATGTCCCTGCTCTCAAATGTTGTGTTTGTGTCCTTCCCCCTCTTCCCCCTCTCTTTTGTGTCCTTCCCCCTCTCTCCCCATCTTGTCTGCCGCTCCCCTTGTTTTTTGTGTTTTGTGTGTCGGTTTGTGTTTTTGTGTGATTAATGTTAGCTCTTTCACGAGCCTCAATCTTGTATACAAAAAAAAAAAAAAAAAAAAAAATGTAAATCAACATGTGAATGGACATCAACATGTGAATGTAAATCAACATGTGAATGTAAATCAACATGTGAATGTACATCAACGTGTGAATGTAAATCAACGTGTGAATGTACATCAACATGTGAATGTAAATCAACATGTGAATGTACATCAACATGTGAATGTACATCAACATGTGAATGTAAATCAACATGTGAATGTACATCAACATGTGAATGTAAATCAACATGTGAATGTACATCAACGTGTGAATGTAAATCAACATGTGAATGTACATCAACATGTGAATGTACATCAACATGTGAATGTACATCAACATGTGAATGTAAATCAACATGTGAATGTACATCAACATGTGAATGTAAATCAACATGTGAATGTACATCAACATGTGAATGTACATCAACATGTGAATGTAAATCAACATGTGAATGTACATCAACATGTTCTGTCTTCTACCGACTCCTCTCCGGCCTTGCTCCCCCAGCTCTCTCTGTGCTCTGTCCCCCCAATATTCCTTCAGGTCGCACAAGATCTGCCTGCAACCCTCTTATGGTTAAACTGCCAAAGTCTAGGCTCTCTGCTCACCTTCACTCTTTCATTCCCCTTTTCTCCCGCCTCTGGAACAAACTCCCCCACTCCCTTCAATCCCACTCCTCCCTCCAGGTCTTTAAAACAGCTGTTCACCACCATCTCTTATCTTCCCCCATCCAAAACCTTGATCTTTTCTACCCCTGCTAATTCACCCCAGAGTCCTTGCAGTGTTCATATGTTTTATGCCTCTCCCACCTCCCCCCAAGTCCTCCCGATGTCCCTGCTCTCAAATGTTGTGTTTGTGTCCTTCCCCCTCTTCCCCCTCTCTTTTGTGTCCTTCCCCCTCTCTCCCCATCTTGTCTGCCGCTCCCCTTGTTTTTTGTGTTTTGTGTGTCGGTTTGTGTTTTTGTGTGATTAATGTTAGCTCTTTCACGAGCCTCAATCTTGTATACAAAAAAAAAAAATAAAAAATAAATGTAAATCAACATGTGAATGGACATCAACATGTGAATGTAAATCAACATGTGAATGTAAATCAACATGTGAATGTACATCAACGTGTGAATGTAAATCAACGTGTGAATGTACATCAACATGTGAATGTAAATCAACATGTGAATGTACATCAACATGTGAATGTACATCAACATGTGAATGTAAATCAACATGTGAATGTACATCAACATGTGAATGTAAATCAACATGTGAATGTACATCAACATGTGAATGTAAATCAACATGTGAATGTACATCAACATGTGAATGTACATCAACATGTGAATGTACATCAACATGTGAATGTAAATCAACATGTGAATGTACATCAACATGTGAATGTACATCAACATGTGAATGTAAATCAACATGTGAATGTACATCAACATGTGAATGTACATCAACATGTGAATGTAAATCAACATGTGAATGTACATCAACATGTGAATGTAAATCAACATGTGAATGTACATCAACATGTGAATGTACATCAACATGTGAATGTAAATCAACATGTGAATGTACATCAACATGTTGACCGAATTACTTGGGGACCAGAAAGGGCCCGAAGTAATTATGTCAACATTACAGTTCAAATACAGAATGTGGGTCAAATAACAAGACACCACAGGTGATTTAATGCTCTTCAGCAAATATAGTACATGCATGATCGACCAAGGGACCTTTACCTGTGCCATAACTACCATTTGCAAAACCTTACTAATGCAAGTAGACATACGGTGGTCTTGACGACCCCGATAAGTAATGGTATGCTCCTCCACACAATGCCCCCTGCTGGCACGAGTATTGCACACGAGTTATATAATACGGTTTCATTACAGTGAGGAGATGGAGCCCCTCGGTGCGACGCCATTGAAATAACACCAAGTGGGCTGACTCAACCTGTTATCGTTCCGAGGTCAGCAAAATGAGCACCAGCTTAAGAGTAACAGTAGCGCACTGCAGCACCAATACAGACACACTTCCATAAATGATGCAACCAGCAGCCACAGGCTCCATACGAAACAACATTCCAGTGGGCAGAATAGGCCTAGAGGTGTGCAGAATCACCTCTGAGCTATCTCGCCTGGGTTTGAATATCAGCCCGGGCTATACACTGTCATCCTGGTGTTTCACAGGCAGGATGATTCATCAATGTGTTTGCCATCCCTCGGGTGGATGTGAAAGTGGGCTTTCCGTCTGCTGGTCTGCTGGCATTAGTGGAGTTATGCTCAAGATCCTACGGCATCCTTCGCGAAGAGTAGGCTCGCACCCAAAACAAATTCCAAAATTCCTGCCCTGACTTGAGGGTGTCAGAGTGGCCACACATCCAGAAATGTAATCCCAGCCAATAAACAGGTTCAGTACAACTGGCACTATATAGAGCATGGTACATGACAAGTTAACCAAGAAAGAGGCGAGTCAAAAGCAGTCTTGCTGCCACCCAATTTTAGTGCAAGTCCATATGGCAAATGTAGCAAGTACGTGGCCTTGAGGGCTTGAGCCCCTCTTCCCTAGGGAAACAACAAGGGAGCTATGCACCCACTCCCTCCTCAGATCAACCCCAGCACCCACGGGATATTGGTTCACGAGTTATCAAGTGACCACTATAATATTCATCATGTGTGTGCGTCTGTCTGTGTGTCTGTGTGTCTGTCTGTCCGCAGCATAACTACCCAATGATATCATCCGATCTTGATGAAACTTGGGTGGGAGGTTGATATCATGATCTAGTTGTGTCCTGCCTAGAGTGGGCGTATTGCGCCCCCCATTGTAGGCGGAGCCACGCCCGAAAAAGATGTATTTTTGGGGGGTAATCGATTTCAAGCTACATCTTCTCCGAGGTGTTTGGTGGAATCTGACAGGGGCTTCGGTATTTGTTTAGGCCAATGTCATGTGTCTAGCCCCACGGAGCTCGATTTTTCATTTTCGCCTCAAGGTCAAGGTCACAAGGTCACAAAATTTAGAAAAGTCGATTTTTGATGGTTTTATTACATTGTTCGCTTCCTGATAGGGTGAAATGTCGTACATGATCTTATATTATCACATACATCATGAAATACAAGTTTTCCAACAAATTTCAGAATCTTCGACCTTTGATCTTTGAAGGTCACAAAGGTCAAATTTTCAAAGTTGTCGGAATCGAACCAAATTTTCGGTATTGTGTAGCTAACTAACCTCATAACTGATTATACATTATTTTCTATCCCATTTCATGGTCAGTAACTTTCGTTTTGAGATTTCCAGGCCAGCACCACACACAATTACGTACAGCTGGCCCTTAAAGGCCTGCGCACGCAGCGCATTGGGGCCCTTTGTAAATAGGCATGTACACCGCATGTCGGGGGCCGACACCTGTCACGTGGGCCCCCGACCCCACAGTCCGGGCCTGTTTCGGTTATAGTCCATCCTTTATCATTGAATACCGCTCGCTCGTGAACCATCGTCGTCTCCTGACTTGTTGTAATTAAATGTTTGTATGTTTCCCTATTGATGATCACTCACCGCAGGCAGATAGGTGGTCTTTCTGCCTTCTACCGACTCCTCTCCGGCCTTGCTCCTCCAGCTCTCTCTGGGCTCTGTCCCCCAAATATTCTTACAGGTCGCACAAGATCTGCCAGCAACCCTCTTCTGGTGAAACTGCCAAAATCAAGACTCTCTGCTCACCATCACTCCTTCATTCCTCTTTTCTCCCGCCTCTGGAACAAACTCCCTCACTCTCTTCAATCCCACTCCTCCCTCCAGGTCTTTAAAACAGCTGTTCACCCCCATCTCTTATCTTCCCCCATCCAAAACCTTCATCTTTTCTACCCCCGCTAATTCACCCCAGATTCACTTTTTTGAAATACCGACTTCTTTCCTGGAAGTCGTAGCAATGTCCATGTGTTTTTTTTATCCTCTCCCACCCCCCCCCCCCCCCCACCCCCGTTCCCATGCCTCCTCTCCCCAAGCCCTCTCCCTCCAACAGATCTCCCGATGTCCCTGCTCTCCATCTTGTTCTCCCGCTCCCTTTATCATATGTTTTATGTGTCAGTTTCTGTTTTTGTGATCAATGATAGCTCTTACACGAGCCTCGACCTTGTACACAAAATAACAAACTCCAAAAAAAAAGAAAATTAAAGACTAAAAAACTCTCCCCATTAGAAGTTTGAAAACTCAACACCGATATGAGAAGGCACAAACAATTTATACCAAACACAAAAGGTCACACACGACTTTGTGGGTAATTGTAAATATTGGCAAACAAGACGTACAAATCGAATTGGCCTCATCATCTGATAAAAGGTTTCCCAAATTCTTCGAATGACCACTTGTCAAATTTTGGAAGAAGCAAGTGGCTCAGTCCTGTAAAGCCCCAGTCATACCGGCCATTTTCAGGCCACGAATCGCCACGACCTAAGATCGGGGCGACATTCTTGGCCAGATCGTATTGGGGTCCTGGCGATTCCTGGATGATCGGGGGTGTACTTGGCAGTTCGGGTCGAGACGGGAAGCCGCCCCGACAATTTTGAACTGTTCAAAATTATCGTGGCGATTCGTGGCGTTTTTCAAACTCTTGCTGCTGTCTGGAGGGTGTCGTACGGGCGCGTGTGGGCATCGGGAAAATGGTCGTGGAGTGTCTTGCGGCGGTCGGGAAACTTGGCTGCCACGATTCGCTCCGCATCCAGCAAGCACTGATACGACCGCCGTACGTCCTCACATGGACGCCGTACGACTGCCATCACGATCTTCCAAGAATTGCCCCGATCCGTCCCGACCACGTTCGCGCAGCAGTACGACGACTCACGATCATTGCCGATCTCTCACGAATTAACAAGACTCCGCCAAGACTGCCGTAAGCATGCAGTAAGCACCAGTAGGCACCAGTATGACCTGTCACAAGACCGGGTATATCTAGGCGATCCCCGGCGGCGAAATCATTTCATCTCCTGATTCCAAGCTGGTCACATCGATCACATCCAAGCTGGTCACGGCGGCCGCGTGATTGTGCACGTCTTCCTGGATCCCCTCCCCCTCTTCCTGGCTGGCGGCATCATTGGAAGGCTTGGAGTTGATGATTTATATAAACGACATACAAAAATAACGTGAATTAGCGTCGTCTGAATTTTAAGATCGTAGTTAGGTCGGCGCGATTCTTGGCCGTTCTTAGACGGCCGCCGCGCAGTCGGGCTCGGACGGGTGGGCACGTACGCGTGCGTACTGCGGTCATAGTGAGGTCGTAGTGCCGTCGTAGTGCGGTCGTAGTGGGATCGGGGCGGATCGGGGCGAAGACGTGTGGGCACGGGCTAGGACTTGTGGAGACCTTGTCGCGCACTTGGCGGATCGGGCTTTGTCGGCGCGGCGGTCATGGCGCGATCGTACGGGAGTCGTGGCAGGGGTGTTTTGGTATGACTGTGGGAAAATTTACAGCCGATCTTGCCGAAAAGTCGTGTTGGTGCGGGGAATCGCCAGATCAGGGGTGATCGGGGCGATTCGTGGCCACTCAAATCCGGTATGACTGGGGCTTAAACAACACCATCCTCCATGACAATACAATGCATTATACATCCATGGTCTCTTATAATTTGAAGACCAAATCTCTTATCATTCCCCCCCCCCCCTTCCCACGCCTCCTCCCTCCAAGCCCTCCCCCTCCCACAGATCTCCCGATGTCCCTGCTCTCAAATGTTGTACTTGTGTGCTTCCCTCTCTCTCCCCATCTTGTCTCCCGCTCCTTTTATCTTATGTTTTATGTGTCAGTTTTTTTTTTGGTGATTAATGTTAGCTCTTACATGAGCCTCGATCTTGTATACAAAAAAAAAAAAAAAAAAAAGAGCAGGAGGTTTATCACCACATACTATTCATGGATTCATGGGAGCACCACCTATTCCTTATTGTTGGAGTTTCAGCTCATGAGGTCAACCATAACTACACTTTGCTCAGAATATATCCGAAGGCAGATTGCTCTGTTGTCATCAAAGATCTTGGTGGATTACTGGACTTGAGTGCATCAATAACACTGTAATCCATTAATGGGGTAAGAAGGATGACATAACAAGTGGGTTGCTCCTCTTAAAGCTGAATGGTCATAATCAAAGTCCTTTTTCAAGGAATATTGTAAGAATGAAAGTCAAGGTGCACCCATACTCTTGACAAAACATCACAAAGCGCAAGATTAGTTGGGTTGGTCACAAGAACAAGCCAATCCGATTTTGGCCCAGGTACAGGTGTGATCTACAAGCGTATACTGTTGAGCCTGGCGGAAGTATCTATCGATATCTTTATCGATTGCCACTCCAGTTGTCATTATTGAAGAAATCATGAAATTTAGTGGGTTTACAGATAGGCTTGAATTTTTAACTTTCTGATTGGCAATCCCTCCATTCGTGATTTGGCTGATGACATCATGGGAGTAAGACGTTTCCCATGAGGATGAGACATTGTCTCAGACTGAGTGCCTCGCCATTACTGGTCATCAATTTTGTTGCAACTGACAAAAAGGCGGTAATTGCGGCTTTTCTGTGTAAAAACGGAAGGCTGAGTGCGCACCAAAAGAAGTTTTGCACCACAATCGTTCCAAGCGGAAGGCCCGATTTTAATGACGACTGAGATGCGAAAATTGCTGAGGCTTAAATAGCAACCAAGGCTCAAGAAAGAGGCAACCACAATGGTGGTTTCCCATGTGGAATAAAAACAAAAGGGTAAGGGAAAGCCCACTGTACACCTCAAACCTTTTGCACCTTTTTACACACGTTTGTAGAACCTCATTCATGAGGCTGTCCAATGGCATTCTTCCCTCCAGCATTTCAACTTGCTGGTGCACCACCTTCTCAGGTCATCCTCCAACTACCACCATGAACTCCACCTAATCCAACTCTCTTACTGACCGGTCACTGTTTCCTCCCTTCATGCTTCCCCTCTTTCCTGTTCGTTCGTTCCTTTGCTCGTTGAGTCCAAATGTGCCCAGCTGCCCCAGTGTGAGTCCATTGCATTTTTACCCTCTGTCCACTCGCTGTTCCGTGAGATTTGATCTTGAATAGAAAAAAAGAGAGGACAGCTGAAATGCAATCGTTTTGTTCACAGAAAATCCACAAACAATGTGTTGCGGTCATGGAATAATTAGGTTTAAATTCTCACATAGAATCGCACTCATTACAACTTACAATGCATCCAAACTACCTGGCAGCAAGTGAGAGTGAGCATGCAGTTTCAATAGTTATTTGCACAATGGACACATGACAGTCCACCAAGGCAGCACAAATGGTCGGTATACAATAGGTGTACCCGAAAACAATCTGACACCCCCTCTAATACACACACACACACACACACACACACACACACACACACGCAAACTAACAGAGGTGGATACTTTGAGAACTGATAGGTCTCTGTTGCATTTTCTGAAACCCACCAACGAGTGGAGATGACATCCAACAAGAGCAACTTGCATGCACACCCATACACACATGTAATGCACCCACTCACATATATATATATATATAGACTAGCTTGGCTCGGCTCGCGCGTCGTTACTGAGGAACGGGCTTATTTTAGCTGAGGATAATGACTGCACCTGAGTTGCTGTGTTGTCATGATTTACACCAATCATAATACAAACAATTATTTTGCACAAATGTATTTGTTGTGTTTGTGATATTACATTTTTATAGGCCATTTAGGTTGAAGATTTAGGTTGAATGTTTTTTTCCAAGAAAAAACCCCTCAGCACAGACATAGGGGAGGGGTAGGTGCAGACTGGAAGTTTGGGACGATTACACCTCACCACCACGTAATTCAAAACACCTCACCACCACGTAATTCAAAACACCTCAACACCACGTAATTTAAAACACCTCACCACCAAGTAATTCAAAACACCTCACCACCACGTAATTCAAAACACCTCACCACCACGTAATTCAAAACACCTCACCACCACGTAATTCAAAACACCTCACCACAACGTAATTCAAAACACCTCACCACCAAGTAATTCAAAACACCTCACCACCAAGTAATTCAAAACACCTCACCACCAAGTAATTCAAAACACCTCACCACCAAGTAATTCAAAACACCTCACCACCAAGTAATTCAAAACACCTCACCACCAAGTAATTCAAAACACCTCACCACCAAGTAATTCAAAACACCTCACCACCAAGTAATTCAAAACACCTCACCACCACGTAATTCAAAACACCTCACCACCAAGTAATTCAAAACACCTCACCACCAAGTAATTCAAAACACCTCACCACCAAGTAATTCAAAACACCTCACAACCAAGTAATTCAAAACACCTCACCACCAAGTAATTCAAAACACCTCACCACCACGTAATTCAAAACACCTCACCACCACGTAATTCAAAACACCTCACCACCACGTAATTCAAAACACCTCACCACCACGTAATTCAAAACACCTCACCACCAAGTAATTCAAAACACCTCACCACCACGTAATTCAAAACACCTCACCACCACGTAATTCAAAACACCTCACCACCAAGTAATTCAAAACACCTCACCACCAAGTAATTCAAAACACCTCACCACCAAGTAATTCAAAACACCTCACCACCAAGTAATTCAAAACACCTCACCACCAAGTAATTCAAAACACCTCACCACCAAGTAATTCAAAACACCTCACCACCAAGTAATTCAAAACACCTCACCACCACGTAATTCAAAACACCTCACCACCACGTAATTCAAAACAACTCACCACCAAGTAATTCAAAACACCTCACCACCAAGTAATTCAAAACACCTCACCACCAAATAATTAAAAACACCTCACCACCACGTAATTCAAAACACCTCACCACCACGTAATTCAAAACACCTCACCACCACGTAATTCAAAACACCTCACCACCAACTAATTCAAAACACCTCACCACCAAGTAATTCAAAACACCTCACCACCAAGTAATTCAAAACACCTCACCACCAAGTAATTCAAAACACCTCACCTCCAAGTAATTCAAAACACCTCACCACACACGTAATTCAAAACACCTCACCACCACGTAATTCAAAACACCTCACCACCAAGTAATTCAAAACACCTCACCACCAAGTAATTCAAAACACCTCACCACCAAGTAATTCAAAACACCTCACCACCAAGTAATTCAAAACACCTCACCACCAAGTAATTCAAAACACCTCACCCCCATGTAATTCAAAACACCTCACCACCATGTAATTCAAAACACCTCACCACCAAGTAATTCAAAACACCTCACCACCAAGTAATTCAAAACACCTCACCACCAAGTAATTCAAAACACCTCACCACCAAGTAATTCAAAACACCTCACCACTAAGTAATTCAAAACACCTCACCACCAAGTAATTCAAAACACCTCACAACCACGTAATTCAAAACACCTCACCACCACGTAATTCAAAACACCTCACCACCAAGTAATTCAAAACACCTCACCACCAAGTAATTCAAAACACCTCACCACCAAGTAATTCAAAACACCTCACCACCAAGTAATTCAAAACACCTCACCACCACGTAATTCAAAACACCTCACCACCAAGTAATTCAAAACACCTCACCACCAAGTAATTCAAAACACCTCACCACCACGTAATTCAAAACACCTCACCACCAAGTAATTCAAAACACCTCACCACCACGTAATTCAAAACACCTCACCACCAAGTAATTCAAAACACCTCACCACCATGTAATTCAAAACACCTCACCACCACGTAATTCAAAACACATCACCACCACGTAATTCAAAACACCTCACCACCACGTAATTCAAAACACCTCACCACCAAGTAATTCAAAACACCTCACCACCAAGTAATTCAAAACACCTCACCACCACGTAATTCAAAACACCTCACCACCAAGTAATTCAAAACACCTCACCACCACGTAATTCAAAACACCTCACCACCAAGTAATTCAAAACACCTCACCACCATGTAATTCAAAACACCTCACCACCACGTAATTCAAAACACCTCACCACCACGTAATTCAAAACACCTCACCACCACGTAATTTAAAACACCTCACCACCATGTAATTTAAAACACCTCACCACAACGTAATTCAAAACACCTCACCACCAAGTAATTCAAAACACCTCACCACCAAGTAATTCAAAACACCTCACCACCAAGTAATTCAAAACACCTCACCACCAAGTAATTCAAAACACCTCACCACCAAGTAATTCAAAACACCTCACCACCAAGTAATTCAAAACACCTCACCACCACGTAATTCAAAACACCTCACCACCAAGTAATTCAAAACACCTCACCACCACGTAATTCAAAACACCTCACCACCAAGTAATTCAAAACACCTCACCACCATGTAATTCAAAACACCTCACCACCACGTAATTCAAAACACATCACCACCACGTAATTCAAAACACCTCACCACCACGTAATTCAAAACACCTCACCACCAAGTAATTCAAAACACCTCACGACCAAGTAATTCAAAACACCTCACCACCACGTAATTCAAAACACCTCACCACCAAGTAATTCAAAACACCTCACCACCACGTAATTCAAAACACCTCACCACCAAGTAATTCAAAACACCTCACCACCATGTAATTCAAAACACCTCACCACCACGTAATTCAAAACACCTCACCACCACGTAATTCAAAACACCTCACCACCACGTAATTTAAAACACCTCACCACCATGTAATTTAAAACACCTCACCACAACGTAATTCAAAACACCTCACCACCAAGTAATTCAAAACACCTCACCACCAAGTAATTCAAAACACCTCACCACCAAGTAATTCAAAACACCTCACCACCAAGTAATTCAAAACACCTCACCACCAAGTAATTCAAAACACCTCACCACTAAGTAATTCAAAACACCTCACCACCAAGTAATTCAAAACACCTCACCACCACGTAATTCAAAACACCTCACCACCACGTAATTCAAAACACCTCACCACCAAGTAATTCAAAACACCTCACCACCAAGTAATTCAAAACACCTCACCACCAAGTAATTCAAAACACCTCACAACCAAGTAATTCAAAACACCTCACCACCAAGTAATTCAAAACACCTCACCACCAAGTAATTCAAAACACCTCACCACCACGTAATTCAAAACACCTCACCACCACGTAATTCAAAACACCTCGCCACCACATAATTCAAAACACCTCACCACCACGTAATTCAAAACACCTCACCACCAAGTAATTCAAAACACCTCACCACCACGTAATTCAAAACACCTCACCACCACGTAATTCAAAACACCTCACCACCAAGTAATTCAAAACACCTCACCACCAAGTAATTCAAAACACCTCACCACCAAGTAATTCAAAACACCTCACCACCAAGTAATTCAAAACACCTCACCACCAAGTAATTCAAAACACCTCACCACCAAGTAATTCAAAACACCTCACCACCAAGTAATTCAAAACACCTCACCACCACGTAATTCAAAACACCTCACCACCACGTAATTCAAAACACCTCACCACCAAGTAATTCAAAACACCTCACCACCAAGTAATTCAAAACACCTCACCACCAAGTAATTAAAAACACCTCACCACCACGTAATTCAAAACACCTCACCACCACGTAATTCAAAACACCTCACCACCACGTAATTCAAAACACCTCACCACCAAGTAATTCAAAACACCTCACCACCAAGTAATTCAAAACACCTCACCACCAAGTAATTCAAAACACCTCACCACCAAGTAATTCAAAACACCTCACCTCCAAGTAATTCAAAACACCTCACCACACACGTAATTCAAAACACCTCACCACCACGTAATTCAAAACACCTCACCACCAAGTAATTCAAAACACCTCACCACCAAGTAATTCAAAACACCTCACCACCAAGTAATTCAAAACACCTCACCACCAAGTAATTCAAAACACCTCACCCCCATGTAATTCAAAACACCTCACCACCATGTAATTCAAAACACCTCACCACCAAGTAATTCAAAACTCCTCACCACCAAGTAATTCAAAACACCTCACCACCAAGTAATTCAAAACACCTCACCACCAAGTAATTCAAAACACCTCACCACTAAGTAATTCAAAACACCTCACCACCAAGTAATTCAAAACACCTCACCACCACGTAATTCAAAACACCTCACCACCACGTAATTCAAAACACCTCACCACCAAGTAATTCAAAACACCTCACCACCAAGTAATTCAAAACACCTCACCACCAAGTAATTCAAAACACCTCACCACCAAGTAATTCAAAACACCTCACCACCACGTAATTCAAAACACCTCACCACCAAGTAATTCAAAACACCTCACCACCAAGTAATTCAAAACACCTCACCACCACGTAATTCAAAACACCTCACCACCAAGTAATTCAAAACACCTCACCACCACGTAATTCAAAACACCTCACCACCAAGTAATTCAAAACACCTCACCACCATGTAATTCAAAACACCTCACCACCACGTAATTCAAAACACATCACCACCACGTAATTCAAAACACCTCACCACCACGTAATTCAAAACACCTCACCACCAAGTAATTCAAAACACCTCACCACCAAGTAATTCAAAACACCTCACCACCACGTAATTCAAAACACCTCACCACCAAGTAATTCAAAACACCTCACCACCAAGTAATTCAAAACACCTCACCACCATGTAATTCAAAACACCTCACCACCAAGTAATTCAAAACACCTCACCACCAAGTAATTCAAAACACCTCACCACCAAGTAATTCAAAACACCTCACCACCAAGTAATTCAAAACACCTCACCACCAAGTAATTCAAAACACCTCACCACTAAGTAATTCAAAACACCTCACCACCAAGTAATTCAAAACACCTCACCACCACGTAATTCAAAACACCTCACCACCACGTAATTCAAAACACCTCACCACCAAGTAATTCAAAACACCTCACCACCAAGTAATTCAAAACACCTCACCACCAAGTAATTCAAAACACCTCACCACCAAGTAATTCAAAATACCTCACCACCACGTAATTCAAAACACCTCACCACCAAGTAATTCAAAACACCTCACCACCAAGTAATTCAAAACACCTCACCACCACGTAATTCAAAACACCTCACCACCAAGTAATTCAAAACACCTCACCACCACGTAATTCAAAACACCTCACCACCAAGTAATTCAAAACACCTCACCACCATGTAATTCAAAACACCTCACCACCATGTAATTCAAAACACCTCACCACCACGTAATTCAAAACACCTCACCACCACGTAATTTAAAACACCTCACCACCATGTAATTTAAAACACCTCACCACAACGTAATTCAAAACACCTCACCACCAAGTAATTCAAAACACCTCACCACCAAGTAATTCAAAACACCTCATCACCAAGTAATTCAAAACACCTCACCACCACGTAATTCAAAACACCTCACCACCACGTAATTCAAAACACCTCACCACCAAGTAATTCAAAACACCTCACCACCAAGTAATTCAAAACACCTCACCACCAAGTAATTCAAAACACCTCACCACCAAGTAATTCAAAACACCTCACCACCATGTAATTCAAAACACCTCACCACCAAGTAATTCAAAACACCTCACCACCAAGTAATTCAAAACACCTCACCACCAAGTAATTCAAAACACCTCACCACCAAGTAATTCAAAACACCTCACCACCAAGTAATTCAAAACACCTCAGCACCACGTAATTCAAAACACCTCACCACCACGTAATTCAAAACACCTCACCACCAAGTAATTCAAAACACCTCACCACCAAGTAATTCAAAACACCTCACCACCAAGTAATTCAAAACACCTCACCACCAAGTAATTCAAAACACCTCACCACCACGTAATTCAAAACACCTCACCACCAAGTAATTCAAAACACCTCACCACCAAGTAATTCAAAACACCTCACCACCAAGTAATTCAAAACACCTCACCACCAAGTAATTCAAAACACCTCACCACCAAGTAATTCAAAACACCTCACCTCCAAGTAATTCAAAACACCTCACCACACACGTAATTCAAAACACCTCACCACCACGTAATTCAAAACACCTCACCACCAAGTAATTCAAAACACCTCACCACCAAGTAATTCAAAACACCTCACCACCAAGTAATTCAAAACACCTCACCACCAAGTAATTCAAAACACCTCACCCCCATGTAATTCAAAACACCTCACCACCATGTAATTCAAAACACCTCACCACCAAGTAATTCAAAACACCTCACCACCAAGTAATTCAAAACACCTCACCACCAAGTAATTCAAAACACCTCACCACCAAGTAATTCAAAACACCTCACCACTAAGTAATTCAAAACACCTCACCACCAAGTAATTCAAAACACCTCACCACCACGTAATTCAAAACACCTCACCACCACGTAATTCAAAACACCTCACCACCAAGTAATTCAAAACACCTCACCACCAAGTAATTCAAAACACCTCACCACCAAGTAATTCAAAACACCTCACCACCAAGTAATTCAAAACACCTCACCACCACGTAATTCAAAACACCTCACCACCAAGTAATTCAAAACACCTCACCACCAAGTAATTCAAAACACCTCACCACCACGTAATTCAAAACACCTCACCACCAAGTAATTCAAAACACCTCACCACCACGTAATTCAAAACACCTCACCACCAAGTAATTCAAAACACCTCACCACCATGTAATTCAAAACACCTCACCACCACGTAATTCAAAACACATCACCACCACGTAATTCAAAACACCTCACCACCACGTAATTCAAAACACCTCACCACCAAGTAATTCAAAACACCTCACCACCAAGTAATTCAAAACACCTCACCACCACGTAATTCAAAACACCTCACCACCAAGTAATTCAAAACACCTCACCACCACGTAATTCAAAACACCTCACCACCAAGTAATTCAAAACACCTCACCACCATGTAATTCAAAACACCTCACCACCACGTAATTCAAAACACCTCACCACCACGTAATTTAAAACACCTCACCACCATGTAATTTAAAACACCTCACCACAACGTAATTCAAAACACCTCACCACCAAGTAATTCAAAACACCTCACCACCAAGTAATTCAAAACACCTCACCACCAAGTAATTCAAAACACCTCACCACCAAGTAATTCAAAACACCTCACCACCAAGTAATTCAAAACACCTCACCACTAAGTAATTCAAAACACCTCACCACCAAGTAATTCAAAACACCTCACCACCACGTAATTCAAAACACCTCACCACCACGTAATTCAAAACACCTCACCACCAAGTAATTCAAAACACCTCACCACCAAGTAATTCAAAACACCTCACCACCAAGTAATTCAAAACACCTCACAACCAAGTTATTCAAAACACCTCACCACCAAGTAATTCAAAACACCTCACCACCAAGTAATTCAAAACACCTCACCACCACGTAATTCAAAACACCTCACCACCACGTAATTCAAAACACCTCACCACCACATAATTCAAAACACCTCACCACCACGTAATTCAAAACACCTCACCACCAAGTAATTCAAAACACCTCACCACCACGTAATTCAAAACACCTCACCACCACGTAATTCAAAACACCTCACCACCAAGTAATTCAAAACACCTCACCACCAAGTAATTCAAAACACCTCACCACCAAGTAATTCAAAACACCTCACCACCAAGTAATTCAAAACACCTCACCACCAAGTAATTCAAAACACCTCACCACCAAGTAATTCAAAACACCTCACCACCAAGTAATTCAAAACACCTCACCACCAAGTAATTCAAAACACCTCACCACTAAGTAATTCAAAACACCTCACCACCAAGTAATTCAAAACACCTCACCACCACGTAATTCAAAACACCTCACCACCACGTAATTCAAAACACCTCACCACCAAGTAATTCAAAACACCTCACCACCAAGTAATTCAAAACACCTCACCACCAAGTAATTCAAAACACCTCACAACCAAGTAATTCAAAACACCTCACCACCAAGTAATTCAAAACACCTCACCACCAAGTAATTCAAAACACCTCACCACCACGTAATTCAAAACACCTCACCACCACGTAATTCAAAACACCTCACCACCACATAATTCAAAACACCTCACCACCACGTAATTCAAAACACCTCACCACCAAGTAATTCAAAACACCTCACCACCACGTAATTCAAAACACCTCACCACCACGTAATTCAAAACACCTCACCACCAAGTAATTCAAAACACCTCACCACCAAGTAATTCAAAACACCTCACCACCAAGTAATTCAAAACACCTCACCACCAAGTAATTCAAAACACCTCACCACCAAGTAATTCAAAACACCTCACCACCAAGTAATTCAAAACACCTCACCACCAAGTAATTCAAAACACCTCACCACCACGTAATTCAAAACACCTCACCACCACGTAATTCAAAACACCTCACCACCAAGTAATTCAAAACACCTCACCACCAAGTAATTCAAAACACCTCACCACCAAGTAATTAAAAACACCTCACCACCACGTAATTCAAAACACCTCACCACCACGTAATTCAAAACACCTCACCACCACGTAATTCAAAACACCTCACCACCAAGTAATTCAAAACACCTCACCACCAAGTAATTCAAAACACCTCACCACCAAGTAATTCAAAACACCTCACCACCAAGTAATTCAAAACACCTCACCACTAAGTAATTCAAAACACCTCACCACCAAGTAATTCAAAACACCTCACCACCACGTAATTCAAAACACCTCACCACCACGTAATTCAAAACACCTCACCACCATGTAATTCAAAACACCTCACCACCACGTAATTCAAAACACCTCACCACCACGTAATTAAAAACACCTCACCACCAAGTAATTCAAAACACCTCACCACCAAGTAATTCAAAACACCTCACCACCAAGTAATTCAAAACACCTCACCACCAAGTAATTCAAAACACCTCACCACCATGTAATTCAAAACACCTCACCACCAAGTAATTCAAAACACCTCACCACCAAGTAATTCAAAACACCTCACCACCAAGTAATTCAAAACACCTCACCACCAAGTAATTCAAAACACCTCACCACCAAGTAATTCAAAACACCTCACCACCACGTAATTCAAAACACCTCACCACCACGTAATTCAAAACACCTCACCACCAAGTAATTCAAAACACCTCACCACCAAGTAATTCAAAACACCTCACCACCAAGTAATTCAAAACACCTCACCACCAAGTAATTCAAAACACCTCACCACCACGTAATTCAAAACACCTCACCACCAAGTAATTCAAAACACCTCACCACCAAGTAATTCAAAACACCTCACCACCAAGTAATTCAAAACACCTCACCACCAAGTAATTCAAAACACCTCACCACCAAGTAATTCAAAACACCTCACCTCCAAGTAATTCAAAACACCTCACCACACACGTAATTCAAAACACCTCACCACCACGTAATTCAAAACACCTCACCACCAAGTAATTCAAAACACCTCACCACCAAGTAATTCAAAACACCTCACCACCAAGTAATTCAAAACACCTCACCACCAAGTAATTCAAAACACCTCACCCCCATGTAATTCAAAACACCTCACCACCATGTAATTCAAAACACCTCACCACCAAGTAATTCAAAACACCTCACCACCAAGTAATTCAAAACACCTCACCACCAAGTAATTCAAAACACCTCACCACCAAGTAATTCAAAACACCTCACCACTAAGTAATTCAAAACACCTCACCACCAAGTAATTCAAAACACCTCACCACCACGTAATTCAAAACACCTCACCACCACGTAATTCAAAACACCTCACCACCAAGTAATTCAAAACACCTCACCACCAAGTAATTCAAAACACCTCACCACCAAGTAATTCAAAACACCTCACCACCAAGTAATTCAAAACACCTCACCACCACGTAATTCAAAACACCTCACCACCAAGTAATTCAAAACACCTCACCACCAAGTAATTCAAAACACCTCACCACCACGTAATTCAAAACACCTCACCACCAAGTAATTCAAAACACCTCACCACCATGTAATTCAAAACACCTCACCACCAAGTAATTCAAAACACCTCACCACCACGTAATTCAAAACACCTCACCACCAAGTAATTCAAAACACCTCACCACCACGTAATTCAAAACACCTCACCACGAAGTAATTCAAAACACCTCACCACCATGTAATTCAAAACACCTCACCACCACGTAATTCAAAACACCTCACCACCACGTAATTCAAAACACCTCACCACCACGTAATTTAAAACACCTCACCACCATGTAATTTAAAACACCTCACCACAACGTAATTCAAAACACCTCACCACCAAGTAATTCAAAACACCTCACCACCAAGTAATTCAAAACACCTCACCACCAAGTAATTCAAAACACCTCACCACCAAGTAATTCAACACACCTCACCACCAAGTAATTCAAAACACCTCACCACCACGTAATTCAAAACACCTCACCACCAAGTAATTCAAAACACCTCACCACCATGTAATTCAAAACACCTCACCACCACATAATTCAAAACACCTCACGACCACGTAATTCAAAACACCTCACCACCACGTAATTTAAAACACCTCACCACCATGTAATTTAAAACACCTCACCACCACGTAATTCAAAACACCTCACCACCACGTAATTCAAAACACCTCACCACCAAGTAATTTAAAACACCTCACCACCAAGTAATTTAAAACACCTCACCACCAAGTAAATTAAAACACCTCACCACCACGTAATTCAAAACACCTCACCACCAAGTAATTTAAAACACCTCACCACCACGTAATTTAAAACACCTCACTGCCATAAAACACGTAATAAAAACACCTCACCACCACGAAATTAAAAACACCTCACAGCCATAAAACACGTAATAAAAACACCTCACAGCCACGAAATTAAAAATACCTCACCAACATGTCATTTAAAAACACTTCACCACCAAGTAATTCAAAACACCTCACCACCACGTAATTCCAAACACTTCATCACCAACTAATTCAAAACACCTCACCACCACATAATTAAAAACACCTCACCACCACGTAATTATAAATACCTCACCACCACATAATTCAAAACACCTCACCTCCATGTGATTAAAAAACACCTCACCACCATGTGATTTAAAAACACCTCATCACCACATAATTCAAAATACCTCACCACCACGTGATTCTAAACCACCACAACGTTATTAAAAACACTTCACAACCACGGAAACAAAAGTTTGAGGGAGTCGTTAAGTGACAACACAGACACTGCCCAGATGTGTCGATATATTGTAGATAAATGACTGTACCCGAGTTGAAGTTTTGTCATGGTTTAGACAAATCATAATTCAAACAATTATTTTGCACAAATGTATTTGTAATATACGTGATATCACATTTAATAAACAATTGAAGTTGAAAAGTTAAGTTGAAAAAAATGTTTTTTCCCGAAAATTCCCGCCCCCCCCCCCCCCAAAAAAAAATTGGAAAATTTTTCAAAAAAAATACCCTTAGGACATACCGACGGGAGAGATATGTGCATACCAGAAGATTGGTACGATTTCACAAAAGTTTGAGAAAGTAGTTCAGTGACAAGACAACACAACACAAGACAACACAGGACAAGACAGACGCTGCACAGATATATATACATACATACATACATACATCCTTATACATACACATCCACATACATATATGCACGTGCAAGCACTCATATATACACAAACACACATAAGGTGGATACTTTGAGACCTGGGCGGGCTCCATTAATTCCACCTTCTAAAGCCCGCCGCGCTTGTGGAGAAAGTAACCAATGACACACATATACACACAAACACAAACATACACACACATGACCCACACACCATACCCCAACCCCTTATTTTGATGTGAGAGCCAGTTTGTCTTAGCTATTCGATGAATGCCAACATAGGGGCCTCACACAAAATACATGATGCTATTGGGGGGGGGGGGGGGGTTAATGTGTTTTCCTAAGCATCACAGAGTGCCATGGGGGAGGAGAGGGAAGGGTGTCAGAGCAACAGTCACATGCCACCATCTTCATCTTTATGGATGCAGCCATCTTGGATTTTCCTTCACTATGACAACAGACATACAGTATCAATTTACAACGACCTTCATTTTGTTTGAAGTTATTCAAAAATGGCAGAGGTGCTGTTTAAATCATTAATTAGAAGCTATGATGGGGCATTTCTGAAAAGGATAAATCAGGAATTTAAACCAGAAGTTTGTAAAATTTGGAGGAAGCTGATGGGCAACACTATCTCATTGACTGAGCTGTCGGATGCCACCAATAAAAAAAAACTTGCAGAATTGAAGGTGATCTAAATTTTAAAAGGCGGCCATTGCTCTCCTTCACAGTCACGTGTTTTTAGGGTGGGGTTCAGGCAAAGCGTCACAGGGGGGAGGGAGAGTATAAAAAATCTGCCAGGAAAGTCATGTGTTTTGTATACACTCCCAGAGACCTTTTAACCTAAAACACAATTAGCTCAAACCACGAAAACAAAAGTCCAACTACAATGGGCTTACAATTTCCAACTGCCAGTTCCGATGGTTAAGCATTTGGTTTAAAGGTCAGTTTTACACTTGTGCAGGAGATTTTGCCCAAAGATGGGGAAACTTTATCGAATTTTTTTTCTTGTACTTGAGCTGCTTATTGTTAACACTCTAATGGTACATCTCTGTCCCTCATTGTGTGTTTGATCGTGATGTTGGTTAACTTACATAATGTGGTGTGCCATGGAAGTCTCGAGCATGGTTTCCATTCCTAAAGCACACCAATTACCTTGCTTACCTTGCTTTTTTACCCTCTCTCTATTTTTTCCTTCCAGATCCTCATTGCTCCCGTCTGATTCAAATCGCATCAACACTCACAAAATGAATCCTGCTCTCCGCTTCAAAAATAGAATATCCGTGCTCAATGAGTTCTCCGAATTGTTAGTTTGTGCATTGCAGTGATTTTCTGGCTGCATCCTCCCTCTCCTCATTGCGCCACATCCAATTAAGGGGGTCCTTGGCTCGGAGCGTGTAGATTTGGCGTAACTTTTTCATGAATCGACTGGCCAGGTGGGTGTCCAAAGATGTCCAAGATAAATGCTCAAAGAGGGCATCAAGTAGTACTCGTATATGCAGTATTACATGCAAAACTAGAACGGCACTCGGTAGAGTGCATACGTCCACCAGGCTGGACAGTTTACGTTCTGTAGCCCACTGATCTGCATCTGGACCTGAACCAAAATCGAATCAGCTTGATTTTATCACCAACACACTCATCCACCAGGTTTTGGCATAATCCGTCCACAACTTTATGAAATATCTGGTTATATATCGTTTTTGGCCCTATCTCTCAACAGTGAAGAATCGCTTAAAAAATTGTAGTGTCTGGATCAGGATCCGGATCTTCACTGAAATTTAATCAATTCGTACTTGTCACCAAGATTCATCCCAATCCGTCCATAAATTTTTGAGATATCCTGCCCACAGCCAAACAAACAAGAAAAATGTCGTGCATAGCGCAATATTGCAGAATCCAAATAAATAAATTTACCATGGAAACAGCAATTTGGAAAATTTGACCTATCAAGTGTTTTGCATGATGGAATGTTGTGCATAACATATTTGGTTGATACATTTTATATTTGCCACCTAAAAAGTGTTTTTTTGGGTGTTTTTTTGTATGCAAGTTCGAGGCTCGCGTAAGAGCTAACATTAATCACAAAAAAAAACGGACACAAAAAACATACAATAAAGGGAGTGGGAGACAAGATGGGGAGTGAAGATGAGAGGGAGCACACAAGCACAACAGCAGAGAACAGGGACATCAGAAGATCAGTGGGAGGGAGAGGGCTTGGTGGGAGGAGGCATGGGAAGGGGGGGGGGGGTGTGGGAGAGGTATAAAACACATGGACACTGCTAGGACTTCCAGGAAAGAAGTTGGTATTTCAAAAAAATGGATCTGTGGTGAATTAACGGGGGTAGAAAAGATCAAGGTTTTGGATGGGGGAAGATAAGAGATGGTGGTGATCAGCTGTTTTAAAGACCTGGAGGGAGGAGTGTGATTGAAGAGAGTGAGGGACTTTGTTCCAGAGGCGGGAGAAAAGAGGAATGAAAGAGTGAAGGTGAGCAGAGAGCCTATATTTTGGCAGTTTAACCATAAGAGGGTTGCTGGCAGATCTTGTGCGACCTGTAGGAATATTTGCGGGACAGAGCCCAGAGAGAGCTGGGGGGGGCAAGGCCAGAGAGGAGTCGTTAGAAGACGGAAAGACCACCAACCTGCCTGCGGCGAATGAGTGAAAGGCCCTTGGAGTTAGCTTCATCTTGGGAGATCCCAATGATTCTGAATGCTTTGGTTTCAACAGCGTGAAGACGAGCTAGGTGTGAGGCAGGAGCACCAGCCCAGAGGGGAGAGCAGTATTCCATTGAGCTGCAGATGAAAGCCTTGTATGTGGTGAGGAGCTCAGTTGTGCCAAGGAAGGACTTCGCACGACGGAGGATGCCCAGTCGGCAACTGGCTTTGGAGGCCAGCTTGGAAATGTGGTTTTCCCAGGAAGGGTCATGGCAGATATTGAGACCCAAAAGCTTGAGTGACAGAACTTCTTGGAGAGGATTGTTGAGAAAGTAGATGGGAGGGTTGTCTAGTTGGTCTTTTCGGAGAGACATAGTAAGAGTGTGAGATTTGTCAGGATTGAAAGACATGTTCCACTTGTTTTACCATTCTGTGATTTTGTCCAGGTCTGCAGAGAGTGAGGAGGCCAAGTTGAACCAAGAGTTGAACCAAGAAGCAAGAGAGGTGAGGGGCAAGAGGAAGGCGTGAGGGCAAGAGGAAAGTGTGAGGGGCAAGAATGAATGAATGGTCGTTTTAAGGCCATTTTTCCCCGCTAGAGCAGGGGTTAGCCTTGTCGGCCCCATGACAATCATGGTTCCCTGTTTGAGGCAATATTTTATGGCCGGATGCCCTTCCTGACGCCAACCCTTAAGGTGGGTTTTCACGGGACACGCGAACGGTTCGCGAAGGATGTGAATGTTGAAAAAATGGCAAAGTCCAACATTCGTATTTTAGGCTCCAAAAGTTCGCCAAACATGCGCGGGGGTTCGGAAGCGTCGTCAATTGTTCGCAGGAGTCATTTTTTGTTCGGCGGGTATTTCAAAAATGTTTGAAATGTTTGGCCCCGTTCACGGTGCCGGAACGAAGGTTCGACCATGTACACGTGGACCTGGTGGGACCTCTGC
This sequence comes from Myxine glutinosa, assembly GCF_964187855.1. Classification (NCBI taxonomy): domain Eukaryota; kingdom Metazoa; phylum Chordata; class Myxini; order Myxiniformes; family Myxinidae; genus Myxine; species Myxine glutinosa. Next base: position 43,588,682 of record NC_136266.1, on the reverse strand, counting down.
CCCCCTCGCAGGGTTTCACTCATGTCCTGACAATGGTGGACCGCACCACCCGGTGGCCGGAGGCCGTGCCTTTGGCGGCGATGACGGCGGCGGACGTCGCACAGGCGTTCATCGCCACCTGGGTCGCCCGGTTCGGCGCCCCCTCGGACATATCGTCCGACCGCGGCCCCCAGTTCACCTCGGAGCTCTGGGGGGCGGTCGCGCGTGGGCTCGGGGTCCAGCTGCACCGAACCACGGCCTACCACGCCCAGGCCAACGGCCTGTGCGAGCGGTTCCACCGCTCGTTGAAGGCCGTGCTCCGGGCCACCCTCTGCGACGGCGGCTGGGTCGACAGGCTCCCCTGGGTCCTGCTGGGCCTCCGGACGGCGCCCAAGGATGACCTGCGCGCATCTGCGGCGGAGTTGGTCTTCGGACAACCGCTGCGGGTGCCGGGCGAGTTCCTCCCCGACCCCACGGCACCATGGTCCGCGGCGCAGGAGCGCTCCGCGCTGCAGGAGACAGCCCGGAGATTCGCCCCGGTGCCGACGGCGCACCACGGGCACCCGCCTACGCACGTCGCCCCGGAGCTTCGCACCGCGGAGTACGTCTTCGTCCGGCACGATGCCCACCGGACACCACTGCGGCCCCCGTACGACGGGCCTTTCCGCGTGCTGGAGACCGGGGTGAAACACTTCACCTTGGACATCGGTGGTACTCCCGACCGTGTCTCGGTGGATTGCCTCAAACCGGCCCACCTCGACGTGGACCACCCATCGCCGGTGGCTCGGCCCCCGCGTCGGGGCCGCCCCCCTGTGGGCGGACCCCCGGCACCGCCCAGGCCCGCCGGCACGCCGCCCCCCGGTCCTGCACCCATCCCGGGTGCAGCCGGAAGCATCCCAGCTGGCATCCCTGCACCCCGGACGCTGCCGGTCGCCAGAGGGCGCTTCGGCCGGGTCATCCATTTGCCCCGCAAACTGGCCCTCCAGGTGCGCGGGAATTCTGGGGGGGCGCGTGTGGCGGACACGAAAGCTCACTGGCGTGAGGGCATCATTCCACGCACCAAGTGGGCGGCGGCCACGCCCGAGGGGTAGGCGTGGCCGCGGGATATACACTGGGCGCGCAGCCCGGAGCGCGCCAGTGCTACACTGAGCTCTTATAATAAAGACTCTTAAACTTACCGCGTTGTCCGCTTCCTTCTTGTTATACAAGTAAGCGCGTGTCGCACCGCGCTTTAGTCTAAAGTATCCCTACCCCCACAAACGTAACAATATTTAAGTATTTGTTTAAATTACCTGTAAGTGTGAATTGTTTACGGCCTTGTCACTGTCTCGGTTCACTTTTTAATGACTAGATTTAAAACTGTGTTGAATTCCACGTATATATCAATTTTATTCCGGGAAGAATTGTTGCCGTATACTGTATATGGTGAATTTTATAATTGCCGAGGATAAATTTTAATTTTATCTTCTGCATAGCAGGTCCTTCTTGTGGTGTTTTCTTGTCTGTTTAATTGCCGCATGAATTGTTGAGTCATTAACCTCCATAGGAATTGCCAGTTGGCTGCATCACACTTAATGGTACATGGTAATTATAATTGCAGCTTGGGTATTCCTGCATCAGCATTGCAGCAAGCCTGGTCCTCAAGAGCAGCTTCATGGTAACTTTTGTAAGTGCCCCTAGAAGGAAGATGTGATGGTTTAAGGCCAAAAGGGTGGTGGAGGGAAGGCTAAAGTCCTTACATAAATTAGGAGTGGCGACAAGGTGTGTCCTGGAAATTTATATGTCACCATTTTGTATCCGTCGATGTCTCATTCAATGAGCCCACAATAGCTCATCATTGTTTTTAAAATGACAGGATGCTATGCCATATTGGATGTTGCAGTCGATCAGAGAAGGGTGTCCGTTTATGCTTTTGTGTTTAATGTATTAGGTCTTACATGAGCCTAGACTTTGTATACAAAAAAAAAATTCTGGTCAAGTTACAAATTCCTGCGCAGGCAGGCAATGGCAAACCACCCAGTATCACCCTTGCCAATTAGCCAAGGACCTGCCTTCAGTCATAGTACCCAATCAATTAATCACTCAATCAATCAATCAATCATCTCAAGTTCTTTCTCTTCTTTTTTTTTTACTTATTGTAATTAGCATCTTTTCTAATTCTCTACTCTCGGTGTACATCTGGCATACCTCCCTTCCTCTGTTTCACTTTTCCTTCTTCAAATTTCCTTCTTCCCAAATATTTCAAATTTATCCATTCTGTCACTACCTATATCTGTTTATTTTACTTACACTCTGTACACTTCAAATTAGACAAGGGGGAATTCATTGGTGAAACACCAGCGCAGTCATCTTCCAGAGCCTTTCAATCACCCCTTTTAGGATGAGCACTCCTGAAATAATGAAGATGACTTTAGGAAAAAAACTTCACCTTGTTGCAGAATATCTGTCTGGAACAATAATTTGAAACTATACGATACTCGAAACTATACTCTGAAGTTTCTGGACTTCAGACCAGACTTTGGTGGGTTAAACCGGTTTTATGAGCGCTCAACTGACCCTCTTCCCTCAGAGCATATTTCTGGTATGGACAGTAATTCTATTTGTCTGAAGGCCTTTGACCTTCTGCATAGCCAGAAGACATAGCTCACTCTCAGGGCCGTTTTGGATGCAGTGTCCATAATAATCTTCCTCTTTCCTTTTGGGACCTTTACTTGCGCATTACACTGAAGCTTTACTGTAAATTGTTAATCTTTACTTACCTTTACTGTAAACTTTACTGTAAACCTTACTGTGATCAGTGTCAACCTTTACTTGCGCATTACACTTCATTTTCCCCCGGTTTCCCCCATGTTTCAAGATAAAATCAGTCCTGTGATTATACCCTTACTTTGACGTGTTGGAAGTACAAAAGCAGACATCTCCCCTGCCCCCCGCCTTCCCATGCCCCTCCCCCCAAGCCCTCTCAGTCCCACAGATCTCCCGATGTCCCTGTTCTCTGCTGTTGTACTTGTGTGCTTCCCTCTCTCTCTCCATCTTGTCTCCCGCTCCCTTTATTGTATGTTTTGTGAGTCGGTTTTTTTTGTGATTGATGACGAGCCTCGATCTTGTATACAAAAAAAAAAAACAACAACAAAAAACATTAATATTATAATCTTCCTGTTTGAGCACAGAGGAACACACCTTGATAAATAAAGGACACACTACACTTCACACGCAATTGACGCAGGTTCGGTGCGTCGTGCTCGATGGATACAAAATGGCTTCTTATTGCAACTTGTTGCTCCTCTTAGTATATTGGGTCTTTATGGAACGCCGAAGGGATGGGGAAGGAGAATGATGATTAATGAATACAGGAAGGAGGAGCAAGTGGTCCAAGAGCAGAGAACCAATTGCCATGATGGAAAATCCTATGTAATGAAGTGGAAAAATAATAGACAGCTGGGACGTGCAAATTAGCAAACAGTGCCAAAAAAACCCAGAAAAAGAAGACATGCAAATCAATAAGTGTCAAAAAAAGTTTGGTCATTACAGCTCATGAGAGGCTTTGGCAAAATCCAACTTGCAGATGTGACTCGTAGTCTGCAGAGCATAATTTTTAACGAATAATTATCAAGAAGTTCCGTGCAAACACAGCATTATAATATGTATATAAATGAAAGATGAGGAAAAGGAAAAGGCAAAACCACTGAAGGCCGAAGTAGAAAAAACAAACATCCAGCTCCAGCTGGCCCTTGATGATCAGAGGAGGATGTTAAAGAGGTTTCCTCCGTTATATAAACCCCCTGTCGAGCTCTCCTCCTCCCATGACTCAACTGCGCTCACTTTAAAGAGCAATCCGAGGACCAGGCTCTGGCTGGATCAATTTCCCACGGCGGCCTCGAGGCATGGCGCGAACAAATCGTCTTCCTGAGTTTGAATAATTTAGCACCCATTGATCCGTGTGGCCTGAGTTCGGGATCAGTTAAAATTAGGGGAAGGTAGGAACAGCAAGTGCGAAAGGAACTTATACCCACAACACGCTCGTAATGGCGGGCGCATTAAAAGGATGGCGGTTTCTTATCCATGACGGACAATTAACAAAAGTTGGAGGATAAAAACTATCACTCAAAGAAAGTCAACCCCATCCTTAATTCTGGTGCAGCATTAGCTGGTAAGTACCTAAGTTACATCATCGCTGCTAAACATGTTGTTCAGATGAGTTTCTTTTTGATAATGGCCACTCACAAAAAGTTGTATGTTTGGTGTTGGCTTAACGGTTATGGTGCCTAGGTTAGGATCTTGGGGTAAGATCTTAGGGTCTTGGTTCTTGAATTTGAGCCCCATAACACCAGTTGAAATAACACCAGTTGCATTGACTCAGCCTCTCATCCTTCCTTTGTCGGCAAAATGAGTCCCAGATGATTGGGAACAGCGGGCATTGCAGCAGCGGCACGGGTAGATTTCTATAAATGATGCAACCAGCAGCCACAGGCTCCATACGAAACAACATTCCAGCGGGCAGAACAGGCCTAGAGGTGTGCAGAATCACCACTGAGCTATCTAGCCTGGGTTTGAATATCAGCCCGGGCGATACACTGTCATCCTGGTGTTTCACAGGTAGGGTGATTCATCAATGTGTTTGCCATCCCTCGGGTGGATGTGAAAGTGGGCTTTCAGTCTGCTGGAATTAGTGGATCTACGTTAAAGATCCTATGGCGTCCTTCGCGAAGTTTAGGAATTCCTCTAATTTCTGCCCTGACTTTGTGTGACGGAGTGGCGACCCGTCCGGAAATGTAACCCCAGCCAGGAAACTGCTTCAACGCAACTGGCGCTCTATATAGAACATGGTACGTGAGAGGTTAACCAAGAAAGAGGTATAACTCAAAATCAGTCTGGCTGCCACCGAATTTAGTACAAGTCTATATGGCAAAGGCTGCAAATAAAAGAAGAAGAAGAAGAAGTGGTTACCGAAGAGGAAGAAGAAGTTGTTTTGTGACAGCCGTGATTATAATTAAAGTACATTATTAGGAAGGGTGGTTCATATAATCCATTGTCTCACATTAGAAAAGTCAGGCTGACATTTAATAATGAATATTATAAGCTTTGCTGATTAGCAGGGTCATCTATTTATTACGCACGCATACGGCAGTGGAAAGGGTGTGGAAAAATGGTAGGAGAAAGGAGTGCAGAGAGCTTTACTTAGGAGGGTGAACAAAAAAGCCAAAACTATAATCTATAGTAGAAAAGGAGATTCTCCCTGAACTTCAGAATCCCTCAGATTCTGAGGAGATTCAGAGATTCTCCATGAACTTCAGGTCGGTGAAAAGGTTAGAGTAAGAACTGGTGATCACTCGACATGGGAACAGTTGGGTTGGTACCATCTAGTTGGTACCATCTATTCCACCCCGACACCTAAAACTCCTCGCTCGTATGGTATACGCATTGGTGACAACGTTTTTAAAAGGAACAGACGCCACCTCAAACCTGATACTTCCATACCTTCTACACCTTCTGCATTGCCATGCTCAGAAGATGTTCCTGAAGAGCCCGAGGATGAAACTCCAATTGATATTGGAACTGAAGGCTCTGAGAAATCTGTCGAGTATAAAACTCGCTCTGGCAGAAAAGTCAAGCCAGTTGAAAGACTTGATCTTTAATTAAAGTGAGACAGAGGCTCTGGGCTACATTGATGCTCATCATTTATACCAAATACTCTAACTTGATGGCGTCGCCCAGTTTGCTTTAAAGTTTGGTTCGGTTTTTGTTGTTCTGATATGTTCTAGTTTGTTACTTTAGAAATAACCGTTTATTAAACATTTTGTTTTGCTTTGTTCTGCTTATGACTAATTGGGGGTTTGAAGCCTTTCAGGCTTATTTGTTGGGGGAGATGTTATGGAACTACAGCTCGTACATATGCTAATGAGGGAATGATGACGCGTTGCTGTGACGTATGTATAATAATGTAGTTCCATCATGGCTGCTCACTGAACGGGTGTGTCTCCATCATTCCCGAGCTTTTGGCTACTGTTACACTCGGTCTCGGTGTGCCTGCGTGCGTCCGTCGGTCAAACATTGTCCGATTGGCCATAGGGTATTTATACGCCGTACGTATGGTCGCCATCAATTCTGATCACCTTTTTATCAATCAGATGCTAGGTAATCTGCAAACAGTATGATATAGTTGAGTAAGGTGAGGAAGGATGAGCTTAAAACAAACACTCTTCCTTCTTCATCTTCTTCTTCACTTTTAACAAATGGTGAGTCTCATTCAATCACGTTTCTCATATATATTCGATTCACAAAACGCTTGCTATATTCAATACTTTGTAGGAGCTGTGCTCCCACGTAATCGGAAGAATGGACGCGACAAAAAGCTGGAATTTGTCCGAGTTTCTTTATTGAAACAAAACAACTCGGGTACTCTGAAAAGCCCGTTTATCGGGCAGCAATATATATACACATTATCCCGGAGCGTTTGCCCGGGAAAGGCGAGAGGGGGCGTGGCCGGGCGTCCTGGACGCGGGCTGGCAAGTCGAGAGCGGGCATGGCCGGGTGTGCCCGTGCATGCCCGGGCGTCCCGGACGAGGCCTGGCAAGTTGAGAGCGGGCCTGCCCGGGCGTCCTGGACGAGCCCGGCATGGTGATCGCTCCGCGTCCTTGGTAGGTGCAAGGCGATTGTGTAAACCCAGCGGTAGCCGCTACACACGTCCCCCCAGAATCGACTTGCACCGGCAGGGTCAATTTAAGGGGGGTCCTGATGACCCGGCCGAAGCGACCCCTGGCGGGTCGTGGGGGGGTGGTGCGGTGTGGTGGTGGGCGGTCGAGTGGGGGGCACCGTGGACGGGGGGCGGCCTCGCCGCGGCGGAAGGGCCAACCGTGGCGGTTGGTCGATGTCCACGTGCGCCGGCTTGAGGCGGTCCACCGCAATCCGGTACGAACTGCCGCCGATGTCGATGATGAACGACTTGTCGTCCCGTCGCAGGACCCGGAAGGGCCCGTCGTACGGCGGCAGGAGTGGCCCCCGATGTGCATCATGACGCACAAAAACGTACTCCGCTGTGCGAAGTGCTGGGGGGACGTAGGACTGGGGGTCACCGTGGTGGGACGTTGGCACGGGGACAAACCGTCGGGCGGCCTCCTGGAGGTCCGAGTGCTGGTGAGCTGCGGACCAGGGACTGGTAGCATCGGGCACGAATTCGCCCGGGACGCGTAGCGCCTGGCCGTAGACAAGCTCGGTGGTGGATGCCCGGAGGTCCTCCTTGGGGGCCTTGCGGAGGCCCAAAAGGACCCACGGCAGCCGGTCGGCCCAACCGCCGTCCTGAAGGCCGGCCATGAGCGCGGCCTTCATGGAGCGGTGGAATCGCTCGCACAACCCGTTGGCTTGGGGGTGGTAGGCCGTAGTACGGTGGAGCTTGACCCACAGGTTGCGGGCGACCACGCCCCACAGCTCAGAGGTGAACTGCGGTCCACGGTCCGACGAGATGTCCGCCGGTGCGCCGAAGCGGGTGACCCAGGTGGCGATGAAAGCCTGCGCCACGTCGGCGGTGGTGGTGGAGACGAGGGGAACGGCCTCCGGCCACCTGGTGGTCCTGTCCACCATGGTGAGCAGGTGTGTGAACCCCCGTGATGGGGGGAGGGGGCCCACCAGGTCCACGTTGACGTGGTCGAAACGTCGTTCGGGCATGGTGAAAGGTGCCAGCGGGGCCTGGGTGTGTCGGTGGACCTTGGCCTGTTGGCAGGCTGTGCAGGTGCTGGTCCAATCGCGGACGTCCCGTCGAAGGCCGTGCCAGACGAATTGCGCCGACACCAGCTTCTGGGAAGCTTTCCGGCCCGGGTGGGAAAGGCCGTGGAGGGAGGCGAAGATGCGGCGTTGCCAGGTAACGGGCACGATGGGGCGAGGCTGGCCTTGGGAGACGTCGCAGAGCAGGACAGTGTCCGCGAAGGGGATGTCGGCCAGGCGGAGGCCCGTGTCCGCCGCCCGGAGGGCTTGCACCGTGGTGTCGGTGGTTTGGTCTGCCGCCATAAGCGCGAAGTCCACGCCGAGGTGGACCGCGTTCGCGCTGGCCCGAGAAAGACAGTCGGCCACGGCGTTGTCTTTGCCGGCGACGTGCCGGATGTCCGTGGTAAACTCCGACACGGCGGAGAGGTGGCGCTGTTGGCGGGCCGACCACGGCTCCGTGACCTTGGCCATTGCGTAAACCAACGGCTTGTGGTCGACAAACGCCGTGAAGGGTCGGCCCTCCAGGAGGTGGCGGAAATGGCGAATGGCCAGGTGTAGACCGAGGAGCTCACGGTCAAACGTGCTATATTTGAGCTCGTTCGGCCGGAGCTGCCGGCTGAAAAAAGCGAGTGGCTGCCAAACCCCGTTCACCCATTGCTCATGTACTGCACCCACTGCGTAGTCGGAGGCATCCGTGGTGAGGGCGATGGGAGCATTGAGCACCGGGTGAGCGAGCAGTGTTGCGTCGGTGAGGGCCCGCTTTGAGCTTTTGAAGGCCGCGTCCATTGCTGCGGACCAGACGATGTCGTGCTTGGCCGGCTTGCCCCGGAGGGCTTCGTAGAGCGGCCGCATGAGTTGAGCAGTGCGGGGCACGAAGCGGTGATAGAAATTCACCATTCCCAGGAATTCCTGCAGGGCCTTTATGGAGTGGGGACGCGGAAACGTGGTGATGGCCTCGACCTTGGTTGGCAGCGGCACGGCCCCGATCTTGGTGATGTGGTGGCCCAAAAAATCAATGGCCGTTGTGCCGAAGTGGCATTTGGCCGGGTTGACGATGAGGCCGTGCTCGCTGAGGCGCCCGAACAGTGTTCGGAGGTGGAGGAGGTGCTCGGCCCGGGACGTGCTGGCGACGAGGATGTCGTCCAGGTAAACGAAGAGGAACGGCAGGTCACGCAGCACGCTGTTCATCAAGCGCTGGAACGCCTGAGCCGCGTTCTTGAGGCCAAACGGCATCCGCAGGAATTCGAACAAGCCGAACGGTGTGATGACGGCCGTTTTAGGGACGTCGGCCACCCTGACAGGTACCTGGTGATATCCCCGTATGAGATCGATTTTTGAAAAAATGACCCGTCCTGCCAGACGGGCGGAGAAGTCTTGGATGTGCGGGATTGGATACCTGTCGGGGGTGGTAGCGTCGTTAAGGCGGCGGTAGTCGCCACATGGGCGCCAGCCGCCCCCTGGTTTTGGGACGATGTGTAGTGGCGAAGCCCACGCGCTATCGGAGTGCCGCACGATGCCGAGGTGTTCCAAAGCGTCGAACTCGGCTTTGGCCATGGCGAGCTTGGCTGGGTCGAGGCGGTGGGCTCTGGCGTAGACCGGCGGGCCCGTGGTTGGTATGTGGTGCTCGATCCCATGTCGTACTGCGACGGCCGAAAACGTCGGCCGCGTGAGGGCCGGGAACTCCGTGAGCAGGCGAGCAAACTCGTTCGCCGCCGGGAGGGCGCATGCCAGCTCGGTCGGAGCGGAGCTGCTCAATGTGCATACCAGGGAGCTGAAGGTCTCGGCGTTGATGAGGCGACGCCGTTGGACATCCACCAGCAGTCTGTGTGCGCAGAGGAAGTCGGCGCCTAGCAGAGCCTTGGGCACGCTTGCGGTTACAAAAGTCCAATTAAAGCGTTGGCCGCCGAAGCAGAGGGTGATGTTGCGTGGGCCGAAGGTGCGGATGGCCGATCCGTTGGCCGCAACCAAGGAGGGGCCGCAAACCGCGGACTGCCTGTCCTGATCGGAGGCGGGTATGACGCTCAGTTGGGCGCCGGTGTCGCACAGGAAGCGCCGTCCGGACGCTTTGTCCATGATGAAAAGTAAGTTGCCCGTGTGGCCGGCGCTCAAGGCTGGTAATGAACACCGGCCCGGCCGTTTCCCGGCCTGCCGAAGGTGCACGGGGGTCAGCATGTCCGGGCCTTCTGTCCGAACCTGGCATGATAGTAACACCACGCTGGGTCAGGTGGAGGCCCCAGTCGTCGTGCTGGAGGTGGTCGGCTCGGCGTAGCGGCCGCCAATTGCGTCGGCAGTTCTGTCGTCGACCGTGCCGGGTGCTCGGGCGCCATGGGCGTTGCGTCGGACGGCGGTGGGCCCCAGGTCGCTGCTGCAATGCGTTGGCCTGCCGCGGAGATCTTGTCGGCTTCCCTGGCGAGGGCGCGGGGATCCGTGATAGTCGTGCTCGCCAGGGCGAGGCGTACCGGGCTAGGCAGCTGACGGAGGAACAGCTCCCGGAACAGGAATGCCGGAGAGTGCTCGCCGAGCAGCGAAAGCATGTAGTCCATTCGTTCGGACGGGCGCGTGTCGCCGAGCTCGGGCAGGTCGAGCAGGCGCCGTGCGCGTTCCACCGATGAGAGGGCGAAAGCGTCGAGGCGGAGCTTTTTAATCGCGCCGTATTTGTCAGCGGCTGGCGGGCTCTCGAGGAGGCTCAGGGTGCGGGCCGCGGTGGCTGAGCCGAGCGCTGCTACCACATGGTGGAAGCGGGTGTCGTCGGCCGTGATGCCTCACAGGGCGAACAGGGAGTCCGTCTGGGCGAACCAAACCGCCGCGTGAGCCTCCCAGAAGGTAGGCAGTTTGAGGGCAACTGCCGTGTCCATGTCGGTAGGTCACCAATGTAGGAGCTGTGCTCCCACGTAATCGGAAGAATGGACGCGACAAAAAGCTGGAATTCGTCCGAGTTTCTTTATTGAAACAAAACAACTCGGGTACTCTGAAAAGCCCGTTTATCGGGCAGCAATATATATACACATTATCCTTGAGCGTTTGCCCGGGAAAGGCGAGAGGGGGCGTGGCCGGGCGTCCTGCACGCGGCCTGGCAAGTCGAGGGCGGGCATGCCCGGGCGTCCCGGACGCGGCCTGGCAAGTCGAGATCGGGCATGGCCGGGCGTCCTGGACGAGCCCGGCATGGTGATCGCTCCGCGTCCTTGGTAGGTGCAAGGCGATTGTGTAAACCCAGCGGTAGCCGCTACAACTTTTTCTTAAAATTTCATTTTATTCATATAACAGGAATATATCGCCCTATCAAACTATTTCTGATTATACACCGCCTTTTAAAGCACCACAAAGCAGTCCACTCTGCTTACAATACAAGTGAGAAAAGGATACGAACAAAAAGCAGCCGATATTTCAATAATTTATTCACACAAATTTTAAAGGGTGAAAGTTAATTTTTTTTATATATTTTCCCTGAAAACCTGTCGGTCAAAACACAATCCCATCTATTTATTAAGCAAGCAAAAATGGCAGGATTTCCCTCTTCCTCTCTGCACTGGATTCTCCATAGGTGAGGGGTGGCGGACCAATGCGACATGGTGCTTCACGGAGGAGAGGCCACAGGTGACCTCAAAAATTGCTCTCACGTGCATTATCTATTTATCTATCTATTTACAATCTATCTATATATATATAAAACACAGTTTGTGTGTGTGTGTGTGTGTGTGTGTGTATAATGTTACCGATAGACTCCTAAACGGAGAGGCTTACGTGCTTGATATTTGGCATAGACATGGCCATTGAGCCTGGGACGAACATGGCCGAACTCAAAATATTTGACGATCCATATTTTTTATTCATATTTACCTCAGCGCATTTCAGCGAAGTACCCGCTAATCTCAGCCGGTTCCAGAGCAGCGCGCTGATTCGCTCAGAGCGATCACGTGATGTTCCATCCCGTCACACGTCACACGTTTTTTCACCTTTTATGCGATCGTGTGTTGTATCGATTTTGTGCGATATGAATTAAATGTCTTTGAAACAGCTGTGAAACGTCTTTCCACAACCCTTCCGTAACCGATTGGAGCAGTTTATTGCCGCACAAAACGAGATCCGCGAAGCAAGTTGGTCGAGTCGTGCTGACCAAGATGGCGACATGGCGGCTTCACTTTTCACGGAGTATGAGCGTTCTATATATTTTCAATTCAGTGCGCCCGTGATTTGTGGCATAGACATGACCATTGGGCCTTCACGGTGTAATTTGTGCGAGGCTTTTGTCCGAGTGAGCTTGAGTCGAGAGGGCGAATGTACGGGTTGGGAATGTACGGGTCTCCCTTCCCCCGCCCGGCAACGCCGGTACTGGAGGACGTCACAGGATCGGTGAGTCTCCAAAATCCGCTTCGTGCTGTAGCGAATATGCAGGACTATGTCGCGATTGTTGTGCTGCTCTCCGACCATGAGAAACTGTAACGTCATTGTGACTGGCCCTCCCCTTCCCTCCCCCTTCCCCCTCCCCCCTCCGTCCTCCCCCTCCCTTCCCCCTCCACCCTACCCCTCCCCTTCCCCCTCCCCTTCCCCCTCCCCCTACCTTTTCCCCCTCCCCATCCATTTTCCACCTCCCCCTCCCTTTTCCCCTCCCCCTCCCTTTTCCCCCTCCCTCCTTTTCCCCCTCCCCCCTCCCCCTCCCTCTCCCCCATCCCCTCCCCTCCCCCCATCCCCCTCCCCTCCCCCTCCCCCCTCCATCCTCCCCCTCCACCCCTACCCCCTCCCCTTTTCCCCTCACCCTCCCCTTTTCCCCTCCCCCTCCCTTTCCCCCCCCACCCTTCTCCCCTCCCCCCTCTTCTCCCCTCCCCCCGTTCCCCTCCCCTCCCCTCCCCCGCCCGGCAATGCCGGGTACTTCTGCCGGTCCCTCCCCCCTCCCCCTCCCCCTCCCCATCCCCCCTCCCTCCCCCTCCCCCCTCCCCGCTCCCACCCCTCCCCCTCCCCCCTCCCACCCTCCCCCTCCCCCCTCCACCCCTCCCCCTCCCCCCTCCCACCCCTCCCCATCCCCCCCTCCCACCCCTCCCCCTCCCATCCCTCACCCTCCCCATCCCTCACCCTCCCCATCCCCCCTCTTCTCCCCCTCTCCCCTCCCCCTCCCCCTCCACCTTCCCCCCTCCCCCCTCCCCCTCCCCCTCCCCCCCTCCCCCTTCCCCCCTCTCCCTCCCCTTCCCCCTCCCCTCCCCCCTTCCCCCCTCCCCTTCCCTCCCCTCCCTCCTCCCCTCCCCCTCCCTTCCCCCTCCCCTCTCTTTCCCCCCTCCCCCCTCCCCCTCCACCCTACCCCCTCCCTTCTCCCCTCCCCCTCCCTTTTCCCCCTCCCTTCTCCCCTCCCCTCCCTTTTCCCCCTCCCCTTCTCCCCTCCCCCTCCCTTTTCCCCCTCCCCTCCCCCGTCCGGCAATGCCGGGTCCCTCCCCCCCTCCTCTCCCCCTCCCCCCTCCCCCTCCCATCCCTCACCCTCCCATCCCTCACCCTCCCATCCCTCACCCTCCCATCCCCCCTCTTTTCCCCTCTCCCCTCCCCCTTCCCCTCCCCCTTCCCCCTCCCCCTCCCCCTCCCCCCTTCCCCCTCCCCTCCCCCTTCCCCCCTCCTCCTTCCCCCCTCCCCTCCCCCTCCCCTCCCCTCCCCTCCCCCTCCCCCCTCCCCCTCCCTTTGCCCCTCCCCCCTCCCCCTCCCTTGCCCCCTCCCCCCTCCATCCTCCCCCTCCCTTCCCCCTCCACCCTACCCTCTCCACCCTACCCCCTCCCCTTCTCCCTCCCCCTCCATTTTCCCCCTCCCCCTCCCTCTCCCTCCTCCCACTCCTCCCCCCTCCCATCCCTCACCCTCCATCCCTCACCCTCCCCATCCCCTCCTCTTCTCTCCTCTCCCCTCCCCTCTCCCCCTCCCTTCCCCCTCCACCCTACCCTCTCCACCCTACCCCCTCCCCTTCCCCCCCCCCCTCCCCCTCCCCTCCCCCTCCCCCTCCCCTCCCCCTCCCCCCTCCCCCCTCCCTTTGCCCCTCCCCCCTCCCCCTCCCTTGCCCCCTCCCCCCTCCATCCTCCCCCTCCCTTCCCCCTCCACCCTACCCTCTCCACCCTACCCCTCCCCTTCTCCCCTCCCCCTCCATTTTCCCCCTCCCCCTCCCCTCCCTCCTCCCACTCCTCCCCCCTCCCATCCCTCACCCTCCCATCCCTCACCCTCCCCATCCCCTCCTCTTCTCTCCTCTCCCCTCCCCTCTCCCCCTCCCCCCTTCCCCTCCCCTCCCCCTCCCCCTTCCCCCCTCCCCCTTTCCCCTCCCCTCCCCCCTCCCCCCTTCCCCCCTCCCCACCCCCCTCCCCCCTCCCCCCTCCCACCTTCCCCCCCAGCCCTCCCCCCTTCCCCCATCCCCTCCCCCTCCCTCCTCCCCTCCCCCCTCCCCCTCTCCCACCCCCTCCCCCCTCCCACCCCCTCCCAATCCCCCCTCTTCTCCCCTCTCCCCCTCCGCCTCCCCCTCTTCTCCCCTCCCCCCCGTTCCCCTCCCCGCCCCTCCCCCTCCCCCCCGTTCCCCTCCCCGCCCCTCCCCCTCCCCTCCCCCGCCCGGCAATGCCGGGTACTTCTGCTAGTTATCTATATTTACAATATCTTATTTATTTATATATCTATTATTTATTATTTATTTATTTATCTACAGTCACATGAAAAAGTAACCCCATGTAAAGTTTTGACTTTTTGAACATATTTCAACATACAGCTATTTGATATTCATTTCAACAATATTGATAGATAAAGGTGATATAACATAACAAATATAATAATACAACACACAACAACATGCATTTTAAGGCCATGTTCCCTGCTAGAGCGGGGGTTAGCCTAATTCCCTGCTAGAGCGGGGGTTCTTGAGTGGGGGTTCCCTGCTAGAGCGGTTAACAAATATAATAATAATAATAATAATTCATTTATTTTGTATAGCGCTTTTCCAGAAGCCCAAAGGCGCTTTGACAGAGTGGAAAACATAATGCATAACAATACATGAAAACAACAATTGCAAAAAGACAAGAATCAATAGGGAAATATTTAAAGCAAAAGGAGGGAGAAGGAGAAGAGATAGTCAGGGGTTAAATGCTGTGGGTTGAATGTTGAATACAGTGTTGAACAGGTGGGTCTTTAGTGATGTTTTGAATGTGGTGAGTGAGGAGGAGTCTCTGATGGTGTGAGGTAGTGAGTTCCAGAGGGTGGGAGCAGCGATGGAGAAGGCCCTGTCCCCCCAGGATCTGAATTTCGTCCGGATGGAGGGGGTCAGGAGGTTGGTACCAGCAGAGCGGAGGTTGCGGGTGGGAGTGTGTCTGGAGAGGAGGTCAGCCAGGTAGGATGGGGCCAGGTTATGGAGGGCTTTGTATGTCAAGAGGAGGATTTTGTACTGGATTCTCTGGGGATGGGGAGCCAGTGAAGCTTGTAAAGGACGGGGGTGATGTGGTCACGGGTCCGGGAATGGGTGAGTAGACGGGCAGCGGAGTTCTGAATGTATTGGAGTTTATTGGTGATTTTTGAGGGTGAACCATAGAGGAGGCTATTGCAGTAGTCCAGATGGGAGGTGATGAAGGCGTGGATGAGGGTTTCTGCAGCCGTGGAGGAGAGGGATGAGCGGAGACGGGCAATGTTTTTCAGGTGAAAGAAGGCTGACTTTGTGATCTGTTTAGTGTATTTGTCGAAGGAAAGGGTTTGGTCAAAGATGACGCCAAGATTCCGAATGTGAGGGGAGGTGGATACTGGGATACCGTCGATGTTGAGGGCAAAGTTATGGGTGGATTTTGTGAGCGTTTTTGGGCCAATGATGATTATTTCAGATTTATCACAGTTAAGCTTGAGGAAGTTGATTTGAAGCCAGGATTTTATTTCAGTGATGCAGTCTGTCAGGATAGAGTGGGTGTCGGTGGAGACGGACTTGGTGGAGATGAAAAGCTGGATGTCATCGGCGAAGCAGTGGAATTGGAGACCATGACGGCGGATTAAGTGACCGAGGGGGGACAGGTAAAGGATGAAGAGGAGTGGGCCAAGAACTGAACCTTGGGGGACACCTTGGGGGAGGGGAGCAGTGGGGGATTTGCAGTTATTGATGGAGATGAACTGGCGTCTGTCAGAGAGGTATGATTTAATCCAAGAGAGGGCAGTGCCGGTAACGTTAAAGGTGGATTCAAGTCGGGTGAGGAGGATGGTGTGATCGATGGTGTCAAAGGCAGCGCTGAGGTCGAGGAGGACGAGAATGTTGAGGTTGCCAGCGTCAGAGGAGAGGAGAAGGTCGTTGGTGATTTTGAGGAGAGCAGTTTCAGTACTATGGTTGGAGCGGAATCCGGATTGGAATGTTTCATACAGGTTTTGGCAGAGAGATGATGTTTGAGTTGAGTGGCTACAGCGCGTTCCAAAACTTTTGACAGAAAGGGTAGGTTGGAGATGGGTCTGAAGTTGTTTAGGGTGTCAGGGTTTAGACCAGGTTTTTTTAGAATGGGGGTAACAGCAGCAATTTTGAGGGAAGGTGGGACGATGCCTGTAGACAGGGAGGAGTTTATTGCTGCAATGATAAGTGGAGAGAGAGCAGGGAGGAAGGCCTTGACAAAGCTGGAGGGGATGGGGTCAAGAGTGCAGGTGGCAGTTTTCATTCCTATGAGGAGTTCAGAGAGGTCAGTAGGGGAGATTGGGGAGAACCGAGACAGGGGATGGCAGGACAATGGGGGGCTGGTTGGATGGGGAGCGGGTGCGGCGGTGGTCAAGCTGTTGTAGATGTTGTCAATTTTGCGTTGGAAGAAAGAGAGGAAGGAGATGCAGTTGTCTACTGTGAATGACTGGGTGGTGGTGTTCAGGGGGCGGAGGAGTTTGTTTATTGTCGAGAAGAGTGCTTTTGGGTTTCCGGAGCCAGAGTGGATAATTTGAGAGTAGTAGGCGGAGCGGGCGCGGGAGAGGGCGTCTTTGTAGTGTTGTAGGTGGTCCTTGTAGGCCTGGGAGTGAACTGTGAGACCCGTTTTATTGCGGAGTCTTTCAAGTTGGCGAGCACGAGTTTTCATCAGGCGGAGTTCAGGGGTAAACCAGGGAGCAGAATGGGTGAAAGAAACTGTTTTGGTTTTTACAGGCGCGAGCTGGTCAAGGCAGGAGGAGAGAGTGTGGTTGTAGTAGTCAGTGAGGTCGGAAGGGGTGTGGAGGTCAATGAAGGGAGAAGTGGACATTTTTTCAGAGAGGGTGGATGAGAATGAGGTAGGTGAAAGAGCGTTTAGCTTACGGAAGTTGATAGTGCGATAATGCCTTGGTGTTGGGGCGGGGATGTTGATGGTCAGAGTGATGGCTAAGTGGTCAGAGAGGGTGAGGTCGGAGCCAGAGAGATGGTGCAAATTTAATCCAGTGGAGCAGACAAGGTCCAAAATGTGACCACGGATATGGGTAGGAAAGTCGACATGTTGAGTGAGACTAAAGCAGGTGAGTAAATCAGTGAAGTCAGTGGTTATTGTGGAGTCAGTGGAGTCCATGTGGATATTGAAATCACCAAGGAGGAGGATTGAGGGGGAGAGGGAACATAGCTGGGTCAGAAAGTAGGAGAAGTCAGACAGGAATGATGGGTGTGGTTTGGGAGGGCGGTAGACGACAGCCATGACTGACTGCGTGCGACCAGAGAGTTTAAAAGCCAGGTGTTCAAATGATGGAGCAGATGAGATGGAGATGAGGTTGGTCTTGATGTCTTGACGGTGGATAACGGCAATTCCACCACCTCGGCCCTCCGAGCGTGGTTTATTGACGTAGGAATATCCATTGGGTGTGGTGAGGTTGAGTGTGTAGTAGTCCAGAGGTTGTTGCCAGGTTTCGGTGAGACAGAGAAAGTCCAGTTTGTTATCCAGGATGTATTCGTTCAGGATGAGGCATTTGTTGTTGAGGGACCGGGTGTTGAACAGGGTGAGCTTGATGTTGTTTTGAACAGCAGGGATGAATTCAGGTGATTTAGCCAGGGTTCGTAGGCAGGAGGTGCGATCGTGTGCGTTGCTGTGATCAGGTGCGCTGGGACGAAGAGTGAGAGTGCGCTGAGCCGACCAGAGGACGGGGATGGAGTGACCTGATTGCAAATAAACAAACTTATGACCGGAGCCACGGTGAATGTACCTGGGTCGTCGGAGGAGTCCATTTGATTTGATGGCAGAGATGCATGATGGGGTGGAGCGGGTATTGAGCAGAAGGAGCCTTGCGGCGGAGTACCGCAGAGCCATGCCAGGCAGGAGCAGAGAGACGAGACGAGGCCAAGGTTGAGGAGGTGAAACAATGGTCCCAACCCATGAGAGCGGGCCCGAGGAAACGAAGGAGCCAGGTAGGAGAAGCCAGGAGCAGAGCCGGGACCAAGCAGAGGGCAGGCAGGAGCAAAGAGACGATCACGAGGCCAAGGTTGATCACGGCAAAGCGGCAAATGCAGCGGAAATCGACCGCCGCCGCAACAAATCTAGATCACGGCGGGAAACCGCCACCAAACCGCTGCGATGGTCACAACCAACGAGAGCGCGCCCGAGGAAACAGCGAGCAGGCGAAGGAGCCGGGCAGGCGAAGCAGGGAGCAGAGCCGGGGCTATGCAGAGGGCAGACTCAATGGCCAAAAAAATCCGCACGACCACCAAAAAAGAAAGCAACTGACAGTTGCCCGGTCGAAGAAGCGGCGAGCATGTGACGCCTGCGTCCTCTTCATACCGGACCGGAAGCGGAAGTCATGAAACATTTACATTTTGTAGTCCATTGTATAATTTAAATAAACATAAATGCAAATTTTGCATGTGGAAAAAGTAAGTACACCTCTACATTTATCACTACTTCAAATACCTAAAATTAGAATCAGGTGCACCAGCTCAGGTGCAAATGATTAGAACATCGTTAGAGAGGATCTTGGAGGAACCTGTCTTATTTAAACCTCAGACATTTCGTTTGGTTTGCTCTTTGTTGTTGAAGTGTGTGGCATCACCATGGCTATATCAAAAGAGCACTCTGAGGCCTTCAGAAAGAAGGTTATAGATGCCTACGAGTCTGGGAATGGATTTAAGAAGATCTCCAAACAATTTGAAATCAAGCATTCGACTGTCCGGAAAATCATCTACAAGTGGAGAAGATTCCAAACAACTGCCAACTTGTTCAGGCCAGGCCGCCCCAGCAAGTTCAGCCCAAGAGCAGACCGCAAGATGCTGAAATAAGTCTTTAAGAACCCCAGAATGTCATCATGGGACCTACAGGTAGCTCTTGCCACTGTTGATTTCAAAGTGCACGAGTCTACCATTAGAAAGAGGCTGCACATATTTGATCTACATGGGAGGTGTGCCAGGAGGAAACCTTTGCTGTCCAGAAAGAACATCAGGGCAAGACTAAAGTTTGCCATTGAACACCAAGGCAAAGACCAGCACTTCTGGAACAATGTGCTCTGGACAGATGAGTCAAAGGTAGAGCTATTTGGCCACAGTACCAGAAGACATGTTTGGCGAAAACCAAAGACGGCATTTGACCCCAAGAAATTGATACCAACTGTAAAGCATGGTGGTGGAAATATTATGGTTTGGGGCAGCTTTGCTGCATCAGGGCCTGGGCAGCTCACCATCATAGAATCCACTATGAATTCTTCATTGTACCAGAGGGTGCTTGAGGATAATCTGAGGCCATCTGTCAGAAAGTTTAAGCTCAACCGAAGGTGGACCTTGCAACATGACAATGACCCTAAACATACCAGTAAATCCACCAAGGAATGGCTGAAAAAGAAAGAAATAGAGGGTTCTGGAATGGCCAAGTCAAAGCCTGGATCTAAATCCCATCGAGATGTTGTGGGGGGATTTGAAACGAGCTGTGCATGCAAGAAACCCCTCAAACATCGCACAGCTGAAAGAATTCTGCATGGAGGAGTGGGCAAAAAATTCTCCCAGTCGATGTCAGAGACTGGTAGACAGTTATAAGAAACGCCTACTTGAGGTTGTTTCTGCCAATGGGGGCAATACCACCTATTAGAGCCAAGGGTGTACTTACTTTTTCCACATGCGAAATTTGCATTTATGTTTATTTAAATTATACAATGGACTACAAAATGTAAATGTTTCATGATATTTGTTATATTATATCACCTTTATCTTTCAATATTGTTGAAATGGAGATCAAATAGCTGTATGTTGAAATATGTTCAAAAAGTCAAAACTTTACATGGGGTGTACTTACTTTTTCACGTGACTGTATATTTATCAATATTCACAATATATTTACAATTATCTATATTTACAATTTACATTATCTATTTACAATTGAGTAATTATCTTTCTCTATCGATAAGATTGGTATTCCCTTCAGCGAAGGGACGGGTCTTATATCGTTAATATTCTATTTAGTTTGGGAGAAGATGGAGTAAGGGAGCTGGGGAAATGTATGCTGCATTTTTTATTGATAATGGTTCAGATTTCGAGTTAAGACCTGAGACTTTGAGTTAAGACGGTATCTGAGTCGCAAGGAGAAGAACCATGACATTCGATGAATGAAAAGTATCAATGCAGTATCGAAAGGCATGTTCCATGGAGATCACCACATGGTGGTGAGAAATGTCTTCAAATAAAGGTGTCGCAGGTTGGAGACCCAGATTTTAATTCTGTAACTGTGCCACATAATGAATCTCGATTCCACTTCTTGAATAGTGACCGGATCTTTGTGACGATGCTTCACACACCCGATTTCTAAGTTTATCGTATATCGTCGGCGATGATCATCTTCCACAAGGGAGACAAATCCCGAAGCAGGGTCGGTCCGAATGACTAGGGTAGGCCCATCCAGAGGTCGAAGATCAATACACAGTCTAACCAAAAAGAGTCGCACATAGTGTCGTGATGTTCGTTGTCCACCAAACAGGCTGCAGTTACAAGATGTGGTGCACTCTCTAGTCTCAAAACCTAAGGACAAGAACTGCCGTTCATATTTCTGTCTGATGCAAATGAGACACCAATGGACTCTGGTGGTTCAGATGTGGTCTGCTCAATAATAGTGTGTGGAATTTTGTTGAGTGAGGCAAACTGGTGACATCCTTTAAAGATATGTTTTGATCGACGTGTCGCTGTCGAGGGTGTAGAAATACCAGTCGACATTCAGTCAGAAGACCGTCTAGGACTCACCGAGGAAGGAGGATACACATGTGTGGGATACACCATACACACCCCTCCCTCCACCCTCCTCTCCTCCTGCTCCCCTCTCCCATCATTATGTATTCATGCTCCCCACTCACCTTTCCTCCTGCTCCCCACTCACCCCTCCTCCAGATCCCACTCACTCCTCCTCCTGCTCCCCTCACCTTTCCTCCTGCTCCCCACTCACCCCTCCTCCAGATCCCACTCACTCCTCCTCCTGCTCCCCTCACCTTTCCTCCTGCTCCCCACTCACCCCTCCTCCAGATCCCACTCACCTCTCGTCCTGCTCCCCTCACCTTTCCTCCTGCTCCCACTCACCTCTCCTCCAGATCCCACCCATCCCTCCTCCTGCTCCCCTTACCTTTCCTCCTGCTCCCACTCATCCCTCCTCCAGATCCCACTCACCCCTCCTCCTGCTCCCCTCACCTTTTCTCCTGCTCCCACTCACCCCTCCTCTAGATCCCACTCACCCCTCCTCCTGCTCCCATCACCGTCTTCCTGCTCCCCACTCATCCCTCCTCCAGATCCCACTCACCCCTCCTCCTGCTCCCCTCACCTTTTCTCCTGCTCCCACTCACCCCTCCTCTAGATCCCACTCACCCCTCCTCCTGCTCCCATCACCGTCTTCCTGCTCCCTACCCACTGTCCTGCTCCCTCCTGCTCTCCCTCCTCCCCGACCTTCAGCTCCCCTTTCCCAACCTCCAGCACCATCTACGGCTCAGAAACAAAGTAAGGAAGAGACATATTAAGTGGAAAAGTAATGTCATGAAGGTGGACATTGTGGCCCAGGCATTTCATTTCATTTATTATTTTGCAGGTACATCAACATTATGCAT
This sequence comes from Myxine glutinosa, assembly GCF_964187855.1. Classification (NCBI taxonomy): domain Eukaryota; kingdom Metazoa; phylum Chordata; class Myxini; order Myxiniformes; family Myxinidae; genus Myxine; species Myxine glutinosa. The sequence continues at coordinate 43,567,046 of NC_136266.1, read as the reverse complement.
ATCGTGCCCCTGCAGGATTGCGAAAAGGTGAATCAAATCACTATCGAGTAGCTCACCTAAGCACAAGCCTAGCAGATTTGGAGGATCCACATTCGATTCATTGCATGCACACGTTTGATTCAGGCTGACAATAATCACAGCTTTGCCTTGATTCAGAGTATCTCTGAACGCTATTGTAAAGTTCAATTCCATCACCATGTGAGAACAATGAATGAACAGCAAAGTGAGGAGTGCATCAGGAAGAAGTAGAGCAAGCTGATCTTGTTCTATCATCAGTAAATAAAAACAGGTATCATCGATAGTTTATGGTGGCTCACAATCGAGTGGCTTTCATGGCTGGACTACTTGAGTAAATATGCTCACTTGTTCGGTTGGATGTTGTTGTTTTTTTGTTAGATGTTATAATCTTGATGTTTTTCTGTATTCTGTTGGATGTGATTGTCCCTTTAACTGCACCTTTATCTGGTCTATAGTCCAAGCATCTTGATGCTGAATGAATCCCCACCCACTCAGTCTCACAATTTGGGAGTAAATAATTCAAGAGTCGACAATTTTTTTTTTTGTCTACAGGATGGAGCCTCGTGTAAGAGCTGACACATTAATCCCGAAAAACATAAACGGACACATGAAACATATAATAAAGGGAGCGGGAGACAAGATGGGGAGAGAGAGGGAAGCACACAAGTACAACAGTAGAGAACAGGGACATCGGAAGATCTGTGGGAGGGAGAGGATTTGGAGGGAGGGGGCAGGGGAAGGGGGGGTTGGGGGGGGGGTGGAGAGGTATAAAACAAATGGACACTGCTAGGTCTTCCAGGAAAGAAGTCGGTATTTCAAAAAAGTGGATCTGGGCTGAATTAACGGGGGTAGAAAAGATCAAGGTTTTGGATGGGGGAAGATAAGATATGGTGGTGAACAGCTGTTTTAAAGACCTGGAGGGAGGAGTGGGATTGAAGAGAGTGAGGGAGTTTGTTCCAGATGTGGGAGAAAAGAGAAATGAAAGAGTGAAGGTGAGCAGAGAGTCTTTATTTTGGCAGTTTCTCCAGAAGAAGGTTGCTGGCAGATCTTGTGTGATCTGAAGGAATATTTGGGAGACAGAGCACAGACAGAGTTTGGGGAGCAAGGCCGGAGAAGAGTCAGTAGAAGACAGAAAGACCACCAACCTGCTTGCGGTGAGCGAGTGACAGGCCCTCAGAGTTAGCTTTATCACGGGAGATTCCAACGATTCAAAAAGCTTTGGTTTCACAGCGTGAAGCCGAGCTACATAGGTGTGAGACAGGACCATCAGCCCAGAGTGGAGAGCAGTACTCCATCAAGCTGCGGATGAAAGCCTTGTATGTGGTGAGGAGCTCAGGTGTGGCAAAGAAGGACTTTGCATGATGGAGGATGGCCAGTCGGCGACGGGCTTTGGAGGCCAGCTTGGAAATATTGTTTTCGCAGGAAAGATCATGGCAGATCATGAGACCCAAAAGCTTCAGTGACAGAAATTATTGGAGAGGATTGTTGAGAAAGTAGATGGGAGTGTTGTCCAGATGGTATTTTCATAGAGACATAGTGAGTGTGTTGGATTTGTCAGGATTGAAAGACATGTTCCACTTGTATGACCAGTCTGTGATTTTGTCCAGGTCTGCAGAGAGTGAGGAGGCTGCAGAATGCCGATCTGAGGGATGAGGAATGCAGCGGCAGAGAGTGGAGTCATCAACAAAGAGATGGACAGGATTCCATTCAGGGCCAAACGTTGACTGCCACTGGTGAGGAAGTCCGCAAGCCATGCATGGAGGTTTCCTTGGATACCATAGGAGGAGAGTTTGGTGAGCAGAGCTGGGTGCCAGACCGTATCGAAGGCACGTGATATGTCAAGGGAGACAGCTCTGATATCCTGTTTGACATTGAGGACCTCCATCCATTGTTGAGACAGCAGAAGCAGCATGTCCAGAGTAGAATGATCTGGTCTGAATCCAAATTGATGATCAGTGATCAAGCCATTGGAGAAGAGGAAGGATTTGATATCCGAAGCAATGATGGATCCCATGACTTTGCTGATAATTGGGAGAAGGCTGATTGGTCTGTAGTTGCAGGGATCTGTTTTTGCACCTTTTTTGTGTAAAGCGGTAATGTTTTCTGATTTCCAAGCTGACGGCAGATGACCTTGAGCAAAAGAGAGGGTGAAGAGAACAGAGAGAGGGTGAGATATAGCGGCAGAGCAGGATTTTCGGACCGGTGGGCTGATGCTGTCTGGTCCAGTTGCAGAATCAGAGTCGAGGTTGGACAGAAACTTCGCTACCTTGTCAGGAGAGAAGGACACAGAGTTCAGGAGCAGCTGGTTTCGACTGGGTAAGGTGGGTACAGAGGACCCAGAGTACCCAAATTTTCTATGAAAACAATTTTAAAGAGTTATCAAATTCTACTTCTGCTGTAGTTTATTTAGAAAATGATTGGCATGCCAATATGGCCGCTAGAGTACTTCCGTGAGCTTCACTTCCCGAGCCTCATTGGTCCTCCATGTTTATTATAAGACCTCCGTGTGTGGCAGTGCTGAGTGAGCGACATAGTTTTACATTCTATTATCTCTCTATATTATAAAAGAAAGTTTTTGTTTGTTTGTCTGTGCGCGCTAATCTCCTGAACGGTGAAAGATACGAGGAAACCTCTAAAACAAAAAATGTCGGGACAGGCCCCGGGAAGGTTTTATGCTAGTTGGCGAGACCGTTCGAGGCCCACCTCGGCCAGGCTGGGCCCATTTCACAATTTAAATCTGAGCTGAATTATAGTAGTCAATCTTCTACGGCACGAGTAAAACCTGAATTATAGTAGTAAATTCATTCAAAAAGAACCTGGGCAACGCTGGGTGCTTTTGGCTAATTTACAATAAATGCATCCTATTCTCCTTTGTAATGACTAGTCGATGGATCAAAGTACAAAGTGCAATCGCCATGGTGCCTTGAGGGGCCTCGGTGTCATCTGGTGCGATTCGCATTGTTTCACCCTTTTGTGCGATCTTCAGGTCCGGGTTTACAATGTCTCCAATGGAAGAATGCCGAAGACCCAAAGTACCCTTATAAATTCCCTGAAGATCCAGAAGACCCAGAGTACCCAATAGACCCTCTGACCCACAAGAACCGATGTCTGGAAGGTCGGGGTGAGGTGGGAGGAGGCAGGGGGTGGGTGAGGTGGGAGGAGGCAGGGGGTGGGTGAGGTGGGAGGAGGCAGGGGGTGGGTGAGATGAGAGAGGGGAAGGGGTTGGTGGAGGGACCCAACGTTGTCCGGTAACGCCGTGGACCTTTGCTGACAAATGAATATATCTACTGTACATTGTGTATTGTATAAGTGGCACATCCACACTGATTAAAAATGAGTTCTGAATTGAAATTTTAATTTGTCAAACGAGCCCTATGCTCTTATGAGTTAAATATCGCAGAATATTTGACCCATCACCCCCTCCCGCTACAACCAATGCTCTCAACATTGACTTTGCCTCCCTCCCCTTACCCTTATCTTCATGTCAACGTCTTTTCTTTTTGTACCGACCACTTCCATACACCACGAGTGTCATTTCTCACTCCTGTCATCCTCTCTCCCCTTTCATTCCTCAATTTTAATTTTCTCAATCAACTCCCACACCTTCCAGTTTCATCGACAGTAAATAGTGCCATTCCCTTGATAAGCGGAATATTTATCGAAAATACATGAAATATATCCGGCCCTTAGTTTGGCTTTTCCAGATTTTTAACTTCACATACTAATGATCATACAGATCTCAAAATCACATTCGTGTGGTTGCGCACGCACGCACACACACACACACACACACACACACACACACACACACACACACACACACACACACACACACACACACACACACACACACCTAATTTGAATTAAAACTTTTTTTACATGCTAATATTGATTTTCCCCTTGCTCTAATTCAGCAGGCATGTCGTTTGTGGCATAAACCATTGTGACGCAGCCTGTGCATTGCTTTACAAGATGGTTCCACTTGACTGGGCCAGCAACAGGGGAAAAGTCGAGACTTATGACCGGACCATCGCTGCCTCGAAATGGATTTGACATGCTTTGTAGCCGAGGAAGAATAGGAACCTGTAATCTTGGAGCAAAGTGAGGCCTTTTGGAATGGCCATTTTCATAACCAGTGTGATCTCCTCAATGTGTGCTTTACTGATATTATACATACGCTACCAATAACATACCCTGAGTGAGGATAAAATTTAACTCTTTCTTCTCCTTTCATAAATGAAAAATTGCTTGATATTCACAGAATTGCAATAATGTGGAACACGTTCGCTGTTTCAGTATTGTTGCTCTTCTTTTATTTTTATATCACAAGATGAGAGAGGAAATTGTTCAGTCCAAGGATAACAATATTTCATCAAAAAATGCACATTTTATTTTTATACAAGGTCTAGGCTAGTGGAAGAGCTGGGATACAGAACAGATCAGGACACAACACAGCAAAGGGAGTAACAGGAGAAAGGGGAAACACCAATAGCATGGTGGAGGGAGAAGGTAGACGGAGACGGAAAACATGGTATACAGGTAACAATGAGAGGTAGGGGGAGAACGCAAAGGTTGGACAAGATGCATATACATAAGCAAAATTTTGGAACGGGTGGGAGTGGTTCAATGGTTGCAGAAAATGGCAAGACCTTAGGCAGGGGATGACATGAGATGGCAGTGAACAGCTGTCTTGAAGACCCGAAGGGAAGAATTGGATCGAAGAGAGTGTGGAAGGCAGTTACACAGGCGGAAAAGAGATAAATAAATGCGTGCAGGTGAGCAGTTGTTCTGGATTTAGGCAGTTTCACAAGTTGGGAGTTACTGGTGGACCACGTGTGTCCAGCAGATATTTGGGGGAGGGGGTGGGGGGGGAGGGAAAACAGAGCACAAGACCAGAAATGGACAGAGCATAAGACCAGGGTGCAAGACCAGAAATGAGGCGGAAGAAAACATAGTCCAGTGACCTGTCGGCTGTGGCGAAGTGAGAGGTGGCAAGAGATTCCAATAATCCTGAAAACCTTGGTTTCCATGTCATCAAGCTGAGCGAGATGTGAGACAGGGGAACCAGCCCAGAGGAGAGAGCAGTACTCCATCAAGCTGTGCGGATGAAAGCCTTTTAGGTCGATAGAAGCTCAGGTGTGCCAAGAAAGTACTTTGCATGACGGAGGATGCACAGTCAGGATCTGGCTTGGGAGGTCAACTTTTAAATGTGGCTTGCTAAAGAGATATCATGCCTGAGAGTGAGAGTCAGCGGCCCTTTTGGAGAGAGAGTGAATGTGTGGGATTTATCAGGATTGAAAAACATATTGTTACATTTGTGGGGGTAGAGATGAATCTCATAGGAAAGTTCGGAATGTTTAGTTTAACATGGACGGTGTGACGCGAAGAAGAAGAAACTCGATGTACTAAGTAGGGAATCTGTATAGAATAAGATCGTATATGTGTCTCCATTCGAGTGGTGGAGCTATGCTAATTAGGTAGGGTTTAAGGATAATCCCTAGTGTGTAATTGTCTTCCTGGGATTTCCCCTACATTTTATTTCATCAAAAAGGGCCGCGATTACAACAACAACCACGATCGCAGAGAGCACCCAAACATTCCATCGGGCAAGTAAACCCCGCTCAGCCGAACATTCCCGAACAGCGGCTCGACTCCACCTTGATGACTCGTAATGGAGAAACCACGCCCTGAGCTTCGTAACTGGTTAAGGAGCCATGGGATAATGTAATGGGATGTCAGGATTGGTCGGGGAGTGACGTCAGCGAGGGACAAAGGAGGATGCATCCTCCCCCACCCCCCCCCCCTCGCTCTAGCTCTCTCTCTCCTGGGGTTTGTGGCGTGTGGTCACATTTCATCTCTCTCTCTCTCTCTGGTACTGGCTGCGTGGCGAACGGTCGCAGCATTGTTGGCTCTCTCTCTGGCGGTCGCATTTTGGTTCCTTCTTGCTTCTTTTGTTTTGGATTGGAAAAAGACGGTTGTACTTCATGTTGTGTGCGCCTGAGAGACTAATCGGAGCCTTGTAGAGCATGGAATGACCTGAGGAGGGCAATGTTCCCGAGCGGTGGTGCTCTACGGACACGTTTTGCCACTGCTGTGGCTAAGGTGCTGTGTGGCAATTTGTGCCTTCTTGTGTATTCCCGCGATGGGTTCGATGCAACTCCACCAAGTGCTTGTCGAGACCAGAGCTGAGTGCCAACTAAAAGAGGGGAATTTTTTTCTCCCTGTGTCATGTAATTGTGTCTGAATGGAGAGTCCCTCACCTTATCCTTATAGTTACCTCAACTTTCATTTTTATTGCTTCACGTATATTTTCATTAAACCAATATTTGTTGCATTTTACTCTTGTGTTGTGTTTGTTTACTCGTTTGTGGGTTCGAGGGAAAACCCTGTGGCGGCCGTCCGATCAGGTAAGGCTTCGGGCCTTTTCCGCGCACGTGAAATGATAATCCTGCCAAGTTCGGATATATGCCTCGGAGTTAAATCAACGTTCAGCTATCTGTCCAAGGCTAGTCTTCATCGGCCACGGACTTGACAATATACTAAGTGTTTGACTAGTTTGTGATTTTGTCAAGGTCTGAGGAGAGGAAAGAGAATGCTGCCCGTCTCTCAGAGAGATAAGGGATGTCATGGCAGAGAGTGGAGTCATCAGCAAAGATATAAAGATGATTTCCAGAGAGTCAGTGAGATCATTGATGAAGATTAGGAATAGGATAGGTCCTAGAACACTGCCTTGGGGTAATCCAGCCTTGACAATTAGTGGAGAAGGCAGGGTTCCATAGAGAGCACACATTGTATTGAAAGCTTGAGATACAGTATGTCCAGAGAGATGGCCCTGATCTCATGTCTGGTATTGAGAGCCTCCATCCATTTTTGGGTGAGTATAAGCAGAATGTCCAAGGTGGAGTTACCTGATCTGAAACTAAATTAGTGATCTCAGATGAGGCTATTGGAGAAAAGGAAGGATTTCAATCAGCGGTGATAATGGATTCCATGACCTTGCTGATGATTGGCAGTAAGCTGATGTGTCTGTAGTTAAGGGGATCCGTTTTTGCACATTTTTATGTAATGCAGTGATGTTGGCTGATTTCCAACCAGATGGAAGACAACCTATGGTAAATGGCAGGTTGAAAAGGGCAGAGAGAGGAAGTGCAAGAGCAGCAGAGCAGATTTTTAGGACACGTGAGTTGATGACGTCCGTCCGGTCCAGTTGCAGAGTCAGAGTTCAAGGTTGTCAGAAGGTTTTCCACATTCTCAGGTGCAAAAGACACAGAATCCAGGAACAGTTGAGTACGACTAGGAAGGGTGGAGAGAGAGAGAGAGAGAGAGAGAGAGAGAGATGGATGAGATGAGATGAGATGAGATGAGATGAGATAGATGAGATAGATAAATGGTTGGGGACACAAGATTTTGAAGGAAAAATACAGAATTAAGGCATTCAGCCTTCTCATGAGTGGAGTTAGCTATGGTTCCGTTTGAAGTGAGGGTAGGGAGTATACACCAGAGACTTTTTCAAGTCGACTTTTTTTTCAAGAGACTCACCAGAGAAACAGATTTCAAAAAGGGTCCATCGATCCTGCCCAGTAACAACCACTTTTTACGCATGTCACTTTTTAAGAGTTTTTTATTTTTATGTCAGAGTGCCATGCTGTGTCCTTATGACGTCCGTTTTGACCTCAAAAATAGTTGGTTTCCCAATTAATTGAGGCACTATACAAATGCTGCCCAATTTTCAAGTCAATTGGACAAAAATGATGGTTTTTCAGATGAAAATTCATGATTTTGGAAGTTTGACCTTGAGTTGACCTTTGACCTTTTGTCCTAAAAAAATAGTTGGTTTCCCAATTCAGTGAGGCAATACGCAAATGCTGTCTATTTCCAAGTTTGTATAGTGCCTCAAACCTTATGACGTCCTTTATGAGCTGAGAGATTGTCCGTTTCGTACCTATTGGCAGCCATTTTGAAGTTTGCAGCTACCGGCCAGCAGGGGGGCACGCCAACTTGTAGCCAGTGGTTTTTAAAAATCCTGTGCCCAGCCCAAACATCGTGCCAAATTTCAAAAAGGTGTCACAAAGTGCACGATTCCGACATGTTCCTCCACCGCTATGTAATCTATATACCCCAGAGAGGAATGGCCTTTCCTGCCACTACTGGAGGGAATAGGTGTACTACTTAATTGAAATTCAAGATTATGGACGATTAGTCTTTGGGCTTATGTAAAAAAAAGCAAACTTTTGGGTATATTCTTGGCATTCATGTTTAAACACATCAATAAACATCACTGATTAAGAAAAAAATGGGTGCTAGTTTTCCATTAACATGTAGGGCCATTAATTTAAGGGCCATTTAGGGCTGTTTTTAGGAACAATTAATCCGTAACGTTGACACTCCTGATTCATACATGTTGTACCTTTTAAAAAAATTATCCATCTTCAAGTTCTATAACCGCCCAAATAAATTTATATTGAATTACATGTTCTACATTATTTCTATTAAATGTTTTGGAGGATTGGTGAAGAGTGTTCGAAACATAAATATTGTTGTGGATTTGAGAATCATGTGTAATTGTTGTAAATATCACCCTCTGTAAGTTTAATGAATTCTTGTAAATATCTCCGTGTTGTGTGTGAAGGTCAAAGGTCGTCCTCTTAGTTACTCCATACGCATACACGTAGCCAATCATATACCCTTTTAAGTAGTTATCTCCTTATAGTGGGGGGGCCAATGTAGCAGATTGAAATGCCCGGTGAAATTGCTTGTTAATTTTTGGACACTGGTTGGGCTGTCTTTAGGGATGATATAAGTTCTAGAAAAAATATGTCTCCAATTGTTTCAAGTTCTTTATGGCGGCCATTTTGGATTTTCAAAATGGCGGATGTCGAAAACGTAAAATTCCATTATCTTGGCTTCTAAATGACCTAGAGTTTCGATTCTGGTGTCCAGTTGTACATTTTTGGGGATAGAGAATTGAATGAAACCTTCTTTAATAACCTACAAGGGATAAAAATAGGTTTTTATGGCACAGCCGAACCAGTGTCCAAAATCTAACTTAATGCACATCTATCTTAATTGTTATTTGTTATTTGTATGTTCCAGATTCGTGACCCTGAGCTATGATGGAGCCAAAAAGCAAGAAAACCAAGAAAGAAACTGATTTCACACTTTGCATTCAGTGCCAGGATCCCCAAGGTGCACTAGTGACTGAGCCAGCACTGGGCTCATATGCAAAGTTTCTCCAGTTCATCCAGGAGAGGGCACGATATGGTGATGCCGACTTCAAACAGATCAGCGAACGATTAAGCTGTTTCACTGCCACTGACTTGAGGAACAATAAAGCAAAGTGGCACCGGGCATGTTATGGATCTACATGCAACACTGCTCACCTGGAGCGTGCTAGAGTTCGCCACCAGAAAGCCTGCGAACATGGCGACACCCAGCATCTTCATAAGAGGTGTGGACGTCCTTCTTCTGCACCTGCCGCTGCAAGTACCTCAGGTTCTACGCAAGACGAGACTCTTCGCTTCACACGTTCATCATCAACTCCATTCAACAGAGACCTTTGTTTCTTCTGTCAAGAGGTCACTAAGGAAAGTGTACATGTTGTATGCACGTTCAACGCAGGTAAACAGCTGAAGAAAGCTGTTGAAGAAGGCAGCAACCACAAGTGGAAAGTTCAGCTGAGTGCTGCCATCAGTGCACATGATGCTCATGCGATCGACGTCAAGTATCATCTCCCATGCTGGGTGCAGAATGTCCAACGTGCTCCCAAGAGTGGGACATCAAGTGATGACAAAGAACACATACTGCAAGAAACTAATGTTATCAAAATAGCCGCAGACATTGAGTTTGTCAGCCTTGTTCGCTCTCTACTCCAAGCTGGTGAAATTCTCAACATGTCTGACCTGAAGTCGGTTTACTCCAGGATTCTTGACAATAATGGTGTGCACAATGTCCCATCACCTACTACCCAAGGCATGAAGGAGAAAATCAACTCTCACATTGATGACGTTCACTTCATGAAACCAAAACGTCGAAACGAGTCAGACTGTGTATTCTCCACTGCCGTGCGTGATGCAGCTGTCGAAGATGCAATGACGAAGACAAATGAAAAAAACATCGAACAACTGTTTGAGAGTGCCTCTCGACTATCATCACCAAGGTGGTGATGCCAGCTGAAGTACAGAAGGATGTCTGCAACCAAGATGAGATTGGTCAGAAAGCGTATAACACGTTTGTTGCAGAGCGCATCAACACAAATGAAATCAACCTTTGGGCCAGAATGGGAAAGGTCAAACTGAAGATGTGGAAGAGTGCCAGGAAAGCTGTGAAGCACAAACTGGCAGACAAGGTTGTAGAGCTGAAAGACGACAGGTCACTGTTTGCGCGCATGCTGATCGTGGCCCGCTCACGACCAGAGATCAACTTGAAGGATGCCATAGGTCAATATGAATTCACCGCGCTTCCACGAACCCTCTTTGCAATGGCTGGGACACTACTACCATGCACAGACAAAAGCAAGCTCATGGGCATCTTAGAAGATCTACCCAAGAAGTCAACTGGCACTGGTCAGCAGCCAGACGACGACAATCCTGAACATACTCCACCCCCTCCCAAGAAGGTGACTGTCATAGACGGCATGGCATTAGTGCAAGCAATGGGTAAGCCACAATGGGTCAAAACATGTGCCCAGTGGGCTGGCCATTTCAATGCAACACTGGACTGCAAGACCAACGGGTATGATGAAGTCCACCTCGTGTTTGACCGATATGATCTGCCAAATTCACTGAAAGAGGCCACACGGGAGAGGCGCCAAGGTGGCAAGCCGCCCACTGCTTACCACGTTCAAGACAGCACCCCGATTGGGAAACTGACAGCAAAACAGTTCCTGTCGCACACCAACACCAAAGATGAGCTAACTGTCTATCTGGCAAAGAAAGCTCTGTGTCACTTTGAGGGGACTACCAAGGTCTTCATCGTCACTTCAAGGCAGGATGTCTTCTCCAACTGCATGGATGTACAGCATCTCCATAGCTCCCAGGAGGAGGCTGATACGAGGATCTTTCTTCACAGTCTAGATGCCGTCCAAAGAGGTGCAACACAGCTGTACATTCAGTCACCTGATACTGATGTATTCATCCTAGCACTCCACCGGTACCATGAACTATGCAAAGACACATACTTCATCACGGGTGTGGGGAACAAGAAGAGGCAAATCTCACTGGAACCAATAGTACATGAACTTGGTGTCAGGAAGGCTGCAGCCCTACCAGGATTCCATGCATTCACGGGAGCAGACCAGACTGGTCGGTTTGCCGGCAAGGGAAAGCTCACATGTTGGCAAGCCCTCAATAGGTGCTCTGTTGAGGTGGTATCTGCGTTTCATGATCTTGGGGCCTCTGAGGAGCTGAGAGCTGACACAGAAAGTGACATTGAGGCATTTGTATGCCAGCTGTATGAGCCTCGTACTACAGTTGTGGATGTGGGCAAGCTGAGGTGGAGACTGTTTACCAAGAAACAGCTAGAGGCACAGAAGCTGCCACCAACACGGGGAGCTTTACATGAAGCCATTGCTCGTGCACATTTCCAGGCCATGGTGTGGCATCAGGCTGATGTACCGGACCCCCAGCTTCCACAACCAACAGAACATGGATGGAGAGCAGAAGGAGATCAGCTGGTGCCCATCACAACCAAGGACCCTCCAGCCCCAGCTGCCATCACACATCTAATCAAATGTAACTGCAAGAAGACCCAATGCATGTCTCACTGCTCATGCAGGTCTCAGCATCTCAACTGTTCTGAGATGTGTATGTGTGGGGCAGATGAAGAGGTGTGTGGTAACACGGGTCAGGAGCGCCCCATGGGAATCGATAACACTGATGATGAGGAGGATGGAGATCCTTCAATGTAACAACTAGAACGGGCACTCGGTAGAGCGCATACCTTCGCCGCAGCTACTTTTGTTGCCAAAATAAAAGACTACAAGATCTGTGTAGCAAAGCCACACCTACGTTGTCATGCGGGAAGTGTCATGTGTCATGTCGCACATCAGAGTGTCATGTCGCATATCACAAGATTGGGCATTGAATTCTGAACATTTTGGCATTAGTTTCATACAAATTGGACACAAATTGACCGCGCTATGGTAAAAAGACGATTTTGACCTTTTCATGACCTTGACCTTGACCTTTGACCCGATCGATTCCAAAATCTAATCAAATGGTTCCCGGATAATAACCTATCATCCCACCAAATTTCATGCGAATCGGTTGAATACTTTTTGAGTTATGCGAATAACATACACACACACACACACACACACACACAGACATACAAATAAATACACAGCGATCAAAACATAACCTTCCGCTTTTGCGAAGGTAATGAACACTGCCAACTAAAAATATTGCACAAAGACATTATAAGTGTACATTTGAACACTAAAGTCCAGCCTTTATGTGATTTAGAAGTGAAAATGATGGAAAAAATATATATATATGTGTTGGCATAAGTGCGTGAAAATCCAAGATGGCTGCCATAAGAACCCTTTTGATCATATGTAGGTGTATAAATGTGTGTTTATTGGATTAAGTATCCGCAAATATGTACATTTGGACACCAAAATTAACACTCTAGGTCATTTAGAAGCCAAGATAATGACAATTTCGGTTTTCAACAAACGCCATTTTGATAATCCAAAATGGCCGCTATAAAGAACTTGAAAAAAATGGAGACATATTTTTTCTACAACTTCTATCATCCCTAAAGACAACCCAACCAGTGTCCACAAATTAACATTTGAATTCAACGGGAAAACATTGGCCCCCCCACTATTATTATGTGTATTAGTTTAAGGCTCTGTCTTCCATTAATTGACACTGCATTGCACCGAATTCAAATAAGATAGGTCCCCTTCTGGTTTTCTATCCCAGCGGTGCGAGTGGTTTTCTATCCCAGCGGTGCGAGTGGTTTTCTACCCCGCAAGATGCCATTGGCCATGTGCTCTGTCTCGGAGAAGAAGGGGGAGGAGCCGCCAAATCACGGGCGTGGCCCGCCCCTCGTCACCAGGAGGTGGAGCCAGGAAGCCCTCGCGCCCAACCAGGACTCAGTGGATATGGCTTGGTAGGGTGTGGGATATAACCCGCGGTGGGACGCCCCCACCTCAGATGAGATGCGAGAGATGATTGAGGGAGAGCCGAAGCACCGCAGCTTTGAAACCACCGCAGCTTTGAAACCACCGCAGCTTTGAGACCACCGCAGTTTTGACCACGGCAGCTTTGAGCGGTGACGGCAGTTGCAGCCCCGAAGCAACGTCGCCGTACGAGAGATGGTTGAGGAGAGTTGGCGGCTGCTCAACTCGAGCCGCGATCATCCCAACCACCCGCATCCTTCCCGCCTCGTGATCCCACCTCCTCGTCCGTCCAGCCATTCCTCTGCTCCAGCTGAACCTTCCTCTCCTTCCCGCCATTCGTTCCTGCCTTCATCCCCCCGTGTAAGTCTGATTGTCGTCCGTCTTTTATGTTGTCCTGGGGTTAAGTAAGACTGTTTAGTATAAGCTAGAAATTGCTCTGTGTCCTTCTGGTCCTTCCCTCCTTCTCTAAATTATTTTCTTATCCTTCCTTCTCCTTGGTTCTTTTGATTGTGTAAATAATAGTTAGTAATAAATCATATTTGTATTTCCTCCCTTCGTTCTTCTTCTTCATGCTCGTCCGGTCGTCTTTGTGATTTCTCCATTGGACACCGGTGGCGCGATTTTGGCCAACGTTTCAGGATCGGGTTTAGTCTCTGCTAATGTTTTGTGCCGCGGTTGCTAAACCGCTCGGCAATTAACATCTGTCCGCGGTCGTGAACGAGGTTGCGCACCTGCCTCTCTGGAGGGAGCTTGTGCAACTTCAGGACTCACATCGGTCAGTCAAAAACAAGGGGATTAATCCCCCCCTTCTTAAGGGGAAAAAGGCCGACGTAGAGATCCATAACAATATGTTGTTATTATTGGAATCCTCATATGCCAAACCATATGGTTAGACACCAAAAACATCTTCCTATGTCCATTGGTTCAAAAGTTATGGCATTTTATGTAAAAACAAAAGTCTGAAATTTGGTGGCCATCTTTGATTTTTGCTAATTTAGAGTATTTCTAGTGGTCTCATTTTGTTTCCAATGAATTGTTGACCCCTATATATGAGTTTAGATGAAATGGAATAAATATTGTATGACATTTGAATGAAGTAGAGTTAATTGGCAAATATTTTTGAAGAAATTGAGTTTCGGTGGCGGCCATTTTGAAATTCAAAATGGAGGCCCTAAATGTTAATGGAAAAACTGGCACCCTTTTTTTTCTTAATCAGTGAAGTTTCTAGATGTGTTTAGACATGAGTGCCAAGAATATACCCCCAAAAAATGACAAACCTGGAAAATGTTACATAGGCCAAAAGACTAGATGAAAAATATCAACGAAAAAAATAAAAATGATGGAAACGACAAAAGGTCTTACCTCGTGTTAGCTACAATGTTTACCAATGTACAAACATAATGTAATCTAAAATTTCAAGGATCATATTGGAGATGTACCACTTTAATGTTTATGGATATACGTGTCCCTTGGTCCTTAGAGGGTTAAGGATTTTTGCATTTGTCTAAGTAATCTGACGTCATGCATTATCATTTACTATGATAACCATTGTTATTTTGTCAATTAATATTGTTAGTTAATTTTCCTCCACTTAAAGGATTTATCACAAAACATTATTTGAGGTCGATAAATGGGACAAGGAATCACTTGTCAACTTTTAATTGTGCTTATTCTTCAGAAGCGCTGGGCTATCATAGACAGGTGACGTTATCGATGGCAAACATAGAAGGCCGGTGCCATTAGTGTGGAGGAGGTGTGTTAAAATATGAGATAATTCCATTGCAATATGGTATTTTGTGCAGCTCATGGGTGTAACAATAGAGGGAAAGGATACAGGGATTAGCTTATTTTTCTTCCCAAAGGATCCTCTGATTAGAAAAGCCTGGATGCACATTACGAAATAGGAGAATTGCACTGCAGCAGAGCACAGCAGTGAGTGTTTGGATGAAATGTTCAATATCTGGCAGGAATTGTCTACCACCGAGGAATAAACCGACTGAAACCAGATGCTATCCCGAAATATTCAACAGTAGATGTTAAATTAAACCCCCAGCATTGGGAGGAAAATAATGTGGAAAATGTAGGCAATGATGTTGGCCTAGATACTAGGTGAGGGTAAATATATTCTGAACGCAGATGCTCGTCAGGAAGGACTGGGTGCTGTGCTGTCACAGGAGCAACAGGGAGGTGAGAGAGTGCGAGCTTGTACTACTGTCGGAATATGTCACGGTCTCAATGAAATTATTGCATGACTCTCAAGGAGCTATTATGATGGAAGGCGTTGTTTGATTGGATTGGACCACGCCTCCTTGCAATGGCTCTTCTGCTTCAATGAGCTTTACGGGTCAAATCGCAAGGTCGCTGGAGAAGTTGCAGGAAATATGATCTCAAAAGAATTTGTTGACCTGGAAGCTCTCATGCCAATATATATGCGCTCTCACAATGTCACTGCCTGAGACCACAATGTAAATTTTGCGAGAGGCAAGGAGGGAATATTGGTACTGAACAAATTGACGCATGCCTCTGTGCAGCTTTTCACAAACTCGTCTCCGCCTACAAAGCCTTCATCCGCAGCCTGATGGAGTATTGCTCTCCCCTCTGAGATGCCAGTGCTGCTTCACACCTTAGTCAGCTTGATGCCATGGAAACCAAGGCCTTCAACATAATTGGACTCACCTGCAATGAGGCTGATCCTATAGGCCTATCACTTTGCCTTCGCGGACAGGTCGGTCTTCTTCCGTCTCTCTGTCTTCTTCCGCCCCCTTTCTGGTCTTGCAACCTCTGCCCTCTCCGTGCTTTGTCCCGAAATCCCCTCCCTTCGTTTCTGCAGATCACACACAGTCCACCAGCAACACCCTTCCAGTGAAACTTCCAAAATCCAGGATCACTATTTACCTGCACTCATCACCCCCATCCTAAAACCATTATATTTTCTACCCCTATTAACCCCCTCTCCCTCTCTTCCCCCCACCCCCCACCCCCCCCCCCCTCCCAATTTTTTTTCCAGCTTTTCCTTTTTGTGAGTTTGCTTCTGTATCCATCTTATCTACCTCCTGCATTCTCCACTAGCCCTCATCATTACCTGCATCCCTTGTTGTCCATCTCCATCTATTTTCTCCCTCCACCCTGCTGTTGACATTTCTCCCTTCTCTTTCTGCTGTTCCTTTTGTTCTGTTGCGTCCTGATCCATTCTGTGCTCTAACTCTTCTGCAAGCCTTGATTCTGTATACAAAAAAGTTTGGTGATTTGAATTGGGGAAGAGCTGAACAGGAAGACTTCATGTTGGGCAATCTCAGAATTGTCTGATGAATGGGAGAAGTGGCACCACTATGGCTGGAAGTGGCACCACTCCAAACCTGAGAAGCCTATTCGGTACACGGGCAATTCTTGACTCGACTTAGTGACATTTGTCCCGACGATTGTTAGACATGTCCTCTAATACGGTGATATCCACACTGTGTACCACGCGGTGATATCCCCGCTTTGCACGGATTTGCTTTAGTGCGAACTAAGTATTCAATTAATCAATTACCTAAAAAATAAATATTTAAATCTATCAAGCAAGTCAAAAGTTACAAGTTTAAACACACTGCATCGACCATAAACATGACCACGAGTGTTGACCGCTGGCAGCCAATCAGGGCGCGTATCTGAGCACGTCTCCTCTCCAATCAGCACATACAGTTTGGGGTCTTCCTGCTCTGGGCACCGCCATATTGGTAATTGTGCCGAAAACCTTGGGAATTATACCAAAAGTGACAAGAAAAGCATAAATATAGAGATTAAATTGAAAGTGTCAAGGTGGATGGAGTCGGGTGTTGGTGTCACTGCGGTTGGGTGTGAATTTGGTTTAATGGAGTCGTCTCTGAGGACAATTGTATAGAACAAAGGAAACACTTAAAGCATCTAGCCCAGCATTTCCCAAACTGGGGGGAAATTTTAGGATTCCAGGGGGGAAACTTATTCCAAGGGAAATACAATATTAACATTCGTGTAATATTGTGCTTTCGTGAATAAATCTCAAATCTTTAATTATTTTGTTCTTCGACTTTTTACTTAACAGAAACATTTATAACATCGTCGGTAAATAAAAATTTATATACAATAAATTTTTTAAATAAAATTTATATGTGTGAGTGTGTATGTGTCTCTGTGGGTGTGTGTAGGTTTGTATGTATGTGTAGGAGTGTGTGGGTGTGTGTGTGTTGCTATATTTTTATGCTATTTATTATGTTATTTATGTTATTGAGCGAATAAATTTTGTGTTTTGGCTACTTTTTTCCTTGTTCATATATATATATATATATATATATATATATATATATATATATATATATATATATATATATATATATATATATAATGGGGGGGGGGAGAGGTGGGGGAAAATCCGGACGGTTGAACTGGTTGAAGGGGGAAACGACAGAAAAAAGGTTTGGAACCACTGATCTAGCCAGTCCACAACTCCCATAGGTATTACAAGATCAATGAGATCTAGAAGCAGTTTAATGGAGAGGTTGGAGAGACTTTATCCTCCTGCATTGACGATATGAATTAGTGCGCTATGCCTTTAAGCCAGGCAGTAATTACGGCTTAGGCACTGAGTTTATATGATGAAGTAAAAGAGCAGGAAGGCAAGGGATCCACCAAAGAGATGTTTTACAGCCAGACGAGGGTGGTTTGATAGATTTAAGTGCTGCAGCAATTTGTTGAATAACATTCGCATAACTGGTGAAGCCACACGAACATGGGCGAGCAGGTGGCAGCTGAATTTTCATCTCAGTTTAAGGTCGTTGTGAAAGTTTGCCCTCCCCAGTTAGCTACCCTGCGCGCAAAGCGAAAAGCGAGGTTAAGCAATTGGGCACGTATGTACGTACGTGTCTGAAGTTTGTCAAGAGCATATATTGAAAACCGTTCAACGGAGGAAATTGAAACTTTACACACATGTTGTATGACCATCTGATATAGCGCATATTGAGCGTACATTGAAAACCAATTATTTTTAAAGTCCACATAAGGCCAAAAGGTCAACATAAGCCAGAAGCACGTGCTCCACCGAGTGCTGTTCTAGTTACCCTTGCCAAAGGAAAGGGTATTGCATTTGAGTCTATTTGCCTGTCTGTCTGTTTGTCTGCACAGAACAAGTATGATTTTCTCTGTAACCGTTGTTCCGATTGACAGGAAATTTTCACCATAGGTTCTTCACCTCCTCCTGTACAATTTTATAATGACAATTATGACGTCATAGCTCACGTGGTACAGGAGCCATCTTGGAAAAACCGAAAAACTTTGCACCTCTATATCTCCGAAAGCACTGCATATAAATAATTGAGACATGGCTCATTGTAAAGAACTCTCCATGGGGAAAAACATATGTTAATGATGATGTCATAGGTGCCTCCATTAAGACGTCATAATTCGACAAGTACAAAACTTCATCCGATCAAGATGAAATTTCTTGAGAGTCATCTAGGGATAAATTGGTGGTGAAAAAAAAAACAATGATGACGTCATCGGTCACGTGGTTCGGCCGCCATATTTGTTTTAACACGAAAGACTTAAAAAACACTAAAACAAGTCCTGGCGAAGGACTGCAATCTCTGATTCTTTCATGTTTATTTGCTGGTTTTGGAGTTGCAGAACGATTTATAAAAGCAACATTACCAGATTACACAGGGAAACAACTAAAGAGATAACAGTAATAGGGGAGGAATGGTGAGGACTTTGCGGCTGGCAGGGTGGTCTAGATTTACGCACACTCGGCTCTAAGCCATTCAGCCTGCGCTCAAATCCAGATCCAGCTATAAACTGTCATCCTAGTGTGTCAAGGTAGGATGATTCATCAATGTGCGTGCCATCCCATTGATGGACGTTAAATTGGATGCCCCTTCTGCCGGCATTTTTTGGTGGACGTTAGAGACCCCACAGTGTCCTTTGCGAAGAGTAAGCGAGTTATAGCCAGCACCATGAAAAAATTCCAAATTCCTGCATGGATGCTTCATCTCTTCATTAACACAGCAGGATGATTCATCTCTTCAACAACACAGCAGGATGCTTCATCTCAAAGCCGATTTGTATTTGTTTTACAATTTCAATTGTGATGTGTATATTTTTGGCTGCTCCGGACCTTCCACTGTTTTCTCTTGAAGCGCAGGAACCTGGAACCTAACTCCCTTATTCACATTGGAAATTGGTTTTAATTATCGCTGTTTTGAATATCGCAACATTTTCCAGGAATGTATCCTCATTAAGGGTTTACTGTGTTTATTAATTATTCATTTTTTTCTGTTGTGATCGCTGCTTCTTGACTGTGCTCTTCGTCTCCCTTTTTGTACCTCACCGGGAACGAAGTTCAGGGGAACTTATGCGATGGCGCGTTGTCCGTCCGCCAGTCCGTAAACACTTGAAACTTCTTCTCCGAAATCGTGGAAGGGATAGCGACCAAATTTAGCAAAAAATGATAATTGTTGTGTTGTGACTAAAGTTTGTTCATGGCAATAAAAAAAATCAAATCTGGATCGAAGGGGGTTTACCGGGGTCAAAGTGGATCCAGGTTTGACCCCCCGAAAATAGTAATTTGCCTTTTCCTCTTTGAAAAATTATTTATTTCCTCTTTGCATTATTTGAGTAAAGTGCAAGGGTGCCAATATTTTTGGCCATGACTGTACCAGAGTATGTTCACGGCATTAAAATAAATCTGCCCCTTTAGGAGTCTACGGGGAGGGGGGGGGGGGGGAGGGTTGCCCCTCAAAATAGGTATTTGCTTACTTCTCACAAACTACACAAACAATTTCGATGAAACTTGACCACAACCTTCACCACCCGTGATGTACCAAAGTATGTTGACAGCATTAAAATAAATCTGCCCCTTTAAGGGTCTACTGGGGGAGGGTTGCCCCCCAAAATAGGTATTTGCTTTCTTCTCAGAAACTACACATGCCATTTCGATGAAACTTCACCACAACCTTAATCACCCATCATGTACCAATTTTTGTTCAAGGCATTAGAAAAATTGGGTCTTAGGAGGTATACGGGGGTTGGGGGAGGGGAGGTTGCCCCCCAAAATAGGTGTTTTTGTTTGTTTGTTTGTTTAAAGTCTTATGATTATGTTCGTGTGATTCTCCCTGCTGCCCTTTCTTCCTTTCTTCTAGCAACCATTGAAATTGGTTTAAAGTACCCTTAGTCGGTGTAGTATACTGTTTATTCTACCAGGTGAGCACCACAGGTATTGCCCCTATGTTTTCTTCCTGTTGTAATAAATCCTCATTTGATTATAACTTGTGTGTGGTCATTGGGGGAGGGAACCATAGTACTTTGAGAATTAGCTCATTAACCTACTACATGGGCATTTTTGGTTCGCTCACTAAACACTGCCATGAGCGGATCATTGACAAAGCTCTGCTCGGTTATTCCTTTTTATAAGATTTGCCGAGGTTGTGTGTCTGAGACGCCAAATCATCCCAAATTAACGCAGCAGAAGTGCAGATATTTTAGTCCCATCCCCAACTGTCATTGAAGATGCACAACTATTACAATATTTCCCAGGATAATTTATTAAATAATATTATCATTATTATAATACTATTTTTATTTCAATAATATTAAACATGAGAATTCCAATGCAATGAAGCACAACAGAGTTTGGGGGGAGGGGGGAAGAGGATAAGGAGAGAGAGGAGGGAGGGGCAAGAGTGAGGGAGGGTATAGAGGGAGTGGTATGAGTGGGGGAGCAGGGATAGAGAGGGAGGGAGTGGGGTGGAGGTGGAGAAAGAGAGGGGATTAGGGGAGAGTGGGGGTAGAGGAGACGATGGAGAAGAGCCATAGAACACCAGAGTTTGGCAAACTTGGTTTGAACAAAAACGATCGTGATTGGAGGATATATGATCACATGACCACAAGGCGCCATGTTGTTATTCATATTTTACAAGTGAAGCGCTATGTTGTGTGCATCATTGTGGACTCTGTGATATTTACATCTCCTCGTCATTATAATTTTTCATTATGAAGTCAGTTTTTGGAGTGTAAAAGATGCCGTGCTGTTCAACATAGGGCATTCCCTATCGATCAGACAGAGGAAGGAATATGCATCATTTCCCTCGTGATCCAGAAAGGAGGAAAATAGGGTAAAGTAAAGGTTCGTCACGAGGAATGGAGAGCCAACAATGACTCCTTTCTGTGGGAGGTGATGAGAATAATGATGTTGCTGTTAAAATGAGCTAAGTATAGAATCAGGACAAATAAGAAGTAAATAAATCAAATGGTAATTGATCCACGTGAGAGAGGGATTCCCTTTTACAGATTCCCTTTCTGTCGCAGTGGAATCAATTACCATTTAAAGTATTTACCTCTTATTTGTTTTGACTTCTCTTTCCACCCAAGAGTTTGCTAATTTTGTGCTGAAATGATCAAATACTTGCCAAGTAGAATCAGGAGTTGTACAATGTGACATCCAATGTTATGATAATACGATCTTATAATGGGCATTTATGAATGTGATATAAGTTGTGGTATAAATAATAAAATCATCTGTATGCGCCAATACGCATATGCCATGTAACATTATAGATTGTTACATATATGGGACCACACAGAAACATGAGCAATATTAACAGAAACAAAACAATACATTACATGCATGAAAGCAATATTACTACTGCAGAAAATCATGACACATTTTGTGATGTGTTATTGTGATGTTTTGGCTGAGTAATAGCAACAAGCTAAGTTATAATAAACCTTGTCTGTGACTTGGCATGCCTGGTGCGTTCAAAGAGTTCTTCTGAAGTTATTAAAAATCGAGGCTTATAGGAAAGGGTCTTGAGGGTCTAATGGTTTCTTGAGGGTTGAAAGTGTCTTCAGGGTCTAATGGGGTCTTGAGGGTCCAATATGGTATTGAGTGTCTAATGGGATCTTGAGGGTCTGATGGTTTCTCGAGGGTTGAAAGTGTCTTCAGGGTCTAATGGGGTCTTGAGGGTCCAATATGGTATTGAGTGTCTAATGGGGTCTTAAGGGTTTAAGGTGTCTTAAGAGTCATGAGAGTTAAATGATGTAAAGTGTCTAAGGGTATTGAGGGGTTAATGAGTCTAAAGGGGTCTTTCAATAAAGGTCTAAATTTAAAGCTCTGAGGGTCTAAGAGTCTAAAATGTTTGGGGTCTGAGGGTCAAAAGTCAAATATCCGTAAAAAGGTCGAAGGGATTGTAAAGGTATTAAAGTTACATTTCAACAGCACACAATTAACGTTACCCGCACGTAAACAGCTGAGTAACAACATGGTGCCTACTGTTAAATTCGCTGAACTCTGGTTTTCTTTGGCTCCAAGGAGGGGAGAGTGGGGAGAGGGAGAAGTGAGAGTAGGGGTGGAAGAGGTAAGAGTAAATAATAATAAGAATAAATAAGTCTTTAAAGCAGCTGTTCACCACCATCTTTTATCTTCCCCCATCCAAAACCTTGATCTTTTCTACCCCCGTTAATTCACCCCAGATCCACATTTGTGAAATTCCGACTTCTGTCCTGGAAGTCCTAGTAGTGTCCATTTGATTTATACAATACCTCTCCCACCCCCAACCCCCCACCCCACTTCCCGTGCTTCCTCCTGCCAAGCCCTCTCCCTCCCACAGATCTCCCGATGTCCCTGCTCTCCAATGTTGTACTTGTGTGCTTCCCTCTCTCTCCCCTTCTTGTATCCCGCTGCCTTTATCTTATGTTTTATGTGTCAGTTTGTCTTTTTGTGATTAATGTTAGCTCTTACATGAGCCTCGATGTTGTATACAAAAAAAAAAAACTCCAAAAGTTATTTTGCATACTGTGGAATCCAGTGATGGCTCGAGTATTGGTGCTCTGTACCAATAGGTACAGATAGGAATGGCCAGAGGTTGAGAGACCCTCAGAGGTTGAGAGACCCTCAGAGGTTGAGAGAGGCCCAGGCCACTATACGCTTTTGAGGCCCCTGGCTAGATAAAAAAATAAAAAAATGACGACATATGAAAACAAAATAAGACCATCATTAGCTCCAAAAATATATATATTTTTTGGAGATATATATTTTCATTTAACAAATGCTTTAGGCCTATAAACTACAAAAGCCAATGAATCATAGGTCATATGCTATGATGACGGCCAGGCGATGGGCTAGGTAGGGCTCAACCAACCACCTCTATTTAGCTACCATATGAAGATAATAATGAGAAATTCTCACACATAAATACTTCCTTTGTCGACTGGACGTGAAATTGTAAAATATATATATAACATTTCTTACCTTTCGACACCTACTTGATCAAGCACCTGCTGCTGGTAGTCTTTTGTTTATATAATCAGTGGATTTGAAAGGACGCGTTCATCATGGTCTAATCTTGATTCTTGTGCCATGAGAACCGATATATATATATATATATTTATTAATATTTATTAACATTTTAAACTCTTAATATGACAAAATCTATATAAATGAGCATAAGAATTTGCCTCCTACCAAATTACTTCTCTTACCTGCTGAGAGTTTGTCACATTCTGGTCCAATAGGAAGGGACATAAAAACAAGAAGTCGCGAAACTTGACAAATGACAAAAAAAAATGAACAAGTGTCTAAATTTGTGGCCCGCTTTGAGCTTGAGGCCCAGGCCAAATGGCCCTCCTGGCCCCGACTGATTGGTCACGTGTCATCCGCATGTACAGGGGGTGTAAATTTAGCAATCTTAACTACAAGGATCTAACCGCTCGGTCGCTCTTGCGAGAAGATCACAGTGGGATAGTTATGGCTACCCAGGACATGTGCCCCCAGGTCATAATTGTACAGACTCCTGTCAGGGTGTTACGTTGATGCAGTTGAATGCGAGGATCAAAATTATCTGGATTTTCAGACCCCCCCCCCCCACCCCCCCTCCCGCAACATTTGCTCGCACTGCTAGGTGCCGAGAGCCACGGCTTTGTCGCCCCAGGTAACGTCACTAAGTCACGTGGTACACAATCTCATTAACTTTCGGGCCCTGGCATGAAAGAATTAATTATTTCTCTGTAATAACAACCTCGAGGGTCCTTTTTTGAAAACTATTTCGTGGCTACATGTCCTGGCTATAACATGACTACATGCTTTTGCAGCCCCTTATCTCCACGTTCCTTCGAAAATCCACCGAAACATTCACATACCTTTAAATTCAGCACGTCTTCTTGCTTGATCTGAGGTCCGCCACAACAAATGCAGCACACCTGGGTGAGTGCGGTGTGTTTTTAAAGTTCTCTGTTTGCTCAGTCGCAGAGTTCAATCGGTCCCTCATTCATTTTGGTAAAAGTCATCGTGCGACTAAGTGATGACGTCTGGAATCGAGACATTCAGGAGGAGTTATCTTGGATTCTCAGGTAAACCTGGCAGGTAGCAGCCTCCTCTCTCTTTAGACCTTGACCAAATCACAAGTTGGTCGAACACTTAGAATTTCCTTTCACTCCTGACAAATCTCACACTCTCGCAACCTCTCTCCGAAAGGAAAGTCTGGCAAACCCTTCCATCTACTTCCTCAACAATCCTCTTGAAGAAGTTCAGTCTTTCAAACTCCTGGATCTCACTATCAGCCATGATCTTTCTTGGGCAATCCACTTTTCGACATTAGCCTCTAAAGCCATCCACCGACTGGGCCGACAAGGCCTACGCTGACTGGGCTGTCTACCTACAGGGTTTCCATCTGCAGCTTGAAGGAGTACTGCTCTGCCCTCTGGCCTGGCACCCCTGCCTCACACCGAGCTCATCTTGATGCTGTGGAAACCAAACCAAGGCCTTCAAGATCATTGGAATCTACCTCAAATCAACTTCCACAGCCTCTTCGATCTCATTCTTACCTCCAAGTCTTCAACACAGCTCTTCACCACCATCTCAGATTGTCCCCAATCCAAAACCATTGTCTTCTCTACCTTCATTAACCTCCACCCCAATCCCTCCTCCTTCCAAGTTTCCAGTTTTCCCTCCAGAGAGTTTCCTTCTGTATCCATCTTGTCCAACCCACACATCCTCTCCTGCCCACCATTGTTTGTCTGCCTCCCTCCATCTTGGCCTTCACCTCTGCTGTTCATGTCTCTCTCTCTCTCTCTCTCTCTCTCTCTCTCTCTCTCTCTCTCTCTCTCTCTCTCGCGCCCCCTGCTGGCCGTTCGTGTGTTGGGCGTGGCGTCATGGCGGCTGTGAGCAACTGCTCTGTGGTGTAGCGAGTTCTTTGTGAGTTTTCCTCCTCTCCTGCCCTCCCCTGCCCCCCCCCCTCCCTCTCCTTTCCATCCTGTGTACTTTGGCATTTTGTTTTTCATCCTTCCTATACCTTTGTCTTCAAGAGAGAGAGGTTTGAGAGCGGACCCATTTTGGGTGCGGCCTACTGGCTTCGACGACGCTTTGTAAGCCTTTTTGTGCTTATACTGCACGTTTATTATTTATTCTAGTTTGATTTATTTCGTTTTGGTACCTACTTGTCCGGTTCGGACAAGTGGGGGGGGGTGTTAATTCGCTGGGATGGCGAATGCACGCTCTCGGTTAGAGGCGTTCGACAACTTAACAAGGAAGCATGCATTTGTGTGTGTTCCACCCGAAGGAACTTCCACCGAGGACATTGTTTTGTCGGTGGGGAAAATAATCGGTTGTGAAAATGTACGAGCAGCGTCGAGAATGAATCGAAAAGTTGTTGTATTTGTGTCCGATGAAAAATTCGTTCACGATGTTGTAAGTGCGGGTTTAACCACAGAGACAGGTCTCTTTGTCTTGGCGTCGCCTATGGACACTCCGTCGATGAGGGTCGTCATATCTAACGTACCCCCATTTATAACCTGCAACCAGCTGATGTCCATTTTGTCCCGATACGGAACAGCTGTGTCAAAAATCACAATGATTCCGCTCCGGTCTCAGGATGAACGTGTTAAACACGTGATGAGCTTCAGACGGCAGGTGTATATGGTGCTTCCGGATCGAGGCGATGACACGGGGTTAAACATCACGTTCAAGGTAAAGGTGAACAACCATGAGTACCAGATGTATGTGTCATCGGCCTCATTAACATGTTTTCAGTGCGGAGCTTTTGGCCATGTGAAAAGGTTTTGTCCGAAGGTATCGTGTGTAAGGTGTGGTGAAGCAGGTCATAGTGACGCTGATTGTAAAAGAGATAACACCCCGGTCTCTAACGTACGAAACAACGTAAACCGAAATACCCGAACGGTTCCTACCGACGCTCCCTCGCACTCGAGGAGTAGGGATAATACTCCTGTTCGTCTTAGTGAAAACGACAACACCGCTGATTCGGTAAATAATGAAATAACCCCAGATAACCCACCTGTGGTGGCAGATGCTACGTGCAGTGAGGAGATGGAAGAAAATCCCATTGTGGTGACAAAGAAACGAAGAGCACCTGGTGCTTGTAACTCCAACATTACTTTGAAAAAGGTAGTGTTGGATAAAGACAGTGTGGGTGCAGACGCCCTGGAACGACTTTCTCAGGTGTCCACAAGCTGTGTTGACACCAGGGAGAAGGAACATGAATTAATTAATTCTGAAACATTATCGGGCAGCACCGAAAACCTGGGAGAAAAAGTAGATGGTGAGACTAAAGATGATGGTGAGCCCATTAGTGAGCCGCCACCTTTACTACCTGCTGAGACCGAGCGGATTGGGAATGTCTCAGCCCCAAGCTCCTCTTTACCCCTGCAAGATCTAAATCATGACACTGGTTCGTCAACTGAGCCAGTGAACATCTCCCTGCAGGAGGGTGAAGCCGAGATTTCAGCTCCTGCTGAATGTCCCGGGTACCAGAGTGAGGATGACTCTACCATAGAACATTCCAGCAAATCTTCGGACTTGGCTGGAATCAAAATGGGGACTGGGCAGACTGATATAAGTGACCCGGGTGGAGCTGTTTCTGATTTGTCAGATTCAGAGGATGAAGTTGAGATGACTGAGTTGTCTCAATCTTCATCTGATCAGTCATCCATAGCCCCTCAACTCGTTATTTCTTTTCTGAATGACACCTACCGACACCGAAATGTGATTGTAAAAGATCATTTTCCTGATTTAATTTCATTCATCCAGACTGCAAAGGACATAATTAGGAGGCCGGATGAATTTCATTTAACAAGGTCGCTGTTTCATCGGCTTAGAAAGGCTGTTACAAAAGCAGGGAGCGAGATTTCCCAGCAACCGCTCACGCCTTTTGATAATCCATGAAAAAAATCACCTTTGGAACCTTAAATATGAATGGCGGAGGTGCAAGCCAAAACCGCCAGGTTCAGGTGAAAAGTTTATTTGAGCGCAAGAAAATTGATGTGCTCTTACTCCAGGAAACCCATATAATTCAAAATGGGGAGTACGACTGGTGTCGCCTCTTTAAAGGACAATGCTTTTTTAGTAACATGTCTTCTTCTTCTGCTGGTGTAGCCTTTTTACTCAGACCAGGCCTGGTACCTGAGTCATGCCTCTTCCAGGAGGTGATTAAAGGCCGGTTTATTTCATTGGAACTGGTCATTAATAATTTTCGGTTTACACTATTCAACGTTTATGCACCAAGTGAGAGTGTGGAACGAAGAGCTTTCTTTTCAACTTTAATTCGACACATGCAGTCGATAGATCTCAATAATTGTATTTGCATGGGGGGTGACTTTAATTGCACCTTTAAACCCAGTATAGACCGAAATACAGCAGAACCTCATCCCGAAGGTAGTACTGATTTGTTAAATTATTTTTCGGCAGTGGGTGTGCTAGATGCATGGAGACTGCATTACCCCAACAAATCTGAGTATACTTGGGGACGATGTGCCAATGGGAGAATGACCTTCGCTAGACTTGACCGTTGGTACATAAACTCACAGTTCAGGAATGCGGTTATCTCTCCAAATCATTTTCCATCTTTGTTTTCTGATCATCATTTAGTTACCATGGGCCTCTTTTTCCCTCAACCCTTACGCAAAAGTGCATACTGGAAATTCAATACCAGTCTTCTCGAAGATGCTTTGTTTAAAGACGCCTTCCGTGCTTTTTGGGTCATCCAACTTTCAAGAAAGCCCTCTTTCTCTTCTTTAGCATTATGGTGGGATAATACAAAAGCTCAGATTAGAGTGTTTTGTCAGCAGTTTGTTTCAAATGGAACTGACATAAAAAATATAACAATGGCGTGTTTAGAAGCTGATATTATACGGTTAGAGTGTAAACTGGCTAAAGATAATATCAGAAGAGACCACAGGTTATTGGTTGAAAAGAAGGCTCAACTGAGAGAGCTGATTCAGGAGAAAGCAGCAGGCCTGTTAATCAGATTAAGAATAAACAATTTAAAGGTATCAGACACCCCGAGTAAATCTTTTTTCCAAATGGATTTTGTCAATAAGTCACCCAAAACCCTTTTCTCTGTACAAGACTTTAGGGGAAACATGGTTGCCAACCCTGGAGATGTAAGGTTGTGCATTAGAGAGTTTTTTTCAAAAGTCTATGCAAAACAAAATGTTTGTGAGCAAACCATGGAATTTTTAACTTCTCACCTTTCATCCCTAACTGAGCCTCAGTGCCTGGGCCTGGATTCAACAATTACTTTGCCTGAGCTAACGCAGGCCCTAAGTGAAATGGACTCGGGGAAAGCTCCTGGGATTGACGGCCTACCGGTAGAATTTTTCTTGGCTTTTTGGGACCTTTTGGGCCCTGAATTATTGAATGTCCTGGAATCATCCTTGGTGCTTGGAGAACTCCCACTAAGCTTCAGAAGAGCAGTGGTGTCGCTGATTCCAAAGACTGGGGATCTACGACAGATAAAGAATTGGCGGCCGGTCTCGTTATTATGTACGGACTATAAAATATTGTCAAAAGTGTTGGCCAGTCGGTTGAAGACGGTAATCGGTGATCTAGTCCACCATGATCAGAGTTACTGCATCCCAAACAGATCTATTTATGATAATATTTTTTTGATTAGAGACTTAATGGAATGTGATTGCTTGGAAAAAGATTTTGGGATAATATTCCTGGATTTGGAAAGGGCTTTTGACAGTGTGGATCATGTTTTTTTGTATCGGGTGCTAGAAGCATGTGGCTTTGGTGTCAATTTTAGGGCCTACGTGACTTTGTTGTACAACAATATATTTAGTTTATTTAAAATAAATAACGAACTCAGCTCTCCGGTACAGGTTCAAAGAGGGGTGAGACAAGGATGCCCGGTTTCTGGGTTATTATTTTCCTTGGTAATGGAATCACTCCTAATTTTATTTAGGAAAAATATTTCAGGAGTGACTGTATCCTCTGGGAGTCCTTCAGTAGTTGTATCGGCTTATGCAGATGATGTCTGTGTGGTTGTTAAGAAGGAGAGTGATATCCCAGCACTTGTTGAATGTTTAAATCTTTTTTGCCTCGCTTCTTCTTTGAAGTGTAACTGGGACAAGAGTAAGGCCTTATGGATTCCCTGTCTCAAGAACATTCCACCTGGAAGAGTGCTGGTACCACCTGTGCATCTACCAACAAAGTTAAAATGGGTGGAAGACGGAGTCAAATACCTTGGGGTTTTCCTGGGATCTCCACATTACGTCCTCAAAAATTGGGACGGGATTGTTGAGCATGTCAAAAAAAGACTGGGACTGTGGAAACGAGCTCTGCCCCACCTTTCCTACAAAGGCAGGGTTCTAGTGGTGAATAATTTGGTGGCTTCTTCCCTGTGGCATAGGTTTATCTGCCTTCAGCCGCCAGAGGCACTACTAAAGGCAGTGCAGAGGCTACTCGTGGATTTTTTTTGGAGTGGTCACCATTGGTTACTACCAAATGTCATATGTAGCCCCTTGTCTGAAGGCGGCCAGGGACTGATCGACATAAAAAGTCGTATCATGGCTTTTCGGCTGTGTACCATACAGCAGTTGCTGTACAAGGAACGACTGCCAAGCCGACTTCTGGCCTATCACGTGCTGCGAAAAGCAAGCGGGCTCGGATATGGCCTTGAACTTTTCTTAGTCCAACTCCAACATGTCGACACATCTCATCTACCATCATTCTATCAGAGCCTTCTGAATGCCTGGCAAAGCCTTTCGACTAGTCGCCAGCAAGAAACCTATGCGACAAGCATGTTTGTGGAAGAACCCCTTTTTTACAACCTACTGTTTCCTGCAATTCCAAGAAGCCGAGACTTTTATCAACACTTTATTACAGCGGGCATAATCAAAGTGTTGGACCTCCGCCATGATTCTGGTTGGGGGTGGAAGTCGGTGCAAGAGATAGCCGATATGACTGGAATATGGTCAAACAGAATAATCGGAAGAATACTAAAGGGAATAGTAAAGAAAAGCTTCCAACTTGGACTAAGATGGACCCAGGAAGTTTTGGTGACATCCAATGACTGGCATTTTCCTGGTTTATTGGTACAGCCTAGTCACGGAGACTTGCCCCCAATTAGTGAGGGACAAAACATTTTTCAGAAATGCAGTAGTAAAGACCTGTATCGGTTATGCACTGCAGTTCTGCTTGGGAACTCACCGTTAAATGGAGTGGCCAGGTGGAAAGGGCTAATGCCGGAAGGACTCCCATCTGAGCCTGCATGGGAATCAGTATACAGTAAGCTGGTAAGCAAAAGGACAGGTGATCTCCAGTGGCGAATGATACACTGGATCATTCCATCTAATAAATTAGTGAGTCATTTCGCGCCCATATCTACGTGTTGCCCGTTCTGTGTTTACACAGAGGATGTGTTCCATGCATACGTTGATTGTGCAAGGCTTGTGCCTTTATTTCAATGGCTGAACTACATGGCTGGAAAAATGAAGATCACTTTTTCTCTGCGATCATTTATTTTTGGTTTCAATGATATGAAAGAACATGTACATATGTTGTTTTTGTTTTTAGTGGCCACGGCGAAAATGGCAATTTATTTATCGAGGAAGGAAAAACTGAAAGGAAAGCCGATTGGGCAATGTGATGTCTTGTTCTTTTTTAATGCCTTGATATCTGCAAGACTCAAACTTGAATTTTGTGATTCTGGAAGAAAGAAATGTATTGATGAGTTTATGAACATCTGGTGTTTTGATGGGATCTGCATGGTGCAGGAGAATGAATTATTGATATATTTGTAGGTTTGTTGGGATTGAATCAGTGTGTGGTCGGTTTTTCTGTTGTTGTTTTTCTTTTCTAGTTCATTGGACTGTTTTGATTTCCTGTCATTATCTCTTTTTCTTTTCTGTATTTTTGATTATTGTGCCTGTATTGAATAGTATCTTCACCGACTGGCTTGTATTTTTATATTTTTGTAATAAAAAGTCTAAAAAGTCTCTCTCTCTCTCTCTCTCTCTCTCTCTCTCTCTCTCTCTCTCTCTCTCTCTCTCTCTCTCTCTCTCTCTCTCTCGCGCGCGCCACCTATCGGCCGTCGGTGCGTTGGGTGTAGCGTCATGGCGGCTGTGAGCAACTGCTCTGTGTTTTGGTGAGTCCGTCGTGAGTTTTCCCCCCTCTCCTGCCCTCCCCTGCCCCCCTCCCTCTCCTTTTCCATCCTGTGTGCCTTGGCATTTGTTTCCATCTGTTCTACACCTTTGCCTTCGAGAGAGAGAGGATTGAGAGCGGGCCCATTTTGGGTGCGGCCTACTGGCGTTGACGGCGCGTTGTAAGCCATTTCTGGGCTTAGAACGCACGTTTTTTTATTTACTTTAGCTCGATTATTTAGGTTTGATACCCTCTTGTCCGCTCCGGACAAGGGGGGGGGGGGGGGGGGAATTTGATCTGTTTGTTGGTGTTCGACAAACATTGGGTTCTCTCGGTTCTTGGCTACGAACTTTTATTTGGTCGAGTTAGAATGGCGGGCGAACGTTTCCGCATTGATACGTACGAATCGCTAACTCGTAAACACGGGCTAGCTTGTGTTCCTCCCAACGAGGTGGAAATTAACGATGTGCTTTCCGCCATTGGAAACATCGTTGGTGCACACAGCATTCGCGCTGCCTCTCGTATGAATAAGAAATTTGTCGTTTTTTTGTCCGAGGAGCACATGGTAGCGAGTGTAGTCGAACAAGGCTTGTTCATTGAACCGAACACGTTCCTCTCTGTGTTCGCTTTACAAGCCCTGACGGTAAAGAATAACATCAGTAATATCCCGCCATTTATTAGAAACTAGGGCATGCCCGTACTATATATAAGCTAGGACGTGCCCGTACGTGGGTGCCCGTTCCTTGCCAAAAAAAAAAAAAAAAAAAAATTTGTGTAGGGGTGTGTGTGTGTAAACATCCTAGGGCGTGCCCGTACGTGGGTGCAAAAAAACATGCGTGCAAACAACAACAACAAAAAAAAACTTTGAAACCACGTGGCAGTAACGACCACAGAACCCCCCCCCCCTCTATTTACATGAATGGTTTGGTCCATTCGCAACGACCACAGAACCCCCCCCTCTATTTACATGCAATGGTTTGGTCCAAAGCGAACGGTTTGGTCCATTCGATGTGATTCGATGATTCGATGTGAATGGTTTGGTCCATTCGCAACGACCACAGAACCCCCCCCTCTATTTACATGAATGGTTTGGTCCATTCGCAAAGCCAAAGCGAACGACCACAGAACCCCCCCCCTCTATTTACATGAATGGTTTGGTCCATTCGCAAAGCCAAAGCGAACGACCACAGAACCCCCCCCCCCCTCTATTTACATGAATGGTTTGGTCCATTCGCAACGCCAAAGCGAACGGCGAACGGCTAAATCGCCATAGCTCGGTAAGTACTTGTCCGATTAATTTCAAACCTTGAAAAGGCACATCCTCGGGTCCCCAGCAATATACCTGGCAAGTTTCAAGTATATCGGACCGGTAGTTGTCGAGAAACAGCGGTCACAGACAAACACACAGACACACAGACACACAGACACACAGACACACAGACACACAGACACACAGAGATTACTGGAATTATAGATAGATGAGGAGTTACGTGAACAATTAAACAAGTTCGGTAAGGTCGTATCGAGGATTTCGATGGTGCCGATGCGAAATGTTTGCGATCGATTCAAACATGTCATGTCCTTTAAGAGAGTGGTGTACATGATACTGCCTGCAAATGTAAAAACGCTCAATGTCGTGTTGAGTGTGAAAATCAACGGCTTTGAATACAAAATGTATGCCTCCTCGGAGGCTATGACGTGTTTCGAGTGTGGGGCTTACGGGCATGTGAGGAGTGCCTGTCCCAATGCGGTTAAACCGCAGGAACACGGAGGATTGGTGAGGAGCGACTCCTCTTCACCGCACCATGAAGGGGAGGAGGCGGATCGAGTGGTTAATCCACCCACCGCACCGACTGCGGTGAGTGAAGCGCCTGACCCGTCCCCCCCGACCGGGGAGGTGGGGGAGGGAGTGATAGACTTAGAACGTGAGGTGACTAACCCTGCCCCTCCACTTAAGGTGGGAATAAAAGTGGTTGAACCCTCTCTCATTTCGTCCACGGTACACGACAGTGCGGACGATACCATGGAAGTATCCGTAGTGGACACCAGGAAAAAAGGTCAGAAGCGTTCAAGTGATGAATCCGGTGATTCCGAGGAAAAACAAAATAAGATTCAGATCGTGTCAGGTTCGCAGGACCTCCAGGGTGAGGCCTACACCGGAAACTCCTTGGCGGTAATGGAGATGGTACAGGAAGTGTGTGTACATGAGGAAGATTCGCTGGCACCACTTGCTGAGATTGAGTATGACCCGGAAAATAGTCGATCCTCTCAGGATGTGGTAAGTCCTTGTCCTGATTACCAAACTCGCTCAGACGAGTTAGCAGCTGGATCTGCTAGTGAGGAAAAAATAGATAAAGGGGAAAGTCCTTGCGACTGTGAGGATAACGTTAACCCTTCCCTGACAGATAAAAATGAAAGGGATGATGAGGTGGGGGACATACCTATAGCCACAGAGGATATGGTAAATTTGGAAGGGTCTGCAAAGAGTGCGGAGGTCCTTGACCCTGTAGAATTGCTGTTTCCAAAACTAAGTGTTCAGCAAATAGGAGGAAAAGATGCAGATCAAGATGAAGCACTTGATTCTGATGAAACCTCTTCTACTCCACTCTTTAGTGCTTCAGGTGCTCAAGAGAGTGAGGCGTGTGATGACAATACTATCACCATGGTTTCTCAAGTAAATGTTATCAAGTTCCTTGAAGAAACGTTCAGGAAAAGACATGTAAAAATCAAAGACTACTTTCCAAATCTGCATGATTTTATTTTGACTGCAAAGAACATGATTCGTGAACCTTATCAGGTTAACATGTCAGAACCTCAATTCCAGAGGCTAAGAAAATGTGTAACTCGAGCGGGCAAGGAACTTTATGAATAGTTAACAGAGTGGAGATAAAAGTAGCATCCTTAAACATCAACGGTGGTCGCAGTTGTGTGCGTCGCCTCCAGGTGTTTCAAATGTTTCAGAATGAAAAAATTGATGTGCTGATGTTACAAGAGACGCATGCAAATCAGTCTTCTGAGGTTGAGTGGTGTAAAATCTTTAAAGGTTGTCACTTTTTCTCCAGTGCTTTTGTTGATGCCAAGGCTGGTGTGGCAGTCGTCTTACATCCTAGACTCCAGCCGTTGGAGATCAGATGTAGAGAAATTTGCAAGGGCCATTTACTATCTGTGGAGTTTGTCAGTGGTAACCAAAAGATTTGCACGACTAATGTATACTGCCCTAGTGCGAACTCTGCAAGAAGTGCTTTTCTTCACAAGTTAGCAGGTTTTTTAAGCACTATTGACCTGTCCATGTTGGTTTGCTTGGGGGGAGACTACAACTGTACCCTCAACCCACAACTTGATAGAAACACTCCTGAGCCTCATCCACCGAGTGCAAGGCCTTTGGCACAGCTCATTAAAAAATTTCAACTTGTGGATGTGTGGCGGGTACAGAACCCTAATATCCGGCAGTACACATGGGTTTGTGCCGCAAGAAATCTTTTGACAATGGCTCGTTTGGATAGAATTTATGTTAACCATGATAAGGTAAATCTTGTCAAGAATTCATATATAAGGCCATCTGGTTTTTCTGATCATCACATGGTTGTTGTTGTATGTGGCCTACCTCATCACGTGTGTAGAAGTGCATATTGGACTTTCAATGTCAAACTTTTACAAAGTGAGCATTTCAAAGAAGCATTCAGAATGGTATGGAAGGAATGTGAAATGCAAAAGTTTTCCTACCTAAATTTAAGGCAATGGTGGGATTGCACAAAATCCCAAATTAAGTGTTTTTGCCAGCAATACTGTCGTTATAATACCTGTAACACACTCGGTGTGATAACTGCCTTAAAAAACGATATACTTTATTGTGAGCAGAAATCTGGAATGTCCAATGAAAATGTCCAGCAGTTGTCAGAGAAAAGAACACTACTGGCTGAAATGGTGAGAGAGCGTGCATCTGGTGCTTTCGTCCGACTGCGAATAGACAATATCCAACTTGACAAACCAAACAAAGACTTTTTCAACCTGGAAAAGACAGCCAAGACCCCTCAACAAATTCACGCTTTGCGCTCTTCTGCCGGTGCGCTTCTGTCTTCTCAAAGTGACATCAAAGATGAATTACGAAACTTTTATTCAAAGCTGTTTGCCTTGCGAACTGTGAACCAGGAAAACAGAAACGAGATGTTTGAACTGCTCCCATCTCTGTCTGAAGACCAGCGACAACAACTGGAGCCTGGCATCTCTCTCGGAGAACTTACTGTTGCTCTTAAAGGAATTCAAGATGGGAAAGCCCCTGGACTTGACGGCCTCCCAGTTGAATTTTACAAGGCCTTTTGGGACATTCTAGGCCCTACTCTACTTGACATCTTTCATGATAGCCTTGAACAAGGTGAATTGCCACTAAGTTGCCGGAGGTCAGTTTTGTGTCTCCTTCCAAAAAAAGGGAACTTGCAAGACGCCACAAATTGGCGGCCTGTGTCACTCCTAAATACGGACTATAAAACACTGTCGAAGGCGCTCGCGATACGTCTAAAGGAAGTCATCCCCCTTTTGATTGATATTGATCAGTCTTATTGTGTTCCTGAGCGTTCTATTTACGATAACATTTTTTTGGTGAGAGACTTGATCAGTCTCGGTCATACTACATCTCATGGTTTTGGTTTGGTTCTTTTAGATCAAGAAAAAGCTTTTGACAGTGTTGACCATTCTTTTTTGTTTGCTGTACTACAGAGAGCTGGTTTTGGACAAAATTTTGTTTCCTATGTTAAGTTGTTGTATGAAAATGCATCCTGTCTGTTGAAGGTAAACAACAGCTTATGTTGCCCTTTTCCCTTTCAGCGAGGCATCCGTCAGGGCTGCCCGCTTTCAGGAATGCTATACAGTCTCTCGGTCGAACCTTTACTAGCTTTGCTCCGAAACTCAGTGGAAGGAGTCTCCTTAACAAAAAAACACAAAATGGTTACTTCAGCTTATGCGGATGACATTTGTGTTGCTGTTTCCAGCCAAAATGATGTGGGTGAGGTCTTTCGATGTCTGTCCCAGTTTGAGCTCGCCTCCACGGCAAAAGTAAATTGGAACAAAAGTGTTGCCTTATGGGTGGGCCCCAGTCCACCTTCCTCAGCTCTGCCTGTGTTACCAGGAGGAATGCAGTGGAACAAAGAGGGGTTTAAATATTTAGGGTTATTTCTCGGAGTCCAAGCATATGAACAAAAAAATTGGGAGGGTTTCTTGGAAAGAATTAAGCAGAAACTGGCCAGATGGAAACGGTTGCACCACCTTCTATCGCTTAAGGCAAGGGTGACAATAATAAATAACCTGGTGGTTCCTTTTATTTGGCATAAAGTTATCCCCCTCCAACCTCCGAGATACTTGGTCACAGGCATTCAGAGGGTTCTAACTCAGTTTTTCTGGGGAGGCCACCATTGGCTTGGACCAGACACGGTGTGCAGACCCCGAAATGCAGGTGGCCAAAGCTTGATACATGTTCCGAGTCGGATAATGGCTTTCCGCATGTGGACGATAAAGCGTTTATTGTATGGTGAGTGTGTCCCGTGGCGGCCTCTCACAAACGCTTGGCTGCAGGAAGCAGATGGGTTGAAGTATGACCGAGAGCTCTTCCTCATGGACCTGCAGCATGTCAACACGACTCTGCTCCCCGAGTTTCATCAGAGCCTTCTGAATGCCTGGCAAGTCCTTGGAATACAACGATTAGAGGTGTCCTACGATGCAAAAAAATATATGCATGAGCCATTGGTTCTGAATCCTTTATTCCCTGAAATTTCAACCTCCAGGTCATTTATGCATTGCTTCACCTGTAATGGAATAAACAGAGTGCGAGACCTGATGAAGCCTTCCCTAAATGGATGGTTATCCACCGGTTCTCTCACATCAAAAGTGGGGGTTCGGTCATCTAGAATGGTGGACAAAGTTTTGAGAGTTGTGATTAAAACTTTCAGGGAATTAAATATCGGGTGGACTGGGGCAGATGAAGTGGTGGACTCTCGTCTCTATTTCCCCGAGCTCCAAGTCACCTCAAAAAAACAACAGGGTGTCTTCTCAAAGTCAGATGGTTGCGGTGTGTTCCATGTGATGGAAAAAAAAGTTATTTATGGGATATGCCAAGAGGTGCTTATACCGGGTTTCACAAAACCTTTAAAAAATCGGTGGGATGAGATCATTCCGGCTAATTCGTTCCTATCTCCAGTGTGGAAAGAGATGTATAGGTCTCCAACCTTAGGTCGAACCGGAGACTTAAATTGGAGACTAGTTCATCAGGCCCTGGTCACCAAATACTTACTTAATAAGTTTGATCCTTCTGTACTGAATGTTTGTCCTTTTTGTGAAGAGGCTGAAAATGTGACCCATGCTTTGTGAAATGTAATAGATTGGTACCCCTTTTTTGTTTCCTCCAACAGCTCTTTTATAAATTTCAGTTTGTTTTTTCTGTTGCAATTTTTGTGTATGGCATTGAAAGGAGCACCAAGAACAAGACAGCGGTCCCTTTCTTGAATTTTCTGTGCGGAATTGCTAAACTCGCAATATATAAAACTAGAAAGATCAAATTGAGTGGCAGAGATGAAAATGTGCTGTTTTGCTTCAAAGGAATAGTGTTGGCCCGGATAAGTTTCGGCAGTGTGAACGACGATTGTTTTACAGATGAGGTGTTGAGTTTGTTTTTGTAAATTATACTTACGCTCAATGTCCACATATACATGTATATACATTCTTTTTGCTTGTACAACTTTCTTTTTCTTGTAAAAATTTTGCGGTGTTCTTCCATGTGTGTTTTGATACTTTTATAATAAAAGCACATAAAAAGTCAAGTCTCTCTCTCTCTTTGTCCTTATCCGTTCAGTGTACGAGTACTACCTCTTCAATGAGCCTCGACTATGTCTCTAAAAACCCCTATGTGTGAAGTTTCTGATGCAGGGCTTCCTCTTGACTCGCGTCGGAACCTGAATTTCTATCAGGACAACAAATCATCAGTCAGGTATAAAGGTGCAGACAAAATAACAAAAACACTTGACAACAGTATGTAAACTTTGAAGGCAAATTTCTCACACATGGTTTTTCCTTTACGACATTCTTAATTTCAAAATTATACTTCTCGCTCATTTCTCAAGTTAAATCGGTATTAATTTTTTATCTTGAATTATTGTTACCTCCACCACCGAAGGTGGATGGAGGTTATCTTTTCACCCCTGTCTGTCTGTCTGTTTGTTAATTGGCAAAAAACATTTTTTTGATAAGTATGTTGATCACTCTGGTTTGTGTGTGTGTTTGTCTGTCCGCTCACTTATACTTGCCGAAAAGTCACAATTTTAAACCGATCTTCACAAAACTTCACCAAACGGTAGAGTACGTGGTCCAACAAAATCCTATATATTTTGAGGTCAAAAGGTCAACATAGGCCAAAGGTCAACCACCTTTTTCAAATTTCTAAAATCCTCAATTTTCATCCGATTGACTTGAAATTTGAATAGGATTTTCACATCAGCTAACGGAAACTAACCACCAACTATTTTTGAGATCAGCATAGGCCAAAAGGTCTACATAGGCCAAAGGTTAACCATTTCAAATTTCTAAAATCCTCACTTTTCATCCAATTGACTTGGAATTTCAATGGGATTTTCATATGAGCAAACTGAATTCAACCACCAACTATTTTTGAGGTCAACATAAGTGAAAAGGTCAACATAGGCCAAAGGTCAACTACTTTTTTTCAAATTTCTAAAATCCTCAATTTTCATCCGATTGACTTGAAATTTGAATCGGATTTTCACATCAGCTAACTGAATTCAACCACCAACTATTTTTGAGATCAACATAGGCCAAAAGGTCAACATAGGCCAAAGGTCAAGGATTTCAAATTTCTAAAATCCTAAATTTTCATCCGATTTACTTGAAAACTGAATAGGATTTGCATCAAATATTTGCTTCAAATATTTGCTTCAAATAGGATTTGCTGAATAGGATCAGCTTAATGAAACCAACCACCAACTATTTTTGAAGTCAACATAGGCCAAAAGGTCAACATCGGCCAAATTTCTAAAATTGCCAAATTTCATCCGATTAACTTAAAATTTGAAGACGATTAGCATATCAGGTCACTGAATTCAACCACTAATTATTTGTGAGGTCAAAAGGATGCTCTACTGAGTGCCATTCTACTTTGTTCTGTTTTGCCAAGTGTCCGCTCTATGAGTGATTTTTCATTTGTTTGTCTGTCTGTGAACAATATATCTCAAAAAGTTGTTGACGGATTCGGACGAAATCTGGCAGAGAGGTTGTGTATGTGACAAGGACGAAATGATTAGATTTTGGTGAAGATCCGGATTCGGACTCGGCTAGTAAAATTTTTAAAGTGATTCTTCATTATTGTGTGATCGAGCTAAAACCGATACATAGCAGGATATCTCAAAGAGTTATGGACGGATTTGGATGAAACTTGGTGGACCGGCTGGGTGTGTGACAAGGACGAATTGATTCGATTTTGGTGAAGATCTAAATATGGATTCGGTTACGAGAATTATTTAATTTTTAAGTGATTCGTCACCATTGAGAGATCGGACGGAAAGCGATATATAACATGATATTAAAAAAAGTTATAGACGAGTTATGACTAAACTCGGTGTATGAGTTGGTTAGGTGACAAGAATATGCCGATTCGATTTTGGTTCAGGTCCGAATCCAGATCCGGCCTATCATTGCGATACAAAACAAACAGTTCAGCCTGGCGGAGGTATGCACTCTACCGAGTGCCGTTCTTGTCTTGTCTGTGTCTATAAAGAAGCAAAACTTGTACAACTTGTACCAGCATGGTTTTCAGATAACCATATGATATTCTTCTTCTTATTTAACGGCCACAATTATTCCCACGTCCTTGTGATGTTGGCCGGGGGAAGCATGGCCCAAGTCTTTCACGAACCGGCCGGCGAGGACTGCCGTTCGACTTCGGTTCGAGCAGGGATTTAGCAATGGTGCCGGCGACAGCTCGCCCACTCTTCACAAAGGAGGCTTCCACATATTCATACCTTGTGAACACCTTCCGGAGTCGCTCACAGAACTTCTGCCTCGGCTCTCCTACATCCCTGGGCTCGTGACAGAAGTCCTGAAAACAAACGCGGGAACCGAGATGTATCAGGATAATTGGCTTCGAGGTAATTGCGAACGAAATGACGTTAATACGGCACCGTGTGCATCTGCTACTGATCGGCCAGCCAATTATGATGCTGATGAACGCTCAAGCGGCTCAGGCTCACCAAGTAATGGCGTGTCGTGCCGCGTGCGCTCGGGTCTCCGTCGCGGATCCTCGGTCGTCTCGGTCTCATCCCGCGATGGATGCCACCGAGCATCACGATTAGCTCGAACAAAACTGAGCCACCGTCGCTGACTTGTCAGCCTCTGCGAGTCCAAATTCACGTGTATTTAAAATCCGGCGACACGGTGCTCCAAACGACCTGCCTATTATTTAGTTACAAGACCAGGGATGTCCCCCTGATGACGTCAGACGTGGGCAGCTTCGCGCGCAATGGCGGAATACCTAACCTTGGAGTTGTACGTCTGAATGGTAATGGCGCAGCACTTTGCATCTAGGGTGTGAATCAAAGCAAGCGTGTGCGTGTTGGCGCCTTTTGTCTCTCTCTTGAATGAATGAGCGACATTGTGTCAATTCGAGACTGTTTGAAAAAACACAATAATTGCATGACGTCATGGAGGCAAATCCACGCCACAATGAAACAATAATTACCACGTGACTCATTAAAGTTGGGGTGTAAATGCTCCTTCCACAATTGAATTATCGTTGTTGTTGTTGTTTTTCTTGAAGATAGGCCTAAACTACTTTTTGGCGATTATCCCATCACATGTCTGTTGAAGTTTTATTTATTTATTATTGATTAATTGATACCACCTTTTCCGTAGATTCATATAAATATTCACTCTACAGGAGAGACACCAGTATTCAGTAAGCGAAAAAATTTCTCAATATATACATTTTAAAAACTTTTATCCACTGGAGCTGCAATTCAAAAATCATTCCTTTTAGTTTTATTCACAAACAAACAAGCAAAATCAGGAACCAACTTCCAAAAAACTTGTATATTTGTTAACCTGTTAACGACTGAAATCACACCCTTTGACGACAGTTAGGGGAGGTTTTCTGCGCATATTCATGGCGACATGACGTCATAATCATTAAAAAGGCATCTTCGCGATTGATGAATGAATCCGATTTTCCTCGATTTCAAAAGGTCCAGAGAGGGATAGAGAGTTCGGGTCGACGTATATAGTCAGTGAGAGAAGATCTTTGGAGCTCTTCCTCCTCCTCGAGTCGAATTAGCCAAAGCGGCGAATTAAAAGCTACAACACCCACATATAAAAAAAACAACACCAAACGGGCCCCATCGGAACCAGCTCTCCATAAGCTCAACGCGATAAAATATGTTTATTCAATTACAGCGGTAGCGGCTGCCTCGTTTCAGCCACTTAGCGCCTCCTCCCCCGCTTGTCTCCTCC
This sequence comes from Myxine glutinosa, assembly GCF_964187855.1. Classification (NCBI taxonomy): domain Eukaryota; kingdom Metazoa; phylum Chordata; class Myxini; order Myxiniformes; family Myxinidae; genus Myxine; species Myxine glutinosa. The sequence goes on along the minus strand of NC_136266.1, from coordinate 43,525,017 downwards.
ACCTCCCCCCGGCTCTCACAACCCCATCTTACGTCTCCCGCTAGCTACATCTGCCCTCTTTCCCTCCCGCTGCGCCTCGTCTCAGCAACCCCGGACCAGCCTGACTCCTCCCATTTAGTGCTCCCGTGGGCGGTGCCTCACCTCGGCCCTCCCACTAGGTGGGAGGCGGGCCCTCTCGGGGACCAATGGGATCACGGAGCGGCATTGGAGCCCCACCCCCAATCGCTCCCGTGGCCCGACTGCGTGCTTCTTGCACTCTCACTTGCCGCTGTTTGTCTATCGCGCTTTCTCTCTCTCGTTCTCGCTCGTGATTTGTGTCCGGCTCCCGCTAAAGTCGGATATTTCTCGCCAGACACCGTACGCTCCCCCACCCCCTCCCCCTCCCCCTGCCTGGCCCTCCTCGGGCATCGAGAGCCCGCGGTGCGCTGCGGCTGAGGATGGCTCAGAGTCGCGAGGTTCCGATGCTCGCTCTTCTCGGGATGTGCTTTCTTTTCCGCGGAGATGCCAAAGCAGTGGGACAGCGACACGTGGTCTACTGGAACAGCAGCAACCCCAGGTAAAGATGCCCGTGTGTTCTCGGAATCACGTGTTCAAAATGAGTTCCTACCCGCAGCCGATGTAGCAGCCCAGGGTCTTCAACTCGGTATCCACCGACCCCAATAATAACACACCGTGTGCTCCAAGCTTTGAAGCCGAGTTAAATGACAACTCTTTTCCGAACGGATATTGTAGAATCATGTATAAATCATTTATGAATCATGTATGCTTGTTATGAAAACGTTGGGAATGATACATTATGCCACGTGATCACCCACGTGCCGCCCAGTATTCCATCCTCGCCGAGAGTCTCACCTCCTGAAGACCCAAGTTATGATCGAATTGTCTGACTTTTGGGGGGTCGCCTCCTCGTCCTACAAGCCACGTCCGTTTTGTAAACACCGCGAGACATCATTCCACGCTTTGTACGTTCGCGCCAAACTTTTCCCTCCAGGACGAATATTCGGACACATCGCAGCGCTCCGCGAGGCATCATTCCCGGCAGGTGTTTTCATTGGAATAGCGAGCATCTTCTGCTTCAAGCTTCGTGTTGTATCAAAGAAGCGAATCGACTTCATTGAAACTTCCACTTATAAACCAATAATTCGTCATCTTGTTTTTATTTATTTATTTATTTATTTAATTTCTCTCCTCCTCCCTCCCCTCTCCCCCACAAACCCACTGCCCCTTCTCTTGGAGTCCCATAACTCTTCGGGTTAATTTTACGCGCGGACTGTGTAATTGTCTTATTTCCAACATTACTCCCTGCACTTCGAATCGTATGCAATTGAACCCAGGCTAATGGACGCAATGAAAGCGCAGGGAATGGGTACGGTGCTGGAGCTGAATCGTGTGCCGGTCAATGGAGGCGCGAAGCCTAAGGTCTTAACACTGGGGGCGAAGGAATCGAGCGGCTGTCATTCACGGTTGCTCATGGGAGAGAAGAGTCCTCGACATGGCCCCCTCCATCCCGCCGTCCTGCGGGACAGCTCGGAGGGGAAAAGGGTGGGAGTGCAGCTCTACTTTGTTGTTGCTTCCCCTTTTCTTTATCCTGCTTCAAAATCCGCTTGCTATTGCATTAAATATTGACGCCGTAACATAAAGGGCGCGAATTCACTCGCATTCGAGGTCTTTGTTAAGGGTCACGGAACAGGGTGCATTTCTTGGGCGGATTAAATGCGGGGACTTTTAGCTCGTTGCTAATGAGCTATGCCTGACATGATGGTGGTTGTGGGTGGGAGTGGTAGAGGGTGGGGTTTTGGGTGAGATGGGAGACGGGTGTTCAGCCAAGGTCGAGACTGCGGCAGCACCGGGTCAAGTCCGACTGCTGGGTTCGGGTCACTTTGAGTTTGAGTGAAGGTGCGCGTGAGGTCACACGGCGAAATAGCACCTGAACACCATTTCAAAACAGGGCGGTGTGACCTGATCATGTGTAGTCAGCATAGGTCTTCGGCTCAGAAAAACAGAACTACAGCGCTATATAGTGGGATCATTCGGTGCAGCGTTCTTTTCAACAAGTGCTATCTGGGTGCACCGTCCATAGGCGGCGCTGTGCGTCCCAAGGTGCGGCGACGACACCAAAAGCTTCTCGCAATTTAACTCTGGATCACTATTTGTAATTGTACCAACAATATTCACCACCGTGTGTGTGTGTGTGTGTGTGTGTGTGTGTGTGTGTGTGTGTGTGTGTGTGTGTGTGTGTGTGTGTGTGTGTGTGTGTGTCGTTGGTTGCTATCTTCATAATTTGGGGTTCAGAAGGTGGAACGGAGTCCGCGGTGAAGGATCGTGATTCATGGGCGAAGTTGGGAAGTTGTGTTCTCAGAGTTTTGTTCCAGGGGCTCTTTTCAGGAACCTGCATCAAGTTGGCCCTTCGATCACAGACACTTTTGTTCAATCTCCTGGTAACAATATTTTCAGAAATTATTCTCCATGTTGCACCAATAAACACCGTTTTGCTCCCGATACAAGATATAATTTAAAGGCTCTACAAATGCTGTGCGAGTGTCAAAGTGCCCTCGGATTGGGGTTAATGCCATATTGATAGTTTGGATATTTGAGGTTTATAGACCTCATTCAAACTCTGATGACAAAAATATTGCTCTCATAAATTATATACAAGATCATTATTCCGAGTGAGAGGTGGTGGTGTTCGGCGATTTTAATTTGCGGAGCATAAATGAATTTTGAAATAAATCATCAAGCGAGCATTGCGTCAAATGACCAGCTCTTTTTCTACTTATTTACTCCCCTTGACTTGATTCGCTGGATATTGGAACCGACCTATCTTTAAGATTATATTCGATTTGGCATTGACAACTGAAGTGATAGAATATCCTGTGTTGGCTCGTGTTTCCCATTTCATCCTTGTATTTACACACACATGTACGCAGACAAAGACACGAAGGTGGATACATAGAGACCTGGGAGGGCTCCACTCCACCTTCTGAGACCCGCATTTGGAGAAAACGACACACACACGACGCTAGATACTTAAAAACGATACCTCGCACTGTCTGAGAAACACCAAGATGACAGTTTACAGCTGGGTAAAGATTCCAACCCAGGCTAGACAGCTCAAAGGGGAGTATGCATACTTGTAGACTATCCTGTCAGCTCCGAAGGTTTGATCTAACTATACGGAAATTGGAATTAACTTGGAAACCCTTGGAAATATGAACTTTCATGTTCAAAATTATACAAAGAAGTCGAGGTTACAAAGATATACCATATCATTTACACAAAGGCGAGTGCTAAAGAGATTGATTTCCTTTTATCTACATAAATAATGTGACGGTGTATTTCCCGATGTCTGTCACAATTGCTGTCTCCTCTCTCACCGCTTCGTGCATTGTCATCAAACTTATTAGGCATAATTAACAATGTCTTAAACTATTTCTTATGGAATCCAGATGTAGTTCCATCTTTATTCTGTTCAGCTACGTCTGAAGTAGACTTTTGTCGAGCGTTCGCCATGCTGGATGAAGTCACGGCATCCAGTAGGCAATGGTTCAAGGCCAATTACTAAGAAAGTGTTGTTGTTATTCTTGTCTCCATTTACTAAACCATCGCAGGATTGTTGTTGCTGCTCTATTGCCCTACCATCCTATAAAATGCCTTAATATCCAATCGTCTGTCTTTGGCGGGTATACTCGCTACTGTTATTATATTTGAAGGCCTACTTTACGATGGAATTCCTCATTTTTGAAAACCTCTCATATATATGTATGTGTGTATATATATATATATATATATATATATATATATATATATATATATATATATATATATATATATATATATATACTGTATATACTGTATATATCTTTAAAAAAATACATATATATATATATATATATATATATATATTATATATATATATATATATATATATATAATCATTAGATTAAATAAGACGCGGACGTAGCTTCAGGACGTCGATCTTTAATTGTCGACAAGCTTTCGACCAACAAAGGTCTTCTTCTGAGTCTACAAAAACAGTAGGCATGTATATCAGTCAAGTATGTATGGTGATATGTGTGTGAGATGTGTGATGTGTGTAGAAAATGCATACAGAAGGAAGAGCCTAAATTTTGATGGAATAAATTTTGATGACTAAAGCATGTTCCCCACATCAACCCAATCAAATTGTTAACCGTAACCCATTCATTCATTCATTCATTCATCATTCATTCATTCATTCATTCTACCATTATATGTCATTTATATAAATATATAAATATATTATATGAATATAAATGGGATATGAATATATGCTTGTGTGTTTATGTATGTATATCTCTATATTTGTATATGCACGTGCACCCTAACTGTAACGCAAACGGTCACTTCCGTTGAACTTGGGGCTGGTGAGTGAACTTTGGCGTGGCTCTTCCTTCTGTATGCATTTTCTACACACATCACACATCTCACACACATATCACCATACATACTTGACTGATATACATGCCTGATGTTTTTGTAGACTTAGCAGTAGACCTTTGTTGGTCGAAAGCTTGTCGACAATTAAAGATCGACGTCCTGAAGCTACGTCCGCGTCTTATTTAATCTAACGATTATTTATTCAATACAAATGAGATGCCCTGCTCGTACTTTGGAGTTTCTACTATTTCTTACAGTTATATATATATATATATATATATATATATATATATATATATATATATATATATATATATATATATATATATATATATATAATAGTCATGTGATTTCATACCATCAGTGGTGAACCGCCATTAAGGTATCCCATCCAGCTCAGCTTTCGCTGTGCATTAATGGGAGGAGGCAAAACAGGCAAAGCGCACGTATGTGAGGGTGACGTCACAGCTTGCCGCTCATTAGGCTGGAGAACTGAAGTTATATATATATTTATATATATATATATATATATATATATATATATATATATATATATATATATATATATATATATATATATATATATATATATATATATACATACTAGCCGAATGCACCCGGCATTGCCCAGGTTCTTTTTGAATGAATTTACTACTATAATTCAGCTTTTACCCCGCAGCCAGAGAAGATTGACTACTATAATTCAGCTCAGCTTTTAATTGTGAAATGGGCCCAGCACGGTCGAGGTGGCCTCGACCGGCCTCGCCACCTAGCCTATAATCTTCCTGGGCCTGTCCCGACATTTTTTGTTTCAGAGGTTTCCTCTATCTTTCACCTTTCAGGAGATTAGCACGTGCAAACAAACAAACAAAAACGTTCTTTTTTATATGTATATATATAGAAGAAGATATATATATATATATATATATATATATATATATATATATATATATATATATATATATATATATATATATATATATATATAGATAGATAGATAGATAGATATATATATATATATATATATATATATATATATATATATATATATATATATATATATATATATATATATAGATATATAGATATATATATATATATATATATATATATATATATATATATATATATATATATATATATATATATATATATATATATATATATATATATATATATATATATATATATATATATATATATATACATACATAGTTACGGATGAGATCTAAATTATAGAACCATTCATTCAAGTTCACCATTGGAGGATGCTTACTTGACTTTCTTCATTTTTGACAAATCGTTGTATAAGGATTGCAATTCAGGGTTCACTTAGCTGCATCAATGAGGTTAATAGTGGGGTTTCTTTGGGCATCCTCATAGCACAATTAATCAATTTTTGTATTTTAATCAACCACATACATTTTTCATATTCTCGATACATGAGGTGTTTACAAAGTTGGACAAACGTTATGCAGGAACGCCTTTCCATTCATGGGTTTCCCCTTTGTGGATTGGATATATCGTGATGAATTTATTGAGGCAAGATTTGCGGAATGCGGTCAATCTGCTCAAATAATCGAGGGTTAGCCAAATAATTTCCACATTTATTCAACTAATTAACATGGGCCACCAACGCAATAAATCGTAATCAGCATCATCGCGATCATCAACATCACCATCGCATTATTGTCTCAAGTTTATCATCATTATTGTTGAAGGTAAGTTTCATGATCTTAATAGCTCAAGAAAATAATCTTTATTTGATGTTCTTGATAACACTTTTAGTTGTGAAAATAAATTGCACAAAAATGCACAAACTTACACAGTTTGGAAAAAGGGGTGACAAATTTTCAAGTTGAAGTCCCTAACCCTATTTCCACCCATTACCCCTTACGTTTGTGCATCGGGGATTTGCGGTTCACAGGGATTTTCAAGAACGTAACCCCTGTGAACGGCAAGGCCATACTTTACTCGCAATAATAGGAAACACATCAATAAAGTTTAGAGGTCTAAATATAATTAAATGTGTAATAGGTGTACACAACCATCCTTGACCAATGACCATGCCATGGAACGTCAGCCAAGGCCCTCACTTTCTTCTCTTTTTTTTTGTCTTTTTTTTTTCTCTCTTCCAACCCCCAATTTTCACCTTTATTCACTTTTAAATTCATTTTCTCCTCAACTGCTTGAGCGTTTGACACGATCATTTCAACATAGGAGCGCCTATCCAAGAATATATATTTTTTACTGGTTGCATGATTACATTGGATGCAAAATCCGGCCAGCATTCCAAAAAGTCTTTTTTCTATAGGCATGTGTTGCAGGGTGTTTCACGTATAAGGAATAAACGGACTCGACTTCACTTCGCTCGACCTCAGCCGAAAAATACATTTAAGTATTTTCTTACGAATTAACAATTACTTAAATAACCCCACCACCCCAATTATTCCCACCTTCTTGTGGGGCCAGCTGGGGAACATTTATCACCACGTCTTTCATAAATCAGCCAGCTCTGATGGATGACAATCTGATTTAGGTAGGATTTGGTCACGTGTAATTTGTTCAGGGTGTCGGCAATAACTCGTCTACTCTTCCCAAAATTTTCCGTGAGCTATTTTCCGTAAACTGTCGTTTGTGGATGGGACCACAAGCTTAATGTCTATCCGAGGGAGGGCACACTTTATGTTGCAACACCCTTCATGTGAAGCACCAATCCAACAGTTTATATCTGGGGTGGGAACTGAACCCGGGTTAGACAGCTCAAAGGCAAGGCCGTTACTCTGCACCATCCTATATTACTAATCATGTATGTTCCTGTATATTGAAAACTTAAAAGGTTGATTGTCTTGGACGATCATGAGTATCTCGTACATATAACGTTTTGAACACCCTTCACATCGACGACATTGCTTCCAAACCTCTCTTTAGTGACAATATATTAGTTGACCTCCGACCTGATGGAAATTGACATAAACTCTTCCACAACCGGCTCAAACTAAACTTGCACATATGGTTTTGTAAGATTTAAATGGAGATTCCCTTTTCCTATTTATTCCTATCAATCAATAAACCTATCATTTTCTCAACAAGCTGCTTAAGACTTTTGATGAGAACATGGATCTTAGCATGATACATCACTGGAGTTTTACCAACGTTTTCATGGAAATTATACAGTCGCATGAGAGGGGGTTTGTTGTTCAATTTTCAAAAAGCATGCAAAGACTTTTATGTCATTCCTGTACATTTATCATATGCGATCTATCATGGAATATGCTTCAAGACCTTGGTAAGTAAGTAAGGTGTGACAGCGATGTGGCTCTTTCAAAACTGCAAAGGTGCTGGATTAAATGTACAATTAATTGATGGTCTACACCAGTGGTTCTTAACCTTTTTTCTCACCACGGACCAGCAAAGGTCACAATAAATGACTGCAGACAGCCAATTGGGAACCACGTAATTAATGACCTTTACTGTCTGTACTTCAGCCACCATACATCTCTATTAACTTTTTGCAGTATAATTTGGGTTCTTTATAAGTATTGAATGTACCATGAGCAACAGTCATATATATATGAATAATATATTCCCCCCACCGTCCTTCAAAAAAATACTGGATCCATCCCTGTAGTACGTGATACACATATACACTTGCTCCATTATGTATAGATTTGTCGGGCAGGTGAGTGGCAGTAAAAAAAAAATCCTGCCATTACTCCACGGACTGGAAGTCCTCCTTCCGCAGACCGGCGGTTAAGAATCTCTAGTCTACACAACGTTTACATCTGAAGAACATCTTCAATATTTGAATTTATATTCATTGTATGGAAGGTGTTCAGGTTCTGCCTCATGATTTTACTGGAAAAATTGACAGGTTAAACCAGGTTAAGACATAATCAGTTATTACCTCCACCAACAAAGGTGGATGGAGGTTATGTTTTCACCCCTGTTACTTGGGAAAAAAAATTTTTTTGACAAGTATGTTGATCACTCCGGTTTGTTTATGGGTTTGTTTGTTTGGGCACAATTTTAAAACGATATTCATGAAACTTCACCAAATGGTAGAGTTGGTAGTCTGACAGAATCCTATTTATTTTTGAGGTCAAAAAGTCAACATAGGCCAAAGGTCAACCACTTTTGTCAAATTTCTAAAATCCTCAATTTTCATTCAATTGACTTGAAATTTGAATAGGATATGCATATCAGCTAAATTAATTCAGCCACCAACTACAGACTTGGCATTTAATATGGAATATTTTTTTTGTGGGGGTGAACTTACTTTTCAAGATGTCTTAGAACCAAAAGTTCATTGGAATTATGTTGAAATTATTCTAGATTTTGTTAATGTGACCTATAAAAGCAACAAAAACCACATTTGACATTTCGAAACAAATAAATTGATCCTTGAAAGTGATGTAAACTGATATCGAACTCAATTCATGGACAGTACTGTGTTAAACTTCTGTACGTTTTCCAGCAGTATCTCTATATTTTGCACATTAGCCAATTTTTTTTAAACAAAAACAAAAGTTAAATTACGACTGGGATTACGGACAGTAAAATTACAGTTCAGTACTTCGTGTAACCCCCACGAGCATTCACGAGATCACGTACACGTTGAGGCATGCTGTTCACGAGATTTGCCAAGGTTTGGACAGGAATCGCTTGCCATGCAGTTACAATAGCCTGCTGCAATTCACGCACAGAGGTCGGCTGCTGGTCCAAGTGGTCGATTTGACGCGTTAATTCTGCCCACAAGTTCTCTATCGGATTCATATCCGGGGACATGGCAGGCCACTCCATATGCTCTACACCACGGTCAGCAAGAAAGTGTTGGATCATGCAAGCACGATGAGGCCGTGCATTGTCATCTTGGAAGACAAAGTTTCCTCGAAAGGCTGCACAAGCAAATGGAAGCAATGTTTCTTCCAGAATGGCCCTGTACTTGAACTGGTTTCAGGTTTCCATTCAGAACAACCAGGTCAGTTTTACCCCCTGCATGAAAAGCAGCCCAATCGGTCACCCCACCACCTCCAGCTTGGACTCTTGGCACTATACAATCTTTGTTGTAGGCTTCATGCACTTGTCTGCGCACTCGGATGCGGCCATCTTGACAATAGACCAGAAATCTAGACTTGTCACTGAGGATCACGTTATTCCAGTGTCCTGGCTGCCATTGACGGTGCTCTCTGGCACACTGCAATCGGCACTGGCGGTGTTGTCTGGTCAGGCGTGGCTTTCTCAGGGGATGCCTGGCACGATAACCTGCTTGAACCATGCCAGTCGTTGGTTGACTAGCCTTCTGGATAGAGGCACATTTGTCATTTGCTGCCACTCAGCCCTAAACCGATTAGCTGACTTGGTACGGCCATTGCGGACTAACCGGTGCAGCTGGCGATCATCCCTCCTTGTGGTTCTGCGGGGACGTCCTGGCCTCGGTATTGGAGTAGGGACACCCCTCTGAGCATTTCGTTTCAGGATCTTTGACACCTGACCTTGAGTGATGCCATACTGCCGAGCAATAGCACGCTGTTTCATGCTGTAATTTCGTAAAGCCACCACTCCATGACAAACAGCATTGTCGAGTTGACGGACCATCTCCAGAGGAAGCGGCAATAACTTTTGGAGACGTGCAGCAGTTGTTTTCCACTAATACAGGACGCAACAACCCTTATATACCCGACTATGAAGCCAATCATCAAATGCACCTGTCCGTACATTTTGCCACACCACCTGTGATATAATCCTGTTGCTGACTTCTTGCTGCGACAGACAATCAGTGATATGGTTCTTTTAACAAATAAATCACAAAAGTGTAAAAGAAACTCACCAGATTGATATACTGAGTTAAGAAAGTAAACCCAAGTCAAGGAAAAAAAAATATTCCATGTGAAATGCCAAGTCTGTATTTTGGACATCAACACAGGCAAAAAGATCAACATGGTCAAAGGTCAACAACCTTTTCAAATTTCTAAAATCCTCAATTCTCATCCGATTGACTTGAAATTTCAATAGTATTTTCATATCGGCATACTGAATTCAACCAACAATTATTTTCCAGGTCAATTTAAAGGATGCTCTGCTCAGTGCCATTCTACTTTCTTCTGTTTTGCCAGGTGTCGCTCTATGAGTGATTTTTAGCTCACCTGGAACAAAGTTCAGGGAAGCATATGCGATGGTGCATTGTCCGTCCGTCAGTCCGTCAGTCCGTAAACACTTGAAACTTCTTCTCCGAAACCGCTGAGGGGATTGCAACCACAGTGGGCACAAATTATATTTGTTGTGTTGTGACTAAAGTTTGTTCACGGCATTAAAATAAATCGGAGTCTAAGGGGGTTTACCAGGGTCAAAGTGGATCCAGGTTTGATCCTCCAAAATAGGAATTTGCTTTTTCCTCTGAAACTACACACACTATTTTGATGAACCTTGACTACCACCTTCATCACCAGTGATGTACCGAAGTTTGCTCATGGCACTAAGAAAATCAAAGTCTAAGGTGGTCTACGGAGGGGGGGGGGGGGTCAAAGTGGGTCCAGGTTTGACCCCCCAAAATAGGTATTTGCTTTCTTCTCTGAAGCTACACACACAATTTTGATGAAACCTGACCACAACCTTCACCACCCATGCTGTACTAAGGTTTGTTCACGGCATTAAAAAATCTGCCCCTTTGGGGGTAAACGGGGGGGGGGGGTTGCACCCCAAAATAGGTATTTGCTTTCTTCTGAGAAACTACACACGCAATTTCGATGAAACTTTACCACAACCTTAATCGCCCATGATGTAACAATGTTTGTTCAAGGCATTAGAAAAATTGGAGTGTTAGGAGATATATGGGTTTGGAGGAGGGGGTGGTTTGCCCCCCAAAATCTGTATTTTTTTCTTTAAACAAACAAAGTCTTATGATAATGTTGGTATGATTCTACATGCTGCCCTGTCTTCTCGCAACCATTGAAATTGGTTTAAAATACCTTTAGTTGGTGCAGTATACTGTTTATTCTACCAGGTGAGCGCCAGGGGTCTTGCCCCTATGTTTTTCATTTGTTTGTCTGTCTTTGAGTGGGTTATCTCAATCAGTTATGGAGGGATTCAGACGAAATGTGGTAGACATGTTTAGGGTACAACGAGGATGAATTAGTTCGATTTTGGTGAAGATCCGGATCTGGATCATTGAGAGATAGCGAGAAAAACGACATCTCAAAAAGTTATGGATAGATTTGGGTGAAACTTGGTGGGAATGTTGGGTGTGTGACAAGGAAGAAGTCGTACCGTTTTGGTGAAGATCTGGATCTGGATACAAGAATCCGGAACTGGATCCAAAGGATCCGCATCAGAGCCTAGCAGAAGTATGCACTCTATCAAGTGTTGTTGTGGTTTGTTGTGTGTTTTTGTTCATTCACCCTGCAGTCACAGGTTTAGGAACGTCATCTTTAGACGTATTGAGGCTTGTCAAAGGTTTTTCTCTGTGGATCTCTATCATGATTCAATTCAATTCATTCATTTGATTGAGTTGGTTGATATCACCTCTCTTCCTCATTTTTGGGTTTGGTTGGCACCTGAATTAGGTGGTGGACTTTTCAAATTTTAAATGGCCCTTTGTCTGGTAATTCTAAATAATTTTAGTACTTTTGCAAAGAAAAAAACCAATTACCTACGCAGGCGTACATTTCCATCTAAACATGTGCAACATTTCTTAAAATGTTTTATTTATAACTTTCAAACTTTGTTGGCTGGCATACCTTTTATTATCCCCCATGATGATGGTTTGCTCATAAGAATGTTGGAGCAAAGATTAGATGTGACTGATATGAGGATTCTAAGATGGTTGTGTGGTGTAATGTGAGAAGTCCATGTGAGGAACGAATACATCAGAGGAACTATTAACACTAGAACCCCCGGCACAGTCAATTTGACCGCAAGCACATGTTTGGTAGCTGACTATGAGTGTAATTTTTTTGTTCACAGTTTTGATTTTCCTTGACTTTTCTTGATTCTGGGTGTTGAATATTCATACAAAATATTGACCTCCTGACCTCAACCACATTTGAGTTACAGGCTATTATACCTAAAACTGCCACTGCGGTCAATTTGACCGCTAAGGAAATGTATTGCATAAAACACATGGGTTCAGCATTGATGAATTGTAATTTGCGATAAGTTATTATCAATACATGTTTCGATGAGATTTCATCTCTGTGTGCCGAATCCGCTACGCAGGAAGTGCATGGAAAATTTCCAAAATTTTCATTCATTCGATTTCAGACAGTGTACTGTATTCACGCAATACAGTAAACATGTCACGGCGGCCAGGGCTCACGGACAAAGAGATTTTTGAGCTATTTGGTAGGTGGGTGAGGCTGGTAGTTCTAGTGTTAAAGTAGTTGAAGCATCTTCGAAGGTACAGAGAAGTAGATTGAGATGGTATGGGCATGTGATGCAAAGAGAGGAGGAGTATGTGCGTCAAAGCATGAAGAGAATGATACCACTTGGAAAGAGATGGCGATGCAGACTGAAGAGGAGATGGAGTGATTGTGTGGAAGCGGACATGAAGGAGAAAGGTTTGGATGAAGAATGGGTATACGATTGACCCAAATGGTGGAGCAAGATCCATGGTAGCGACCCCACTTGAAGTGGGATAATAATGATGCAGAAGAAGAAGAAGAGTTTATTTAAAAAATAGATTGTTTATAAAATATTTTGCTTCCATATTTGTGCTTCTCAAGCCTGGTGTTGGCTTAGCGGTTAGGGTGCCGGCTTGGGATCCTAGGATCCTGGGTTCGAATCCCGGTCGATCGCTGAATTAACGCAAGGGGGGTTGACTCAGCCTGTCATGGTCGATCGCTGAATTAACGCAAGGGGGGTTGACTCAGCCTGTCATCCTTCTGAGGTCGGCAAATTGAGTACCAGTTCACTGGTAATTCCCTGTGTGTCACAAGAGGTGACTTACAGGGTTGGTGGCAGGAAGGGCATCCGGCCATAAAACATTGCTTCAAAAAGGGGACCATGGTGCCTGAAAAGGGCCAACCCCTGTTCTGGGGGGAAAAAGGGCCTCTAAAGATGGTTCATTTCATGGTTTGCTCATTGTACTTATGGTATCTTGTAGTTTATTGTTTCCTTACGTTTAGAGCTGGTGAGTCTCCCTGTTCAGGTAACTGTTTCGGTAAATTATCAGGTAACTCACTGCATTGCTTGCTATTGAACCATCGCTATAATGTGACATTATTTCTTATTTTCACTTGCAGTCTAGTATGCAACAAATACTAACTGAAAAAGGTGTATTTTATTATGTAAGAGACTTAAAGGGACTGGCTATATCGAAATACAGCATGCCCAAAGCATTGCTTTTCAGGTCAGTATGCTTCATCATTTCCCCACAGTATCACACACAGCGTTTCACATTTTACAGTAAGACAATCAATACTGATCTTTAAGAAACAACCCATTTAAAAAATGTGTGCTGTCAGTTTGTAGGGCTGATGTTCTCTTTCCTTTTTCTTGTCCGAGTTTGCAGAAGGATCCAGGATGTGAATGGGGCATTGAGGGGGGAAAGCATGTGGGGGAGGGGCCCGAGGGGGCTATTGCAAATGTGGAGAAAATCTCCACCTCTAATGACCTCCTGGAGCTCACAGTTGGGCCTCAGGTTACATGGCTGAGTCGGACCGTGTCTGGGGCTGCTTCAGGTGTTTTGCGTCCATTTTAGAAAGAACGGCTATCCGTGAAAGCAGGTGGGACCGATCATGCAGTTCAGCGTCCATTGCCCAGTCCAGCCCAAATCTTATTCAAAGCCACGATAAAGGCTCGATGACTTCTTTTTTTCTGACTAGGAGTCCTGTGAAGGCACTCCCTCCATCATGTGGTACTCATTAAGTGTGAAATCGCACTCAACACACAGGAAAGAGAGGCAATTTGCATAATTTAAAGTTTATTTTTAAACATAATTAATTCCACACATGGAAATTACAGCAGAAATATGTAAAGATTGCAGGAATAAGGAAAAGGTGAGAAGACTGTGATACAAAGAACTGAGTTGATAAGGCTTGGGTTTTAGGGAATAAGGCAGAGATCCCAAAGCACAAATCATGGAGGTTATTAAGTGAAACACCAACAGGGGCAAGAATGTACGTTTCATATATAAAAGAAAGTAGGAATGGTGCATTAAGTAGGAAGGAAATACATATGAAAGGTGCGTACAATGACAGATGTGGATAGACATACTGATGGTGAATATAAAACGTATGTGCGTGCGTGTGTGTGCATGTTGATTGGTATCTCCATATGCGTGTTTCAGAAGGTAGAATGGAGTCCTCCCAGGTCTCAAAGTATCCACCTTTGTGTATGTGTGTGTGTGTGTGTGTGTGTGCATGTGCGTGTGCATGCATGTTGATTGGTATCTCCATATGCGTGTTTCAGAAGGTAGAATGGAGTCCTCCCAGGTCTCAAAGTATCCAACTTTGTGTGTGTGTGTGTGTGTGTGTGTGTGTGTGTGTGTGTGTGTGTGTGTGTGTGTGTGTGTGTGTGTGCGCATGTTGATTGGTATCTCCATATGCGTGTTTCAGAAGGTAGAATGGAGTCCTCCCAGGTCTCAAAGTATCCACCTTTGTGTGTGTGTGTGTGTGTGTGTGTGTGTGTGTGTGTGTGTGCGTGCGTGTGCATGCAAGGTGCAGTTTTTGACTGCTACAGTCACATGAAAAAGTAAGTACACCCAATGTAAAGTTTTGACTTTTTCAACATATTTCAACATACAGCTATTTGATCTTCATTTCAACAGTATTGATAGATAAAGGTGATATAATATAACAAATATCCTGAAACATTTACATTTTGTAGTCCATTGTATAATTTAAATAAACATAAATACAAATTTCGCATGTGGAAAAAGTAAGTACACCCTTGGCTCTAATAGGTGGTATTGCCCCCTTTGGCAGAAACAACCTCAAGTAGGCGTTTCTTATAACTGTCTACAAGTCTCTGACATCGACTGGGAGAAATTTTTGCCCACTCACCCATGCAGAATTCTTTCAGCTGTGCGATGTTTGAGGGGTTTCTTGCATGCACAGCTCGTTTCAAATTCCCCAACAACATCTCGATGGGATTTAGATCTGGGCTTTGACTTGGCCATTCCAGAACCCTCCATTTCTTTCTCTTCAGCCATTCCTTGTTGGATTTACTGGTATGTTTAGGGTCATTGTCATGTTGCAAGATCCACCTTCGGTTGAGCTTCAACTCTCCGACAGATGGCCTCATATTATCCTCAAGCACCCTCTGGTACAATGAAGAATTCATAGTGGATTATATAATGGTGAGCTGCCCAGGCCCTGATGCAGCAAAGCTGCCCCAAACCATAATATTTCCACCACCATGCTTTACAGTTGGTATCAGGTTCTTGTGGTCAAATGCTGTCTTTGGTTTTCACCAAACATGTCTTCTGGTACTGTGGCCAAATAGCTCTACCTTTGACTCATCTGTCCAGAGCACATTGTTGCAGAAGTGCTGTACTTTGCCTAGGTGTTCATTGGCAAACTTTAGTCTTGCTCTAATGTTCTTTCTGGACAGCAAAGGTTTCCTCCTGGCACACCTCCCATGTAGATCAAATTTGTGCAGCCTCTTTGTTTTGTGCAGCAATTTGTGCAGCATTTGTGCAGTAGACTAGTGCAATTTGACATCAACAGTGGCAAGAGATACCTGTGGGTCCCGTGATGACATTCTGGGGTTCTTAGAGACTTATTTAAGCATCTTGCGGTCTGCTCTCCGGCTGAACTTGCTGGGGCGGCCTGGCCTGAACAAGTTGGCAGTTGTTCGGAATCTTCTCCACTTGTAGATGATCTTCCGGACAGTCGAATGATTGATTTCAAATTATTTCGAGATCTCTTTAAACCCTTCCCAGACTCGTAGGCATCTATAGCCTTCTTTCTGAAGGCCTCAGAGAGCTCTTTTGATCTAGGCATGGTGACGCCGCACACTTCAACAACAAAGAGCAACCCAAACGAAATGTCTGAGGTTTAAATAACACAGGTTCCTCCAAGATCCTCTCTAACGATGCTCGAATCATTTGCACCTGAGCTGGTGCACCTGATTCTAATTTTAGGTATTTGAAGTAGTGATAAATGTAGGGGTGTACTTACTTTTTCCACATGCGAAATTTGCATTTATGTTTATTTAAATTATACAATGGACTATAAAATGTAAATGTTTCATGATATTTGTTATATTATATCACCTTTATCTATCAATATTGTTGAAATGAAGATCAAATAGCTGTATGTTGAAATATGTTGAAAAAGTCAAAACTTTACATGGGGTGTACTTACTTTTTCACGTGACTGTATCTCCAAACGTGGGTGGGTTTCAAGAGATAGAACGGAGACCTACCCAATTTCAAAGTGTCCACCTCCATTTGTGCAATGTGTGTGTTTGTGTGATGACATTGCCACAAGCGGTTCACAAACCACATAATAAATAGGGATGAAAATGCCCATTGCAGGAATAACCAGTGCAGACACACATGGAAAAATAAAAAAACAGAAGCCTCGGTGGGGGCTAAGGAAGGGAAAACCTGATGTTCCAAGCCTCAGTCACATTCGTCCATTTTTTGATCTTCAAAAGCTGTTGATGAAAAATAAAACTTTTTATGAAAGCTGCCAGGGCTGCGAGGGATGCTAAAGCAGCCTCCAAATCTGCCACGGAAAATATGGAAACAGAACCACGAGACCAAGGCGATTTTTCATCTTCTGTAAACACAACTTTGAGAAACAGAAGTTCGAGCCAAAAGACACTCTGTCAGGATCTGCTCACTCCAAACTATAAATGTGCCTGAAAAGCGAATCTAAAGGACTGGATCACAGGGGCACTTTTTTTTTTTCCTCCTTTTGAGGCCGCTTTCATTGGTGTCTGTTGACATAAAGCAAATGTCTTGATAAAACCAGATGGAATGGCTCAGACAGCTCTGTGTCTGTGCCAGACGCAGACATGGAAAAGCGGTGCGGTATGGACCCTTGCCTTTTTCTTTTATGTAACACTTGTGACCCGGGTCTGAAGATATTCTGTCCTGGCATACGGACTGATTGGGGCGAGTGTATCTTGATAGTGCCCTATTGCTCTCTTGATAACTTCTGCTTCTCACTCTTATGTGTGTATAGAAGATGAAACATCCCACATTATTTAGCTTATCTAGAGGTCGCATTTAATTGCAGCAGAAATGCATTTAACAACACACACACACACACACACACACACACACACACACACACACACACACACACACACACACACACACACACACACACACACACACACACACACACACACACACACACACATCTGCACTTCACTCGGCCTTAGCACAGCGCTATTTCTCTTTGCGGGCTGTTTATTTTCTCATATTCTTTCGATTTCCCCTGTCCCCTTTACAGATCATTTTTAACTGTTGATGATGCTTACCATCTCATATTGTATTGTGTGTTAAAGTTGGACCACCTGATCAAGATTGGGTTATTTAGATTTTAGTGAAGCATCAAGAAGATTGTTGTTACCTAGTATTAAGTCATAAATGCATGATTGCAGTCGTAACCAGAACGGCACTCGGTAGAGCGCACATCTCCGCCAGGCTGAACAGTTTACATTTTGTATCCCACTGATAGGCCGGATCTGGATCCGGACCTCAGCCAAAATCAAATCGGCTTGTACTTGTCACCTAAACAACTCATCCACCTGTTTTTGTCACAACTCATCCACAACGTTTTAAAATATCATCCTACATATTGTTTATGGCCCCATCTCTCAATGGTGAAGTAAAAATGAAAAAAAAATTCGCATCCAGATTTGGATCTTCACCAAAATCTAATCATTTCGTCCTTGTCACACACCCAACCTCTCCACCAAATTTTGGCCGGCCACATCTTTTTGAGATATCCTGTTCACAAACAAACGGACAAGGTGTCAGGCAGTCGCATGACAAAATCGATGTCAATGAAAAATTATCAATGAAATCAAAAAATTATATTAATGAAAAATTATTTTATTCAAATATCAGCTTCCTATCTCAAAACGTACCTGAGATATTTCCCAGATGAGAAAGAAAATAAATAAGAAAATAAATAACAATGATTTTTTAAATTTCACTAATAGCATACCTAAACCACCACTGTTTCATCCGAATCTGTAACTTTTTGAAAATTAATCAGCGAAGTAATTAAACGAAAAATTAAACACTTAATCGATGAATTGATTTATCAATAAATCAAAAATACCCTTTATAGCCAAATCACTTGGTCAATGTTGTATCCAAATATCGGCTTCGAAGCTCAAAAAATGCCTGAGATATTGCCCAGATGATAAAGAAAATAAATAATTGATTGGTCAATTGTGTAAGTAAAATAACTAAATAACCAGTACAGATACATTCCAAGTACACCGCCCCCATGCCAAATAAATAAATAACATATCCTCCAGCACGTGGCATTGCTGGAGCACCTTAGGCACCCGGTGATACCACTGTGCAGCACATAGAGACGGTATTGGGAGGGAGAGGTGTACAATAATTGATGGATTAATTGCATAATTAAAATAATAATCGCAAAATAATTTCTTAATCAATTGGCGAATAGCATACCTCAACCACCAGTTTTTCATCCAAATCTAACTTGTTGAAAGTTAATCAAATAATTATTGATCGAAAAAATAATAAGTGAATCGATTAATTAATTAATCAATAAATAATTGATTAATCAACAAATCAAAAATACCCTTTATAGCCAAATCACCTGGTCATTGTCGTGTCCAAATATCAGCTTCTTAGCTCAAAAGGTACCCGAGATAATGCCAAGATGAAAAAGAAAATAAATAAGTGAGTAATAATGTAAATAAAGAAGTAATTATCGTAAAATAATTAATTTATTAATTGGCTAATAGCATACCAATCAGAATCTATTACTTTTTGAAAATTAATCAACTATGTAATTTATCAAATTCAATAATTAATCAATGAATTGATGAATCAAAAAACAAAAAAACACCATACCGGTTTTCCCAAGGCCTGCTATTGTGCTCAATATTGTGTCCAATTTCCAGCTTCTGAGCTCAAAGGATGGCTGAGATATCACCTGGACAAACAAACAAATAAACAAGAAAACAAACAAATGGATGAAAACTGAGTACTCCCTTTCGGCGTGTGTCATCTCCGGGCCCCCTTTGGTGCCCGGTGATGATGTCCTGCAGCGTCTGGAGATGGAATAGGAAAGAAGCGTTGTACAATAATTGTAAAATAATTAATTTCATAATCAATTGGCTAATATCATAGGTAAACCACCACTGTTTCATCCAAATCTGTAACTTTTTGAAGATCAATTAATTAATCAAATAATTATCGATTAATTGATTAATCAATAAATCCAAAACACCATTTACTCTTTACAGAACATTTACTCTTTACAGAATGTGCGCATGCACACAGTCTTCAAAATAGACCTGAGTGTGGTCCACGGATGCATTCCAGAATTGGAGAGGTAGTGGTATACGCGTGTGCGAGATGCTTAATGTCATGTAGCCTTTATCCGATTGGAAGAGCCGTTTCTGGTTTTATTATGCTCGACCACAACCCCATCACCTGGCTGGTGTGCAGCAAGGAAAAGGTAATGTGCGTGTGTGGCAGATGACTAATGTTGCTCACATTTCATGCAGCTTTAGCTGGTATTGGACACAATCTGTGCCTTGCTGCTTCACGAAGCCAGCGAGTTTCATATACAGTATGTGTCTTCTTGGTATTTCCTTTGAGAAGCTTTCTCAAGCCTTTCCTGCAGCTATTTTCAGTTGCTTTGTTTTTGGGGTTTCTAAATTTAGTCGTCTCTTCAGCAAGTGAAATGCATGTTCTATTGGATTTAAATCATGAGATTGACATGGCCAGTCTAAAACTTTCCACTTTTTCCCCCCTGATGAAGTCCTTGGTTGCGTTGGTAGTGTGTCTTGCTGCATGGTGAAGCGCCGCTCAATGAGTTTGTAGGCATTTTCTTGTACATAGGCAGACAAAATGTTTCTGTACACTTCCAAAGTCATTCTGCTGCTGCCATCATTAGTTACATCATCAATAAAGATGAGTGCAAGCCCAAGCCATGACACTACCTCCATCATGCTTCACAGTTGAGGTCGTGTGCTTCATGGATCACATGCTGTTCCTTCTTTTTCCACATTTTCACCTTTTCATCACTTTGGTAAAGGTTTATCTTGGTCTCATCTGTCAAAAAAAACATTGTGCCAGACCTCTACTGGCATACCTCTGTACATATTGGCAAATTTTAATCTGGCCTTTCTATTTTTGTTGTTGATGAGAAGTTTGCGACTTGCGGTATAACCTTTGCAATTCTGCTGATGAAGTCTGCGAACAGTAGATTGTGAGACCTTCACCCCTGCACTCATGAGGTTGATGGTCACTGACCATACTTTCAGAGTTTTTATTCACAACTCTGATGACTTTTCTCTCATCAACTGCAGTTGTTTTCCTGTGCCAACCTGGCCATTGGCTATTGCTAAGTACACTAGTGGTTTCTTTCTTTTGCAAGATTTTCCAAATTGTTGTATTTTCTATGCCCAGTTGTTGTGCTATGGTTCCAATTGAATTATTCTGTTCTTTCAGCTTCCAAATTGCTTGTTTTTCTTCATAGATAGTTCTCTGGTCTTCATATTGTATTATGCCTACAGACCCAAAATCAGACTCCCTAGGCAAAAGCAAAGGCTAAAACCAAGACTAGACATTCACAGCTCTTTTATGTGTGAATAATCAATGCAACAAGAAACACCTGAGCATCAAGACACACCTTTTAGTCATTTGCTCTAATACGAATGCTTACCTAAAATGGGGGGGACTGAACATAAAAAGTGCTATTGCTCTGCAATGGTAAAATGTGCATTGCCTTCAGAAAGTATTCACACCCCTTGCCTTTTCACATTTTGTTGTGTTACAGCCTGAATTTAAAATGGATTAAATTGAGATTTTTTGGACACTCATAAACACATAATACCCCATAATGTCAAATTGGATTTTTTTATGGAAATGTTCACAAAAAAAATAAAAAATGGAATACATAAATATCTAATTTAGATATCATCCCCTGAGTCAATACTTCATAGAAGTGCCTTTGGCAGCAAATAAAGCGTCAAGTCTTCTTGGGTATGTCTGTATCAGCTTTGCACATCTGAATTTGGGGGGGGTTTCCCTCATTCTTTCTTACAGATTTGCTCCAGCTCTCTCTACTTTTATGGGGAGCATCAGTAAACAGCAATCTTCAAGTCTTTCCTTAGATTCTCAATGGGATTCAAGTCTGGGCTTTGGCTGGGCTCGCAAGGAATGTCATGTTCTTGTTCTGAAGCCATTCCAGGGTTGCCTTTGCTTTATGCTTGAGGTCATTGTCCTGGTGGAATGTAAATCTTTTGCACTTTAAAGCAGGCTCTCCTAAAAGATTTGCCTGTATTTGGCTCGATTAATTGTTCCATCTATCCTTACAAGCCTTCCAGTCACTGCTGCTGAAAGCATCCCCATAGCATGATGCTGCCACCACAATGCTTCACAGTGGGGATGGTGTTAGATGGGTGACAAGTTGTGCTTGGCTTCCACTAGACATAGCGCTTTGCAATCAGGCCAAACAATCCAATTTTTGTCTCATCAGACCACAGAGTCTTTTGCCTCATGCTCTGAGTCATTCACCTGACTTTTTGCAAACTCCAGGTGTGCTGTCATGTGCTTTTGCTCAGGAGTGGCTTCTGTAAAGCCTGGATTTGTGTATATTTGTGTGTACTGTATATATGTATAATATATATATATATATATATATATATATATATATATATATGTATATAATATATGTATATATGTACAGTATATATATGTATATATATATTTGTATAATAAATACACGAGGGCCAGTCAATAAGTAACCTTAAAATGGCGATATAAATTTGAGAATGTAATGTGTGTAGTTGTAGACAACATATGTTTTATATATGGGTAAGAGTCATGTTTTGCCTGTTGTAGATCTGGCAACATTGAGTGTATGATGTCAGTAGAGCAGTTCCAAGATGGTGGCTCCCTTAGAAGCATGCACCAGGGAGGAGCAACGTTCTGTTGTCTGTTTCTTGGGTAGTGAGTTTGTGAATCCCATTGGAATCCATCACAGAATGAAGATGCAATATGGTGACGCATGTTTATAGGAGCAGCAGGTTTATGACTGGGACAGGAAGTTTAAAAGTGGAGTGTCTTGTGTGGCAGACGTTGCTCACTCGGGCCGGCCTCACACAGCCGACACACCAGAAATGGTTGCAGGAGTTGAGCACGTGCTGAGGGAAAACCGTTGCATTATGCTTGATGAAGTGGTCTCCGAATGGAACATTAGCCATGGTTTAGCACACCATATCATTCACAACATGCTTGGGGTTCCGCAAAGTGTCTGCAAGGTGGATGCCTGGAGAACTCACACCCAAACTGAAAGAACGCTGAGTGGACGCATGTGAAGAACTTCTGGGACATTACAAAACAGAAGGTGAGGCTTTCTTACAGCGTATAGTTACTGGGGATGAAAGCTGGATGCATTACCTTCGGCCAGAAACAAAGAGGGCAAGCAAAGAGTGGCGCCATTCAACTTCACTGAAGCCCAAAAAATTCCGCACACAGTTGTCCGCTGGAAAAGTGATGCTGACCCTCTTCTGGGATAGCCGAGGCCCACTTGTATGGCATTACATGCCCAGAGGAACCACAGTCACCAGTGCATCATACTGCAAACTCTTTAAAAATGATCTGAAACCAGCAATCAGATCAAAACGTCGTAGACTACTCACTACCTGTGTTTTGCTGCAGCATGACGATGCTCGGCCCCATACTGCCTGCGCTACTGCTGCAACAATCGAGGACCTGCTTTTTGAGTGTCTTCCTCATCCACCCCACTCACCAGGCCTCGCCCCTTCGGATTACCACATCATTGGGCCACTTAAAGAGGCGCTTGGTGGAACGACTTTCCGATCCGATGAAGAGGTCCAAGAGGCGGTGCACGAATGGCTACACAAGCAGCCAAAATATTTCTTTCTGGTGGAATCCAGGCCTTAGTAAAGCGCTGGAAAAAAATGTATTGAACCCAATGAAGATTATGTTGAAAAATAACACAGTTGTTACACACGTACATGCAATAAACAAGTTGTGAAAAATATTTTAAAGTTACTTATTGACTGCCCCCCCCCCCCCCCCCTTGTGTGTATATGTGTGTATATATATATATATATATATATATATATATATATATATATATATATATATATATATATATATGCCTATGTAAATTTTGCTGTCCATGTATTGGAGTTAGCAGGAATAAATGGAGAAGTTAGCAATGTTTTAAAAGTATTTGAGAATTTCTCATTTCAAAACATGAATTTTGATCTGAGTTTAAACTGCCTTTCTGATGGTCTACAAAGATTTTACTATCTTCAAAAATGCCGTTCATTGGAAATTGCTTTGCATCCTGTGAACAACCAACAACATCTATCAAACGAATGCAACCTTTTTGCAGATGGCACAGAAACGAATTGATGAAACCCTCCTTTCATGAAAATGCTTAATTTTGGGAATGTTTCTTCCATGAACTCTTTCACAGTTCTATGGTTTGTTTGTTGATGAATGATGTGAAACGTATGGAAATGAACTCTGTAACATGTTGATAAGAGGGTATTCAACAGCCAAATAAGCAAAAAGTTTTGTCTGAATGCTGTGATCAAATCGACCTATCTGGATAGGTTTGATGAATAGTGCTTGGCAAACACGAACTGTCTGTCATCAATCACACACGATGCCTTGAATCAGGTCCCCAGGTAGAGCTAATGTTGGACATAACTGACGGCTGATGCTGCAAACGAAGGCAAGGTGGCGTTGGCATTTGGCCAGCTCCATCATCCCCTTCTGGTTGCAGTTGTAGACTAGTTACTTAGCTGTAAGGACAATTCAGTGTACAGTGCAAATCACAACTTCATAGATCTGAATATCCCTATCGTTTTCAGTTTCATTCTCTTCGCCACTATTTGTTCCACTATCATACTTGGTTAAGTAATTATTGTGCTGCCATAATAAAAAGTAGAACGTTTTCAGTTAATTACCCGAAGATTTTGTGTGCAAGGTCTGTTCATTGGAAAGTCAAACTGCAGAACACCCATCATGCTGACGATTCGGATAACACCATTTGGTGACCTCACAGGACATGGCAAGAAGCATTCCAAGCGACACTGATGCCTCACTAATGGAAGAGAGAAATAAGCGATACTTCTAAAAGCTATAAAATTAGATTTCCAAAAGGATTCTGCTGCACTCTTGTGTTAATGTTGTTTGCTTGACACAGAAATAGGAAGAAAATTACATCACCGCTTAGATGCTGGAAACAGGCGTGTATGACAATCCATCTCAAACCAACCATTGCCTTATGATGACCCATGGTCTTCGACCTTCTTCTTTGATCTTGGGGCATATTATTTTGACAGGACCTTTGGATTCAATATTGCTTCTCTCAACATCTTTTTGTTGTAGTTTTGATTGTCAATTTGCTCACTAACAAGCAAGCCAATCAGCGAAACAGGAACGGATGAACGAACGAACAGACATCCTTGTCAAATATATATACATTCACGTGAAAAAGTAAGTACATCCCATGTAAAGTTTTGACTTTTTCAACATATTTCAACATACAGCTATTTGATCTTCATTTCAACAATATTGATAGATAAAGGTGATATAATATAACAAATATCATGAAACATTCACATTTTGTAGTCCATTGTATAATTTAAATAAACATAAATGCAAATTTCGCATGTGGAAAAACGAAGTACACCCCTACATTTATCACTACTTCAAATACCTAAAATTAGAATCAGGTGCACCAGCTCAGGTGCAAATGATTAGAACATCGTTAGAGAGGATCGTGGAGGAACCTGTCTCATTTAAACCTCAGATATTTAGTTTGGTTTGCTCTTTGTTGTTGAAGTGTGTGGCGTCACCATGCCTAGATCAAAAGAGCTCTCTGATGCCTTCAGAAAAAAGGTTATAGATGCCACAGAGTCTGGGAAGGGATTTAAAAAGATCTCCAAACAATTTGAAATCAACCATTCAACTGTCCGGAAGATAATCTACAAGTGGAGAAGATTCCAAACAACTGCCAACTTGTTGAGGCCAGGCCGCCCCAGCAAGTTCAGCCCGAGAGCAGACCGCAAGATGCTGAAAGAAGTCTCGAAGAACCCCAGAATGTCATCACGGGACCTACAGGTAGCTCTTGCCAATGTTGATGTCAAAGTGCACGAGTCTACCATTAGAAAGAGGCTGCACAAATTTGATCTACATGGGAGGTTTGCCAGGAGGAAACCTTTGCTGTCCAGAAAGAACATCAGGGCAAGACTAAAGTTTGCCAATGAACACCTAGGCAAAGACCAGCACTTCTGGAACAATGTGCTCTGGACAGATGAGTCAAAGGTAGAGCTATTTGGCCACAGTACCAGAAGACATGTTTGGCGAAAACCAAAGCCAGCATTTGACCACAAGAACCTGATACCAACTGTAAAGCATGGTGGTGGAATTATTATGGTTTGGGGCAGCTTTGCTGCATCAGGGCCCAGGCAGCTCACCATCATAGAATCCACTATGAATTCTTCATTGTACCAGAGGGTGCTTGAGGATAATGTGAGGCCATCTGTCGGAAAGTTGAAGCTCAACCGAAGGTGGACCTTGCAGCATGACAATGACCCTAAACATACCAGTAAAAACACCAAGGAATGGCTGAAAAGAAAGAAAAGGAGGGTTCTGGAATGGCCAAGTCAAAGCCCGGATCTAAATCCCATCGAGATGTTGTGGGGGGATTTGAAACGAGCTGTGCATGCAAGAAACCCCTCAAACATCGCACAGCTGAAATAATTCTGCATGGAGGAGTGGGAAAAAATTTCTCCCAGTCGATGTCAGAGACTCGTAGACAGTTATAAGAAACGCCTACTTGAGGTTGTTTCTGCCAAAGGGGGCAATACCACCTATTAGAGCCAAGGGTGTACTTACTTTTTCCACATGCGAAATTTGCATTTATGTTTATTTAAATTACTAGGGCATGCCCGTGCTATATATATATCTAAAATTATATCCCCCCCCTCTATTTACATGGAATGGTTTGGTCCATTCGCAAAGCCAAAGGCAAAGCGAACGGCTTGCGAGTACGGTGACAATCCCCCCCCTCTATTTACATCAAATGGTTTGGTCCATTCGCAACGACCACAGAACCCCCCCCCCCTCTATTTACATGAAATGGTTTGGTCAATTCGCAACGCCAAAGCGAACGGCGAACGGCTAAATCGCCATAGCTCGGTAACTACTTGTCCGATTAATTTCAAACATTGAAAAGGCACATCCTCGGGTCCCCAGCAATATACCTGGCAAGTTTAAAGTATATCGGACCCGTGGTTGTCGAGAAACAGCGGTCACAGACAAACGTACAAACAAACATACACACAGAGATTAGTGGAATTATAGATAGATACAGTGGACTACAAAATGTAAATGTTTCATGATCTATATTATAATAGGCGTAGGTGATTCTGTCTGTCTGTCTGTTGGACGTCTGTCCGGGGGTGTGGCTTACTCGGTTTGCAGAGTAGCTCCACCCACTCCTCCTTCTTGGAGGCTTCATGTAAACAAATATCCACCATTTTATTACCTCGAATAGCTTTGCGGCCTGTTTAGTTAGGCCCGTGCTGTCTTTCTCTCTCACACAGGTTTATTTCAATTCTAATTCGATATATCATTTCATTTTTAACAGTCACTAACATAGTTTTAGACTCGGTTGAAAAAAAACGGGAAGAGAATCCCAATAAAGTTTCCGTTTATAGAACGAAATGATTTCTCAAAGGCCTGTAAATTAAAGCCCATTCATTGAGAGTCACCCTCACGATTTTATCTCGAATTCACCATCTGATTTAATTTTTATCGATGGTTTTAGACTCGGTGTCACAAATAATTGAGAACATTCACGCACACACGGGAAATTGCCGAGATATATATTTTTTCAATCGCGGCACGGTCAGTCATACACCGCCTGAAATAACAGACGGGAAAATGGCGAGATATATTAAAAATTCGTGGCGGACTTTTCCATGTGATGACAATCATCACGATGAAATATTTAATTTATACGTCGTCACAATAATGTGGAGAGAGGGACATAACTTCGTTCACGTGTCGCCACAGACGGGAAATTGCCGACAGATATTTCTTCGTTATTATTTCATTCATCATTATTATACGGAAGTAAAGGTAATCCTGTTTAAACTGGCATTAATTCCATCATTGTTTTTTTTGTTTTTTTCCCGCACGAGTTCTCAAGGCTGAATCGCCTAAAATAACAGATGGGAAAGGCAACCTGGGTTTATTTTTATATATATATATATATATATATAGTGTGTGTGTGTCTGTTCATTCATTCATATATGTATATTACTGTGGGATGGCTTAAAGGTACTGTATGTTAATTTGCCTCTGAGCTGTCTAGCTTTAGTCTAGCTTTTAGTTTAGTTTAGTTTTAGTTTAGTTTTAGTTTAGTTAGTTTTAGTTAGTTTAGTTTAGTTTAGTTTAGGTTAGAAGGGGAAGGGGACTAGTTTTAGTTTAGTTTAGTTTAGCTTTTGTCTAGCTAGCGTGGGTTTGAACGTCGATCCAGCTATAAATCCTCATCCTGGTGTTTTACAGGTGTCGTTCCTCAGATAGATGTTAAACAGGGTGTACTGTCTGCTAGCATTCATTAGTGGACGTTAAATATTCCACTATGTCCTACATAAAAGGTAGTCGAGTTATCATCGACACCCTGGCGAATTTCCCAATTCCTGCTTGGACCTCGGGTATCAAATGGTCTGGCCTACACGGAGGCTTCTTGACACCAACTTACACCACTTGCTATCATCGAGTGTGGTTAGTCTGGCAACAGAATCTGCAATATAAACAAATTATTTAACGTAATGTCCACGCCACACTTTCAATATATGTACAAACTTCTACATGAGCCAGCTGAGATCACTTTATGAATACTGTAGCTTTTCTGTAAAGTTTGTGACCAAGTTTTACATATTTGCTGCTGTTTTTTTTTTTGACTGGTTGGATAAAGTGAGTGATGCTGAAATGGTGGTTCATGTCTTGTGGTTCAGTTCAGTAAACACTGGTGATTGACTCCAGGTATTTTTGGAGTATTCCATGATTGTGATTCTAATAAATGCTTAATTTGCTCCCTTTCATGTATCAATTCATTTGCCTGTATTGACCTGGTTTTAAAATATTTTATGCTGCCTCTCTATTTATCCTGCCTCTCTTTTTCCCCTTACTCTGAGCAAATGCATTTGTACCCGTCAGATTAATAATGTCACGTTGCCTCCTCGCCTATAAATCTGAAGTCAGTGCCAGAATTACTCTGGGTTTGTATCAAATGCTTTGTCTGGCGGGGAAGTGCTTAGGCCTGAAACAGCTGTGCACACACACACTGCTTTTACGAATCCATTTGGTTAATGCCAATGATGTAGCCGTCTCAGTTTCCATCTTGAGTTAAAGTCACAAGGTCTCAAGTCTGAATAAAAGTCCAAGGCTGTACATCTCGATTCTCATTGTGGTTCAACTCTTTGCTTTTCCCTTCTGAGCAGATAGCTGGTGATACTAGGGTCCCATCTTCAAATCTCATATGCCATGTTGATTTGTCCATCATCTACAAATGTCCTTACAATTGCTAAAAAGGTATGCTGATATCTTCTCATGTCCTTGTCCTACATGTAATCCATCACTCCGCCATGAGTCTTAAATCACTATAAAAGTATACTGTGGTAAAATAAGGCTGCAGACACAATGCTCTTTTGCTTAAGGTCGGAAATACAAGGCAAGATCATTCTTTCTTCCTCTTTTTCATCTTCATCCTTTTGCTTATTACAACATGACTAATTAGAAATGGTTATCTTTCCTGTGCTTCCTGTATTTATTTTTTTACCCAACTCTCATCTCCCAAGCCCAGGGTGACATACGAAGTACACCAAGGTATAAATACTGAGCATGACCTGGGTTTTGTTCTCTGGCTAAAAGGGGGCATCGATCGGTTGAGCATATGGAGGTGCAATGCTGGTCGATACTTTTCATGCTCTGCGTATGTTTCCATCGCCTATAGGCAATGGCACAAATCGCTCATAAAGCCAGCCAATGCAAAGTTAGAGCTCCTCCAGGCCTTGCGGCTTCGGACTCATGGTGCGGATTATCTTGCAAATCTTGCATCCAATTACTTGTCCAGAAACTTTGAGCGTTTAGATAGGATGTTTTAATGGAAACTTCTGCCAAAGCAGCAGGGATTTTGTGAGGTTTTGCTCAACTTTCTCGCTCAGCCATCCCTTGAGACCTTGTCTGCTCTTTTTTGTTTTCATGCTGACAGACAAAAAATGACATGCATTTTTCAATATTAGCACTGCCTACGGATTTGTTAAACAAACAACCAAATACATGAATTTATTCGTGCACGTATTTGAATCGTCAGAAGTTGGCAAAAACAAGAGCAACTAGAACGGCACTCCGTAAAGAGCACACCTCCGCCAGGCTGAACAGTTTACATTTAGTATCCCACAGATAGGCTGGATCTGCATCCGGATCTTCACCAAATTCGAATTGATTCGTCCTCGTCACAAAGCCAACTTATGCACCAAGATTAGTCCAAGTCTGTCCATAACATTTTGAAATATCCTGCTCACAGACAAACAGACAGACATGGGTGAAAATATAACCTCCGTCCACCTGCAGTGACAGAGGTAATTCGAGCGAAGGCGATGGCGATGGCGTGCCGTCGCAAATCCCCACACTTCCCACCCGAAGCAAATATGAAAGTTGGAAAAAAGTGCCACCAAGATTGACCCAATATGCAATTTTGAGTAAAAAGTTTTTTCCCCATTTTAACCCCGTGACGCTAAATCCCCGCCCCTGGGGTTGGTCAACCCCAAACAATCATTATATATTTCATGCATCTATGTATAATATGCTGCTGTTGACTACTCCAATCCTCGACCACTCGGGTCATAAAAATCTTCTTCTTCACTTTCTGGAGACTTTTTCCCCCTTAAATAATTTCAGTGAATGCTCTCTTGATGCTGTGTATTAATTTTTACAGAGGTGGTTGCACATATCTTCTTACACTTTTCAAAGCTAATGATGAGGAAGGATGATGGATGTCTCAGGAGAAGGTGGAGTCATCAGCAAATATATAAAGAGGATTTTCCAGAGAGTCAGAGAGATCATTGATGAAGATCAGGAATAGGACGGGGACCAGAACACTGCCTTGGGGGCTCTCTTGTCTTGACAGGGAGAGGAGATGAAAGGATTCCGTTGAATATCACACAATAGCTACGAGAGTGGAGGAAATCAGTAATCCATGTGTGGAGTTAGCCCTGGATGCCATAAGTAAAGAGTTTGGAGAGTAAGGCTGGATACCAGACTGTATAAAAAACATGAGATACAGTGCATTCAGAAAGTATTCAGACCCCTTCACTTTTTTCACATTTTATTATGTTGCAGCCTTATGCTGAAATCGTTTAAATTCATTTTTTCCCTCATCAATCTACACTCAATACCCCATAATGACAAAGAGAGAACAGGATTTTAGAAAGTTTTGCAAATTTATGAAAAAGAAAAAACTGAAATATCACATTGACATAAGTATTCATACCCCTTGCTATGACACTTGAAATTTAGCTCAGGTGCTTCCCATTTCTCTTGATCATCTTTGAGATGTTTCTACACCTGGATTGGAGTCCACCTGTGGTAAAGTCAATTGATTGGACATGATTTGGAAAGGCACACACCTGTCTATATAAGGTCTCACAGCTGACAATGCATATCAGAGTAAAAACCAAGCCATGAGGTCGAAGGAATGCTCTGGCATCCAGAGCTCAGAGACAGGATTGTGTCGAGGCACAGATCTGGGGAAGCCTACAAAAAAATTTCTGCTGCATTGAAGGTTCCCAAGAGCACAGTGGCCTCCATAATTCTTAAATGGAAGAAGTTTGGAACAACCAGGACTCTTCCTAGAGCTGGCCGCCCGGCCAAACTGAGCAATCGGGGGAGAAGGGCCTTGGTAAGAGAGGTGACCAAGAACCCGATGGTCAATCTGGCTGAGCTCCAGAGATCCTGTGTGGAGATGGGAGAAACTTCCAGAAGGACAACCATCACTGCAACACTCCACCGATCTGGGCTTTATGGCAGAGTGGCCAGACGGAAGCCAAACAGTTCAATCTTGGTTTCATCAGACCACAGAATCTTGTTTCTCACAGTCTGAGAGTCCTTTAGGTGCTCTTTTGCAAACTCCAAGCGAGCTTTCATGTGCCTTTCACTGAGGAGAGGCTTCCGTCTGTACTGGCCATAAAGCCCAGATCGGTGGAGTGTTGCAGTGATGGTTGTCCTTTTGGAAGTTTCTCACATCTCCACACAGGATCTCTGGAGCTCAGCCAGAGTGACCATCGGGTTCTTGGTCACCTCTCTTACCAAGGCCCTTCTCCCCCGATTGCTCAGTTTGGCCGGGCAGCCAGCTCTAGGAAGAGTCCTGGTTGTTCCAAACTTCTTCCATTTGAGAATTATGGAGGCCACTGTGCTCTTGGGAACCTTCAATGCAGCAGAATTTCTTTTGTAGGCTTCCCCAGATCTGTGCCTCGACAAAATCCTGTCTCTGAGCTCTGCATTCAGTTCCTTAGACCTCATTGCTTGGTTTTTGCTCTGATATGCATTGTCAGCAGGGAGACCTTGTATAGACAGGTGTGTGCCTTAACAAATCATGTCCAATCAATTGAATTTACCACAGGTGGACTCCAATCAAGGTGTAGATTGTAGAAACATCTCAAAGATGATCAAGAGAAATGGGAGGCACCTGAGCTAAATTTCCAGTGTCATAGCAAAGGGTATGAATACTTATGTCAATGTGATATTTCAATTTTTTCTTATTAATAAATTTGCAAAACTTTCTAAAATCCTGTTTTCTCTTTGTCATTATGGGGTATTGAGTGTAGATTGATGAGGGAAAAAATGAATTTAAACGATTTCAGCATAAGGCTGCAACGTAACAAAATGTGAAAAAAAGTGAAGCGGTCTGAATACTTTCGGAATGCACTGTATGTCTATAGCAGGGGTTCTTTACCTTTTTTGAGTCATGGACCCCTTTGAGAATCTGGTGAAAGCTGCGGACACCTCCCCATAAAAATGCACGTAAGCACATAAACACAAAATTTTGCATACAATGAATAAATTGTATTGCATAGGAAAATTATTTCCTTCACATACCGTCATAATCAGAATAAAAAACAATCTTTACAAAGAATATATCTCACTTTTTTCATGCAAAAATCAATGACCATTCCCTGAATAAAATGAAATATATCCAAATTGTGCAAATTAAACCAAAAATAAACTTCAATTCTGCTCAAAAGTACATTTCAGTGAGAAGGCTGTTGTTGTTTGGCTTCAATAAGAAGATGAAATTGGGGAGTGGTCTTTGACAAGGCAACACGCATGTCATGTTTGACATCCAATCGATTTCTCGATTTCGTTTTGATGGTAACAAGTGCTGAAATAATTTTTATGCGCCTGGTTCACGGACCCCCTGAAGCCCATCCACGGACCCCAAAGGAGTCCATGGACCACACGTTAAGAACCCCTGGTCTAGAGAGACAGCCCTGATCTCATGTCTGACATTGAGGGCCTCCATCCATTGTTGAGTGAGTCGAAGCAGCATGTCCAAGGTAGAGTGACCTGGTGTGAAACAAAATTGGTGATCTCGGATGAGGTTGTTGGAGAAAAGGAAGGATTCAAATCAACTGGATGATGGATTCCATGACCTTGCTGATGATTATAAGTAAGCTGATATGTCTGTAGTTAAGGGGATCCGTTTTTGCACATTTTCAATGTAATGCTGTGATGTTGGCTGATTTTCAAGCAGATGTAAGGTGACCTAAGGCAAATGATAGGGTGAAAATGGCAGAGAGAGAAAGTGCAAGAGCAGAAAAGCAGGTTTCAGGACACGTGAGCTGATGCTGATCGGTGCAGTATCAGTCAGTCAGGTGTTGAAATAACCTTCTCAGGTGCAAAATACAGAGTCCAGGAGCAGTTTGTTTATGCCAGGGAAGGAAGGGTACCGAGAGTGAGGGGTTGAGGACATAAAATTTGGAAACAGACATAATTGAGGCATTCGGCCTTCTCATGAGCGGAGTCGGCTGTGGTGCCATTTGGCATGAGGGAAGAGACGGAAGGGGAGCATACACCAGAGACAGACTTAACAAGGTGCCACCAGGTTTTAGAGGGAGACCAGTTTGAAAATTCAATCATGTTTGGAGAAATATGATCACGAATGACACCAGAATTTGGACATGACTTGATGGAACTAGATAAGAATTGGATTTGATCAAAACTGCCGACATGGGTGCATTGTGGAGCATACTGTCCTTTTGAAAATAAAATTAAGTTTACTTTCCCATATACAATATTAGCATTGAAGCACCAAAAGCAAAAAGTATGCCTGTGGTACTCCCTTGCAAAAGTATGCCTGTGGTACAATGGCCAACTACCAAATTCTCTATGTGTTAAGTAGAGGACCATTCATGGTTTTTAAACCTTCGTTGCTCCACGCTACGTTATGAATGCAAGAATGCTCAAATTTGTGAATGTTAATATAGATAGCAATAAGTTATATCCTGACATTTTATTTTCAGCTGGTATAGCAGAGGTGAATGTGATAATTAAAAATTCATCTCCTGTTTTGCATTTCATCATCATCTAAAATTTATAATTACAAGAGGATAGTCTTGTTGCAACACGTGAAGGGTGGGACGGGGGGGAGGAGGCACACCGGTGTTGGCCGCAATCTTATGTCACCCCGTCCTGCCCTTGAAATGAATGCATCTGTAGATTAGACATCTTTTTCATGCAAGTATGTTGAGAAATTGTGCTGTGAACCATGCACAGAAAATGTGCAACATGTTGCTGTTATTGATCACCCTGCATTGCATGTTTGCTGAACATGAATCGTTGAGAGAAATTCCATTAAAAGTTATATGAACTGCGCCATCTCGCTCTGCCACCAACCATGTTTCACGTGAAATAACCTTACCAAAGTCATTTCACTTTATTCTTACAGTGAATTGTTTACACGATTCTTCATCATTCATGCACCGACCTCCAAATATACATATATACATATTTTGTGGGTAAAAAATGGCCTAATTTTTCACTACCCTCCCCCCCAACCTTTTTTTCACTCATCTTAGATGTCTCCTACTTTCTTTCCTTCTTTCACTCCTTTCATTCATATCTCACCCCAACAGCCTGTTTATCCCTAAATCTCACCGTCAACCCAATGTCTTCTATATCTCCATCTCCTACACTTCGTCCTCATTCATATTCTACTCCTTTTTTTCCCCTAAAGAATGGTTATTTATTAATTATTATATTTGCATATGTAAAATGTCGATAACTCCCTATAAAAATAATGCATGCACTCTTCTTCACGTAATTATGAGAATCACATTTCTGGGTAATATTTAATCAATCCCTTTGAGCCATCTTATTTGAATGAATCTTTTTATTAAAAATACATTTTATCTGAGCAAAATTTTGACCATTTATTTTAGCACTCTGAATTAGCCGAGTTAAGATTATTCATTGCATGAAGGTTTTGAAAATTTCCATTTTCTTTTCCAGAATGAATAATTGAAGGCTTTCTCTTGCATTCCAATTCAAATGCTAAATATCAAAATATTTTACTTGGCAGAGTGTGTGACAAGGCCCGTTTAAAATTTTGCTTAATGTGCAGAACTCTGCGAAGAAAAATTCAGTTGTTTAAAGTAGATCCAACTTCCAAATGTTCTTCTCGTATTGTTTTCACAGCAGTGTAACATAGCATCTCATCAGATCTTAATCTATCAGAGTGGGGCACAAGATGAGATGTATACGGTATTCTTTCCCAAATTATATCCCCAATTATTTAATAAAAGTTAACATTCTGAGGTTGCTTTCAAACAAAACGATACCTTTGGACGGGTGCCCTGGATGACTGCACAATTTGCCTCCCAGTGGGGAACATTTAGCATTCTTGGCTGGAGTCTTCCACCTGTGTCAAATCTAACGATTGGAGGAAGGCTGAAGGGCAATGTCCGATCTTAGTCATGTGAAAAAGTAAGTACACCCCATGTAAAGTTTTGACTTTTTCAACATATTTCAACATACAGCTATTTGATCTTCATTTCAACAATATTGATAGATAAAGGTGATATAATATAACAAATATCATGAAACATTTACATTTTGTAGTCCATTGTATAATTTAAATAAACATAAATGCAAATTTCGCATGTGGAAAAAGTAAGTACACCCTTGGCTCTAATAGGTGGTATTGCCCCCTTTGGCAGGAACAACCTCAAGTAGTCGTTACTTATAACTGTCTACCAGTCTCTGACATCGACTGGGAGACATTTTTGCCCACTCCTCCATGCAGAATTCTTTCAGCTGTGCGATGTTTGAGGGGTTTCTTGCATGCACAGCTCGTTTCAAATCCCCCACAACATTTCGATGGGATTTAGATCCGGGCTTTGACTTGGCCATTCCAGACCCTCCATTTCTTTCTTTTCAGCCATTCCTTGGTGGATGTACTGGTATGTTTAGGGTCATTGTCATGTTGCAAGGTCCACCTTCGGTTGAGCTTCAACTTTCCGACAGATGGCCTCACATTATCCTCAAGCACCCTCTGGTACAATGAAGAATTCATAGTGGATTCTATGATGGTGAGCTGCCCAGGCCCTGATGCAGCAAAGCTGCCCCAAACCATAATATTTCCACCACCATGCTTTACAGTTGGTATCAGGTTCTTGTGGTCAAATGCTGTTTTTGGTTTTCGCCAAACATGTCTTCTGGTACTGTGGCCAAATAGCTCTACCTTTGACTCAGCTGTCCAGAGCACATTGTTCCAGAAGTGCTGGTCTTTGCCTAGGTGTTCATTGGCAAACGTTAGTCTTGCCCTGATGTTCTTTCTGGACAGCAAAGGTTTCCTCCTGGCACACCTCCCATGTAGATCAAATTTGTGCAGCCTCTTTCTAATGGTAGACTCGTGCACTTTGACATCAACAGTGGCAAGAGTTACCTGTAGGTCCCGTGATGACATTCTGGGGGTTCTTAGAGACTTCTTTCAGCATCTTGCGGTCTGCCCTCGGGCTGAACTTGCTGGGGCGGCCTGGCCTGAACAAGTTGGCAGTTGTTTGGAATCTTCTCCACTTGTAGATGATCTTCCGGACAGTCGAATGATTGATTTCAAATTGTTTGGAGATCTTTTTAAATCCCTTCCCAGACTCGTAGGCATCTATAACCTTCTTTCTGAAGGCCTCAGAGAGCTCTTTTGATCTAGGCATGTTGATGCCGCACACTTCAACAACAAAGAGCAAACCAAACTAAATGTCTGAGGTTTAAATAAGACAGGTTCCTCCAAGATCCTCTCTAACGATGTTCTAATCATTTGCACCTGAGCTGGTGCACCTGATTCTAATTTTCGGTATTTGAAGTAGTGATAAATGTAGGGGTGTACTTACTTTTTCACGTGTCTGTACATCACAGGTACAGCCTTTGGTAGCCACAAGAGGTACCTTCAGGCTGTTTTGGTCTAGCGGGCTTGTTTTTTTTTTTTTACCAAGTCTAGATAAAGCAATTACTGCCAGTGGAATAGCAGGTGCATGATGTGCAAAGTTCTTTGTCATTGAGTCAAATGGAGGAAGAATGAAGACCTTTTAAGGAAAAGAGGAAAGGCACACACAAGTCATTTGACAAAATAAGTGAAATTGTGTTATGAAGTTATATTTCTTGTATTTTAGGAGGACATACAAAGATGTGTTTCGAGAGCAGTTTTGTTGTAATGGTATAAGGAAGTACCTCACTCAAACGACATATAGAAAGGATTTAAATGACTGCAGGTGGTTTGCCTTCATTTCCCATTTGTTATGTTGCAGAATATGCATCAACTGGAAAATATAAAAATGGTGCAATATTTGTTGTAGGTTGTAGGATTGTTCTCGCTTTTGAGCTGTCTAGCTTGGGTTTGAATGTTGACCCAGTTATAAACTATCATCCTGGTGTTTCACATGCAGAGTGATTAATCGGTGTGTTGCTCGTCCATCTTATGGGTGTTAAGCTGGAGGACTCTCTGGTAGCATTAGTTGTCAGTGAACGTTCACGACGAGGGTCGTTCACGAAGAGTAGGCTAGTTATCTCCGGTACCTCAGGCAAAATTCCTGCCCTGTCTAACTGCTGGGAAGACAATGGCAAACCACCCAGTGTAATGCTTGTAGAGAGACTGTTTTGGGAGTGCTGACTCTCTGTCAAGAGTATTCAGTTTAGTATTCATTGATGATGATGATGATTATATCATCATTAACTCGAGAGTTCAGAGAACACCTTACCGCACATAGTGCTCAAGTACAGTATAATGGCCTGGTGTTGACTTAATGGCTAACGTGGCTGGCTTGAGATCTTAAGGTCCTGAGTTTGAGTACCCGGTCATGCCATTGAATTAACACCAGGTGGGTTGACTCAAACTGTCATCTTTCCGAGGTCGGCAAAATGAGTACCAGCTGACTGGTTATAGAGAGGCATTGCATCAGCGGCATCCGCACTTCAGAAAATGATGCAACCAGGAGACATAGGCTGCACACGAACCACCACCAGTACAGTACAGTTGGACCCCGACATTCATGGGGGACAAGTTCCTGGAAAATGCCGTGAATGTCGAAACCGTGAGTGTAGGGGTATTCTTTCAATGCGAAAAGAAGGGATACGTTCCTGGCAGTTCGTGATTCGCAGACAATCCCGTGAATGTCAAGGAAAATCCGTGAATGTCGAGGAAAATCCCGCAAAAAACCATGAATACGTGGAACACAAGGCCACGGATGTAGAGGCAGGTGACAATTTATCAACCGCGAATATGCGGAACCCGTAGATGTTGGGCTCTGACTGTATGTAATTCAATTAAAATAAAAGTTTAAATGCCATATAACAATTCTGGAAGTTTAGCACCATTGATGCAGTCTTATATACTACCTTATTTCACATGTCTAAGTACTGCAATACTGGAGATGTTTGGAAGTGACAAAAAGGTGATTTGTGTTCTCCTGTTCAAGTATGTAATTCAATTGAAACAACAAAGAGTGATCAGAGATTGAAGACCCTCGCCAGTATGTGTTTTGGTGGTTTTTAAGGCTTTTGTGTGAAAAGAAATATGGCGACCGAACCACATGACTGATAAAGTCATCATTTTTTTCTCCACCTATTTGGCCCGAGATGATGCTCAAGAAATTTCATCTTGATCGGATGAAGTTTTTTTTACTTCTCGAATTATGACGTCATAATGGATATCTATAAAATCAGCATTAACATATTTTATTCCCCATGGAGAGTTCTTAACAACGAACCATTTCTCAATTATTTATATGCAGTGCTTTCGGAGATATAGAGGTGCAAAGTTTTTCAGTTTTCCCAAGATGGCGCCAGTACCACGTGACCTATGACGTCATAATTAATCATTAAAAACTTATACAGGAGGAGGCGCACATATGGTGAAAGGTTCCTGTCAATCGGACCAATAGTTGCAGAGAAAATCATATTTATTCTGTGCGGACAAACAAACAAACAAACAAACAGACAGACAGACAGACAGGCAGACAAACAAATGGACTCAAATGCAATACCCTATCCTCTGGCGAGGGTAATAAAGTAATAAAGATTGTAAAGATTGTACAAAAAAATAAAATTCAGGAATTTTACCGCAGTTGATACGGTGGCTATTGCACCATCTTATTTAACACGTTACATTAGTTTTCGTGCCTTTTGTTTTGTGTCCTTTATGACTTTAAAAACAGTAAATTTCCTGTTTGGAAAGAATTTCAATTTCGTTTCACTGCCAGACAGACAGAGTAAAAAAAAAAAAACTCACTCCTTTTTACGCATGTGCGATCGGGATGAATTGAGAGCCAAAGCACTGCTAAACTACAAGTGTGTTTACCGATTAACACGATTCGTGTTCAAAATATAACATTCAATTTAAATGAAGTTGTTCCTCGATCATAAACTGACATTTGTGGATGGACAGACAGAAGTGAAACAATTGCTTAATCCCACTTTTCGCTTCGCACGCGCAGGTAAATTATTCTGTCAGTAATGCTAGACAACAGGTAACTATCTAATGTAACCATAATCCCAACCTCGGGTCTATCTTTTTTAACAACACACTTTTTGAATCACAAACAACCTGAGGTTTGTCTGATCCATCACACACCATGTGCTTTTCTCCATTTCATTGAATGGCCTCATTTAATCAACTTGTTCTTGTCGGTTGCTGAACATGTCTCCAGCAATGCCTGCAGGCCCCTATGAGAGCTGGGGAAAGAAGATCGGCGTAGGAAGATGCTGTTATAACGAGCATGAACTCGAGGTTTCAAATGCTCAATGGGATCTTTTTTAAAGGATTCCTACAAATGTACCGAGGGCACCTTCCTGGACTAAATAATTTGCTCCGAGACATGCGTGGCATTAGCAGACTCTGCAACGCCCCTAAGAAAATTGAGCAAAGTTCAGTTACACCTGTAACAGGATATCTTTTATTACGACGGGAGCACATCCCAGATGTTGTTTAATTTTAACATTAATTTTTATTCCAAGTTGAGCTATAAAAATTAAATAATGAAACATGTTATGTAATTGTCAGTAAATGATACAAAAATACGAACTTCCAGGACATTTAATACATTGCCTATTTAAGTTTATGGGATCACATTTTCAGTTTATGTGCTAGTTTAATGGTTTTGTTGAAATGGTGTCACTTTCCTCAACTTTTCACAAAGGAAACTCAAGCTCTGAACTGTATTGGAGAACGTCAGAATTGGCAACCTACCACAAAGGTGGACTTGAGGGCCAAAGTGGACTTGAATATGTGCCAGCTCCGATCACACCTGAAGGCCACAGCGGGATGTTTTTTTGCTTGCCTGGATGGCACCTGGCCTGCCTTGGAGGCAACTTTCTAAGATGCAATAACGATTTCCTTGTACCTGCTGTCGCTCCGGTGTCTCTTGATATGCTCAGGATAATAATATCGAAGATTCATCAGTGTAAGAGAACAGCCTGGTGTTGGCTTAGCGGTTAGGGGGCCAGCTTGGGATCCGAGGATCCTGGGTTCTGAATTCTGGTCGATCACTGAATTGACGCCAGGGGAGTTGACTCAGCCTGTCATCCTTCCGAGGTCGGCAAATTGAGCACCAGTTCACTGGTAATTCCCTGTATGTCGCAAGAGGCGACTACCAGGGTTGGTGGCAGGAAGGGCATCCGGCCATAAAACATTGCTTCAAAAAGGGGCCCACGGTGCCCAAAAAAGGCCATCCCCTGCTATGCGGGCAAACAATGACCTCTAATGGTGCTCTCCCCCTCTCTCTCTCTCTCTCTCTCTCTCTCTCATCAGTGTAAGAGAATAACGACAGCTTCATAGTCATGTTTTTGGCTTCAGGCGTATTTTACAGTCCAGTACTTTGTTTATATCTGGACAGGGGAAACATGTTTCTCATAGGTTTGTTATGTTCCATCGGTTACATAGCCCTTCCAGACCTGATGAACGAACATCATGGATGATGTTCGATCACCTTTATTATCTCCTTGTCTGTCGAGCTTCCCTTCACCTGAGCTTACTTCAAAACCCTTGCTTGTCGATTGAGAGTGGCAATTTTGGCCTCTTGGCTAAAGCTTTCTGTGATGATCAAAATTATAGGTTTATTTCATACTAAGTTGTAATTTCAATCTCTCTTGAGAAAGTGACACTTTAGCTTTGCAATAATAGTAATACAATTCAAGTCACATGACCTCAAAGATTGCTCTGATTTGC
Source organism: Myxine glutinosa (assembly GCF_964187855.1). Lineage (NCBI taxonomy): Eukaryota > Metazoa > Chordata > Myxini > Myxiniformes > Myxinidae > Myxine > Myxine glutinosa. Next base: position 43,483,657 of record NC_136266.1, on the reverse strand, counting down.
GGTGTGTAAGGGCAGATCTTGCACGGATGTTTAATGCCACCACTTCAAGCAGGCTAAAAGATGGTTTATATGCCGCCATGTAAACTTGATCCTCATACTAAACATGTGTGTAAAGTACATATTGCACGTGTTTGCATAGATCACGCTCAATTCCCTGGAATATGCTTGCTGGCACGCTGTTCAAGTTTACATTGTGTATAATTACACACAAAAGTGATATCAAATGGCTTGTTCACGTTTCTGTACCTTTGTGTACCGAGCTGAAAACAGTGAGCTCCAACAAAAGAAGTCAGCGCCACTGAGGCTTAGTGGGTTTGCACCGTGACCTCAGAGCAAACAAAGACAAAGTATGACAGATTAAGCCACGCCCATTACTCCGGTACAGCCGTTCCCATTGGTCGTGAGAGATGCCTGTCAGCCTGGTTGAAGAGTTTCGAGAACCCCGAGATCGGGCCTGAAATTTAACCACACGTCTTATGTTTGAGGTCGACTCCCCTGTGACCTCTGCGACCTATGAGTGCACTGTTCGCTTCCTGCTGACCGTGGCCTCTTCAAAGAGATGTTTTTCATCGTTGATGACTCCGCTCCCCTCCCCTTCTTCCCAGTGTTTCCCTCCTCCCAACCCATGGGCTCCATCAAGTTTCAGACTCGTTTCCCAAGCCTAACCCATAATCATTAGTCTGTAGCCATGATGAGATGTGATGTGATGGTGCAGTTTGAGTCTCAAGCCGAACATCTCTTCCTTCCCCGGCTGCCGTTGGGAAGCACAGAGGCTCGGCCCGCTTTATAATAACTTCCAGGCGATGTTCAAACACGTTTTCAAAGTACTATCGACAAAGTCATCACGCGCCCACCCTGAATATACACACGGTGCTTGTTCATTTATTACCTGTCTGAATGTGCTGCTTTGCTGTTTATTGCCATTAATTGAGTATTTATGGCTCATTACTTACTACAACCTTGCTTCAATCAACTAAAAAGCCACTGCCACACCTAGGTACATTGTTTTGCCTTTATAGATTCCCATTTGGATGTCATATTTCCTAATCGGTGTTTTGTAGCCATGCGTCATCCCTAAATCCAAACCCAACATCTCGGCCATCTTTGCAGCGAGGTATTAATGACTTGGTCGCGATGCCATCATTCTGAGTGAAGCCATGACAGTTCCCAAAGCCAGCAGAACAAAGGGAGCTCCCAGCTCCTCACGTGTGCTCAGTGAGGTCATGTTTCTGCACATGATGGAGCCTTGGGAGCAGGGAGAATGCACCCCCTCGGCAGCATCCTTCCTACCCCCACATCTCTTCTTCTGTCGCATCGTTACAATTCCTTTCATTTCCTGAACAAAGCTGAATTATCCGTCTGCTCTCAGCACTCGCTCTGGTCTTTTCCCTCCTTTACATTTCACTGTCTATAATAATGCACTTTATTTTCTGAGCTTTTTCTGCATTCATTAGTCTGGGTCACACAATGCCCTCCCGTCCTTTCATGGCTTCTTTCACAGCTCCCACAGCTCTCCCACTCTGAAGGACCTTCTGGCACAATACTTTCCAAGTAACACATACTGGATATGCAAGTAACATACATGCAATTGTCCGAGCCACAGAAATCGGACAATTGTATCTCAAATAACAAAGATGCCAAAGAAGAAGATTCATTCATTTATTATATATATATATATATATATATATATATATATATTATATATATATATATATATATATATATATATATATATATACATATATAAATATATATATATATATATATATATATATATATATATACATATATAAATATCTATATATACTGTATATATATATATATATATATATATATATATATATATATATATACACACATATATACACTGTATATATACTGAAACGCAAAAGAAACTTACCACTATTGAAACCTTTAAATATCAACAATAACACTGCGTGTAGTAAATGTGTGAACTTATTTGTGGACAATAGTGTCCTCACTGTCAGACAAAACGGTCACGGATTGTCACTTGACCCTTCAATGGTCACTTCATAGCACAGCTGTGAACAGCCGTTTGACTGTCAGTGATTAGCCAAGGGGTACGGGATGATTTTAATGATCTGCACGTGATGTCTTGATATTGGCTTTAAAAAGGCCAGTGCAAAATGGGCATTTCAATCAACATGCCACGATTGTCAAGGGATCAACGGCAGCGTGCCCTGGGCATGCTGCAAGGCGGACTGAGCTACCGTGAGGTGGCACGTCGCCTTGGCTGTTCACACCAGACGATATCGGCCCTGGTGGACAGAGACACCCTCCACAACTCTGCAGATGACAGACCTCGATCAGGGAGGCCAAGAGTCACCACTGCAAGGCAGGACAGGCAGATGGTCCGAAGTCACCTGCGGGATCGATTCCGTCCAGCATCCCCGCACTGCGGCAGAAACTCCGGGGCGTGCAAACCCACGGATCTCCAATGATACTGCACGAAGACGACTGCATGAGACCATACAGAGGCCCCGTGATGACGGCTGCCCATCGCCGCAACCGACAGAGATGGTGCCAGCAGCATCAGCGGTGGACCTTGGCGCAGTGGAACGAGGTCGCTTTCAGCGATGAGTCAAGGTTCTGTGTGGACAGTCCTGATGGGCGTGAGCGTGTCTGGAGAAGAACTGGCGAGCGATATGCCGATTGTTGCGTGCGTCAAGCCAACAGGTGGGGTGGCCCAAGTGTGATGGTGTGGGCCGCCATATCAGGCCGGTACAGGACGCCACTGGTGGTTGTGGATGGGAATCTTAATGCCCAGCGGTATGTGGATAACATCCTGCGACCTCATCTGCTGCCATTCCTGCTAGACCACTCAGAACTGAGAACCTTTCAGCATGACAACGCTCGTCCCCATGCTGCTCGCTTTACCACTGCATTTCTCCAAGGTGAGAACATCAACACCATGCAGTGGCCTGTGCTCTCCCCTGACCTGAATCCCATAGAGCACCTGTGGGATGAGCTTGGGAGACGCGTAGTTGGCAGGGCCAGGACACGGGCAGAGCTGCTTCAGACATTGAGGACTGAGTGGGACAGAATCCAGCAGCAATCCATCCAAAGACTGGTAGGCAGTATACGCCGACCATGCACTGCCTGTATCCAAAACAATGGTGGCCACACACGCTATTGAAAGGGGACTGACATTGCGCCCTGTGCTGTTCTATACTGTAGAACAAACTGATGAGATGGTGTATCTTGGTCAAAAACTTGACATGTCATCAATAAAATGCCAATGTTTCAATTAGCAATAATTGTTGGTTTGTTTTATTTTGAACTGTTACAATTTTATTACATTTCAAGCAAGTGGTAAGTTTCTTTTGCGTTTCAGTATATATACATATATACACTGTATATATATATATATATATATATATATATATATATATATATATACTAGACGACCCATGACCCGTTGGGTCAGTCAGTTTGAATAGATATGAGAATAGAACTAAAGCGAACGCTGGACATCATCAGGGAGATTATTTGGGCCAGCAAGCCATAAGGCTCACCTCTCCAGCGTTCTAAATCACTTATCTGTGACACGTGATTTCGGCCCTTATCTCCGATCAGGTTTTTTTTTTTTTTTTTTTTTTTAGAAAAAACACGCGACCCGTGGACTACCACGATTTTGTTGTCAGAGGACACTTCTGATGACGATGTTCTTTGTCGACGATCCTCCATTTACCTAAACTCGCACGTTCTCTTTCCTCTTCCCTCGACTGAGCGCGACATACAGCTGACCATGCTGGAAGACCGGTTTCTCCAGGTAGACCAGCACATTCTCCATAGTTTGCCCTTGCGCCTTATGGATCGTCATTGCGAAGCAGGATTGTATGGGGAACTGGCAGCGCTGCAAAGGGATATCCTCAGCTTCCTACAGATTTAGTCGGATCCGAGGGAGCATTACAGTTTCGCCTTCAAACGTTGAACTTATGATCCTCGCAACTATAATATTTCGAAGCATGTCCTCAACAATCATGCGCGTCCCGTTGCAAAGTTTCGGAGGGTCCAAGTTCCGCATCAAAATGATAGGGGATCCTTTTTTGAGCTCGAGGTTGTGCGGCGGCAATCCCGAGACTTCAACGGATTCTAGGAATTCCGTTGGGAAGTGCGTCGCATCAGTACCCTCAGTCACACTGTTGAACGCAGCATACTCCTTGCTAGCACCAGGGAACCTTGTGATGCATCTTGAATTGATGTTTCACATCATATCGTTGAAGGGCACTAATATAGACCTTGCTGAAAAAACCTCCATCGGATTGGCGAATGATGGATATATGGTATCGATGCACTCATCGAGCCCACTCGCTGTCAGCAGTATATCCTCTGGCAAATCTATCTCATCATCCGCATTTTTCTCGATTCTATCCTCGCCGATGTCGAGCAAAAATCTTGAAAACTGCCCACTTCTGTCGGTCAGTCGCATATTAGTTCTCAAGTGAAACATTCCAAAGCTCTGCCATAAGTAGGACTTCTTTATGCACGCATTCTCAACGTCAGCATCACACCCTCTTTTCACCACGGGCAGAAGTTGACGGAAATCACCACAGCATATCGTCAAGATCACTCCAAAAGGCTCGTCTTTGTCACATACATCACGCAACGTGCGATCCACAGCCTCGAAACTCTCTCTCCTGATCATAGGACACTCATCCCACACGATGAGTTTTGTACTTCGAAAGAGGTCTGCGATAGTGGAATTTTTATCGATGTTGCATACGCCATCTTCCCTCGGTGTCAGAGGGATTTGGAACCTTGAGTGCGCTGTTCTTCCACCAGGCATGAGGGTAGCAGCTATGCCAGAAGAGGCCACCGCAAGGGCAACTTCTCCACTCGCTCTCACTTTAGAGAGAATCAGGTTAATAAGAAACGTCTTCCCTGTGCCTCCAGGCACGTCAATGAAAATCATTGATGACTGATTCGTGCGGATGCAACCGCACGCAAAGTCATAGACAACTCTCTGCTCATCATTGAGCAGAAGCTGCCTTTCGTCTACGATTCGCTGTTGTTCCTCCGTGTCGTATTGGAGTTCTCTCAGTAGGTGAATGTTGGCAATCCCTTCATGACGAAGAACAGTCGTTGGAGTCGGCAAGTGAAAATGTGCAACAGTTCTGTTCAACAATTGCAGTTTCTGCTGCAAATACGATAGAGCCAAGTCATGATGGCGCTCGTTGATGGCAATATTGGGATCATTTGCAGATCGTCGATGAGCTAGAAGATAATCTTCAGCCATAGCGTCCTTGAAACGTTCCCATAGATCCAATGGATTGTCGACTTCACTTTGTGTGAGGAGCACAACAAACAAATCCCTCATGGGTCTGGGAAGGCGTGTCCTCTCAGCATCCTCCAGAGTCTCGCGCCAGACAGCGTCTCCTTGCAGCAAACCCATTTCCCTGCAAGCGTCTTTGAATGTGGGTAGAATGACATTATCACACGTTCTCAGGACTTCGAACGAAGTCGGCCCTCTCACGTGGTGGAGGAGTAGTCGGAAATAGTACAGGTCACCAGTACGCGGCGAAACAGTGTAAACTCGTCCCAATATGTCATCCTCAAACATTCCAGGGTTGCCCTCCACCGGTCTGCCCTGTTTTCTTCGTTGCCATCTCTTCTTGGTCCATGTATAGAATCTCGGAACATCCACGTACAACAGTGTCTTAGCGAAATGGTCACGTCTGCAAAGATCCATAAACTCTGTCAACGTGGTTTTGGCCATATTGGGATTATTTCTTTGTTCACGAACGTTCCCAGCAAAAAATACCTGTTGTTCATTTGGCAGATGTACTCCTAAACGGATAACGGCCGGCTTCCTGTCATGGACTGAGAATCCAAGAATGGAGGCAACAGCCTCTGAAGGTCCAATGTATCTACCCGTCAAGTACTCCGTTATCTCGTCGTTTGTGCGCAGTGCATACGTAGCTTGATCGCTACCTTTCATGGCATACTTAATAACATACTTGATCGACTTTATAGAGCAGCATATTTCAACGTTGATGTGGCAATCAAACGTTTTCAGGAGATAGAGATTATGGGGAACAACCCACTGATTTGTAACAGGTCGTCGTTGCCTCCCTTCTTGGTGCCCTTCAAATCCTCCCATTTCTGGGGATCTTCTTCTATATATGGGGTACGAATCGTCTCCGCACCGTGTGTACGGAGCATATGACCGCGGGTATCTGTGTCTGCATGCTCCATTCTTCCAGCATCCAGTTGCTGTGGAACAATATGGACCATGGATCATGTGCTTCAACACCAGTCTGTGTCACTCTGGATCTTCATCGGGATCTGGTATTTCAGCTTGTACAAATCGATCATAGTCTTGTGGTCTCGGCTTTGAAGCTTCATCGAGCCACAGCAAACAGTGTATGTGAGGGAGACCTCGCTTTTGGTACTCCACACACACAACGTGAGCGATACAGTTCCCGAAGAAGCCTTCTGATCCAGTGAGGTATTTAATGAACACCGTTTTCTTCAACTCGAACACTCTCGCAATGAGATCCGGTCTGTCGTTCTCACTTTGGTGAGGAAACAGGTTATTGGAGATTTCAGGCCACTTTGGATTACACGTCATAGTGATGAAGTAGGTCGCGTTACCATATTTTCTTACGTACATCATGGCATCTTGACATCGCTCCATCATATACCTCGGCCCCCCTACAAATGTCGATGACAGTAGTACGCGGCGTCCGATGTTGGACAAATCGTCATTGTCATTGAGAGCATCAGTGAAGCCACTGTATGTAGCAGACCTCAGCGATGCCTGGTTCAGTCTTATAAACGCCAATCTTGTGCCTTCCATTTTGGCTGCCATATCAACAAGATACTGCTGGAACAGACGCCCCCCTCTGAGGAGGTAGTTGAACTCATCCTCGTGGTTCATTATTCGGTAGGAGTAGTATTTCCTGGCAGTCAATCTCCTGCCATTGGTCATGTTCATTTCGGGCTGCCATCCGTCATCTCCGAATGGGAAGAAGAGAACATACTGGAGTGCGTCGTAAGAACGGTGCAACTCGGAAATACTTTGCAGCGCTCCTCATCTTGCTTTCAATACAATGTGACGCGCTGTAGCTTGAGGATCGACAGTATTCTTCACAACGACACCCACTTCATCAGCGATTTGACCATTGAACCTCCTCTCATGTTCACCAGCTGGTCTCCTGTTGGGATCAATAAGAACGAACGCCTCTGGCAAATTGCCTATTTCCTCGCGTGCCATGCGGAACGAGTGAACGTAAGGATTCACTTGTCTCAGCACGGTCTCTAATGCTCCAACTACATCACGGTGAATACCAGCATTGGTGAGTATCCGCATCCTCAACTGTACGCTGTCATGTGGATCTAAGAAATAAATTTGGAGGAATTTCGGTTGTTCATCCGCATTTGGCAAGAAGGAACCGATACGATGATGTATTTGACCCTGAATTATGACCGATGGGCTCCATGCACCATGCCGAGGAGAAACTTGGCTTCCTCCAAATGATGTCATTTGAAATAGACAGTTGTATTGTCTGATGTTCCTGCGGAATTCGTTCGCTGTGGGTCCATCGCCGGCAAACAGATTGTGTAATTGATGGGGTAAAGGTCCCAGATTTCCCAAGGACACCTTTCCATTCGTGCAGCAAAAATGAGCTGTTTCACCTTGGAAAAGAAGCGCTCTACAATGTGGACAAATCTTGTCCATCGCACCGACGTCAGCAGAAGTGAAATTTCTTGCATTCTGCGCGTTTCTCTGCCTTGTCTCAAGAACTTCCCTTATCCTATCTCTTTCTCGCTGCTCCTGAAGACGCTGTGCCGTCTCCTCTGCAGATTCCGCATCTCTCCTCATACGATCTCTTTCTTGCTGCTCTTGATGGCGCTGTGACGGCTCCTCTGCAGATTCCGCATCCCTCCGCAAGCTGACTCTCTCTCGTTCCTCCTGAAGACGCTGCGCTCTCACCTCCTCCGTCTCAGCACTCCTTCTCATCCTTGCCCTTTGTCTTTGCAGCTGAAGGCGCTGTGACCTTTGCTCAGGCGTTTCAGCATGTCGTCTCTTCCTTTGGCTTTCTCGTTGCTGCTGAAGACGTCGTGATCTCCCATCGTCTGTTTCAGCACCCCTCGGAGATACTGCTTCCGCACGAGAACTTGAAGGAATGTTGCTATTCGCGTCCATAGACGTGAGGTGTGATTCGTTATCCGCGTCCGTAGCGCCGTCGGAGGGTTGATACGACATTCTTCCTGCAAATAGTATTGTTTTTGTGCTATCGTTTTGCCGATCATCAAATGACAAATAAATTACATTGTGACAATTAAAGATTTCAAATAAACCTATTTAAAGTGTATGCGCATATAAATAATAAAAAAAATCGAAGAAATATCTCTCGGTAATTTCCTGAAACATTTTACTTCCGGGTAATAATGTTGAATGAAATAACGAAGATATATACTGTATGCCTGTTATTTTAGGCGGTGTATTTTCGTATATCAACGTGGCGCGATTTTTAAAATATATCTCTGCAATTTCCCGTGTGTGCGTGAATGTTCTCAATTATTTCTTTTACCGAGTCTAAAACCATCGATAAAAATGAAATCAGATGGAAGCGGTAATAATAATAAAAATCGAAGAAATATCTCTCGGTAATTTCCTGAAACATATTTTTGCCGATCATCAAATGACAAATAAATTACATTGTGAAAATTAAAGATTTCAAATAAACCTATTTAAAGTGTATGCGCATATAAATAATTTAAAAAATCGAAGAAATATCTCTCGGTAATTTCCTGAAACATATTTTACTTCCGGGTAATAATGTTGAATGAAATAACGAAGATATATACTGTATGCCTGTTATTTTAGGCGGTGTATTTTCGTATATCAACGTGGCGCGATTTTCTTCCCGTTTTTTTTCAACCGAGTCTAAAACTATGTTAGCGACTGTGAAAAATGAAACGATATATCGAATTTGATTTGAAATAAAGCTGGGAGAGAGAGCAAGACACCACGGGCCTACAAAACAGGCCTCAAAGCTATGCGAGTTAATAAAATGGTGGATATTACTACTCTCTCAAAGGGGTAAGCCACGCCCCCGGACCGATCGAATGTTACACACAAACACGCAAGATTTCAATTTTATAATTATATAGATATATATATATATATATGTATATATATATATATATACAGTATATATATATGTGTATACAGTGGAACCTTGACTTACGAGTGCACCAACTTACGAGTTTTCCGAGATACGAGCCGTCGCTCGGGCGGTTTATTGCTTTGAGATGCGAGCCGAGATCTGAGTTACGAGCTTACGCCACCCGCCACCAGGTGGGTTCCGGTCACGTGGTTATCTTGCCGTGCAAGCATATCTGCCGTATATCGCTGCTGTTTTGTTTTCGCATTTTGGTTATTTTGGAGCTTACGCCAGCTGCCACCAGGTGGGTTCCGGTCACGTGGTTATCTTGCCGTGCAAGCATATCTGCCGTATATCGCTGCTGTTTTGTTTTCGCATGTTGGTTATTTTGGAGCTTACGCCAGCCGCCACCAGGTGGGTTCCGGTCACGTGGTTATCTTGCCGTGCAAGCATATCTGCCGTATATCGCTGCTGTTTTGTTTTCGCATGTTGGTTATTTTGGAGCTTACGCCAGCCGCCACCAGGTGGGTTCCGGTCACGTGGTTATCTTGCCGTGCAAGCATATCTGCCGTATATCGCTGCTGTTTTGTTTTCGCATGTTGGTTATTTTGGAAAATTTCTTAGTTTTAACCATGGGTCCTAAGTAATTGAGTGCCAAGGGCAGTACTGAGAAGAAGAAGAGGATGATGTGCTTGGATATAAAACACGCAATCATCGAAAAACATGAGCGAGGTGTGCGTGTTGTCGACTTGGTGAGGCAGATGTGAAGGCAGCTGAAGATTTTATTATAACTTTTGCCGAACTGATAGAAGCCGAACGATACATCCCCCAGCAAATCTTCAACTGTGACGAGACAGGGCTCTTCTGGAAAAAGATGCCGAGGAGGACGTATATAACGGCAGAGGAGAAGAGCATGCCAGGCCACAACTTGTTCAGAGTGCCGGCGATAGCTCGCCTTCTCTTTGTGGAAGACACGGTGAGATCCTTAACATCCAACAACTAATGGGACGCAAACGGGGCGCCCAGTTTAGCGGTACACACATTGATGAATCACCCTGCCTGTGAAACACCGACATGACAGGTTATAGCTGGGTCGAGATTCAAACCCAGGCTGGACAGTTTAGAGTCAAGTGTGCGTACCTCCAGTCCAGGCCATCCTGCCAACTTGTATGCTGCATACAGGTGAAATATAAAGCGCGAGATATTTTTATATATACTGCATATTTAAAAAAAAATTGGTGTGGTTTTTGGCGGGCTGGAACGGATTAATAGCATTTCAATGCATTTTAATGGGGAAATTTGATTTGAGAAACGAGCAAATTGAGTTACGAGCTCGGTCACAGAACGAATTAAACTCGTAAGTCAAGGTTCCACTGTATATATATATATATATATATATATATATATATATATATATATATATATATATATATATATATATATATATATATATTGCTACGGTTTGAGATTTGCACATATTGGTAATTAAAGGTTAAAGGGTTGCCCCCCATAGTTAGTCCACGAGCAACACGTAGGTCACCTGTAGTATTAGTTATGTCATAGTATGTGTAAGTATAGGCCATTTCCCCTATTGATACCTGCGTTGTATAAAGACATGAGTTTCGGTCCCGGTCATTTTGCGTTCACCCTCCAATTCCACCTCTATGGGCATAATTGACCCCGCGCCCCATTTGGCTGACCCACTCAGTTTATTATGCTTTGGCTGCCCGCAGCATTTGTTACGCTTTGGCTGCCCGCAGCATTTTGCTGCCCTTTGCTCGTTCACTAGTCGAGTAACACGAGGTAGGCCTGAGAAGGAGGAGGAGCGCGGGGTCAGGGTGGGGGCGGCGTCAAGGCGGAGGGTCAGAGTCAATGACGGTAAGAGCCACCAGCCACCAGGGCTCTAACGGCATGGCATGAGAGGGCGTGGAGAGGCGCGCCTGGTGAGTTCTAGTAGGTTCGCAGGGCGTGCCTATATAAGTGACTGCACAAAGCCCATGAAGAGGACTCGCAGAGAGCAGGACTTATGAGAAGGACTAGCGCTGGAGGACTTGGAGGACTCGTTGGGAGAGGGCTTGTTGGAAGAGCACTTACATCGGAGGACTTGAGGGGGCGAGCGCATTGTGAGCACTTGAGAGAATTTACGAGCCGGACTTTGAAGGAGAACTTGACTCGCATCGCTCGCTTGGAGGCATTGAACTGTAACTCGCACAGTATAACGTACGCGCCAGAGGAGAGGAAGAAGAGGCATCGAGTACATGGCTGCAGCCAGATGCGCTGGTGGCGAATAGCGCCTACTTCAGCCACGGGAGTAAACGCGGTAATAGCCTGCCAGTGATTAACCGCCAGAGCCCACACCCTACCGATCGCCCCCGTAATAACCTTGTGCGTACAAACGACACGCGGAGAGCTCCTGCCTTCTCTTCTTACCATCTGCACGGGACGAGCCGGAGACCAGAGGGAGCTGCACGGGAGCCATTCCTGGATGTGGACCATCACCCTGCAGCTGCAAGCCCCATGTGAGTGTGTATGTGTGTGACGGGCCCGTTTGTCCTGGGTATTAAGTTAAGACTGTATAAGGCTGCACTGTGTCCCCTTTTTCTCTGAACCATTGTGAATCGTGTAAATAAATCTGTTCTTCCTTTTTCAAGTTCGACCGCTTTTGTGATTTATCCATTGACTAAGCGTGGTACGAATAAGATCGCTAGAACCGGGTTCACCATCTAAACGGCACGGATCGCGTGTACGCACCGCTCGGTGTCTCGACACGCGTGGTTCGTGCGGGGCTTATTTCCTCGTTTCAGGGCAGCACGAGTAATTAGGTAATAGCGATACTAGTCCTAATACCCTATTTTGCGCTGTCCGGGAAGGACGTCATAGGTCCCGGGTCCCACCAGGCCAGTCAAAGACAAGGGGACTAATCCCCCGTTGGTAAGGGGAGAAGGCCGGCGTCGAGATCCGCAACAATATATATATATATATATATATATATATATATATATATATATATATATATATATATATATATATATATATATATATATATATATATATATATATATACATATACATACGAACAATATATACAGTATATCCATACAAGATATATATATATATACCCCGTATACAGTCATACCCCATTTTATGCCATTTCGACCTACGTCAAATCCGACTTTACACCACTCTTCTTGAGTAAATTTCAGTTCAGGGAACGTCATTATGTGCGACTTTACGTCACTCCTACGGACATGAAAATAACTTAAATTTTTCCTTAAAAATATATTTAAAATAAATAAAATAGTACATAAATTAACAATAAAAGAAGCTAAAAAACAATTTAAAATACAATAAAAAAGCACATTAAAAATATAAAAAAATGTACGTACAGTATACTGTACGTACGCGTAACTGCTGGTTCTCATTCAAAACAAAGGCGACGCCATATGCATTTTGTCCTGTGCTGCGGTCGCGTGCTTGCTTTGCCTTTCGCTGGTATTTTTGTGATTATTCCTTTACTGTGTAAAACAACCAACGTAACGTGGCAACGGCGAAACATGATGATGCCGGCTCGGACGACCGTCCGTGGCAGACGTCACGTCACCATGCAGAGTGTGCAATGTCCGCGACGAGGTCAGGCCCCATGGCCCATGGCCCATGTGAAACGAAAGACTGTCATGCCTCGAGCTGGGGTGCCTCGCCGGGCACCTCGCCGGCATCCGGCGTCGATGAACCGATCGACGTGTGCATGTGCACATGTGCATGGATTTGCAAATGCTTGCCTGTACGTCGTCGTTTCTGCGTATATCGCATCGTCCAAAAATAAAGAAGCAAGCAACTTTGGCCGCTCGAGGAAAGACATTGCACGCCTACGACTCGGAGGCGAGCGTCGATCCCCGGGGCGGCCGGGTTCACGGAACCCTGAGCTCGTTCGTTCGTCACAGACGACACGACACGACCACCGGTGAAACTGCTCGGACACGTTGGGTAAAGCATGCCATGGTGAAGCGGGCCGCGGAGCCACTCGGCACACAAGCCAGCTCACGGTCAACACGTCCGTGCCAGTCACCCCGTTCGAGGAGAAGACCCGACCGATAGAAAACAACGGAGGGACTCCCGACGGGGAGCGGCAAAGATTCAGGGCGAAGCCGCAGCCTCCTCCAGTTATTAGTCCCCTACCGGTGTACACCGGAGGGGACTATAGCTTTGCACGCCGTCCCTCCGTCCGTCAGTCCGTCAGTCCGTCAGTCCGTCATGCAAAGAACAGTTTTCCGGACTTTTTTTCTAAACGCTTAATGCTAATGATTTCAATCTTGGCACATGGTTTCCTCATGATAGGATACAGATCGAGTTCGAACTTCACGACGTTTCGATGATTTTTGACAAAGTTATGGCACTTTGAACTTTGGGAATTCTGATAATTCTGATGATCCTTAACTCGGTGCCATTTTAAGTTTTAATTTCCTTTAAAAACCATTTTCTCTGCAATAATTGGACCGATTGAGATCAAATTTTCACCCTAGGGGGGACTCGGTCTGTAGAGTATTTTAATGGTAATTGTGACGTCATAGGTCACGTGGTTCGGCCGCCATATCGTTTTTCTTGAAACACAAAAATCCCTTTTTCTCTGCAACGGCTGAACAGATCGAGGCCAAACTTTGCAGGCAGAATCGCATACCCATGACGAACAAAAAAGTCAGCGAGCATGACGTCATGCATCACATGGTTTCAGATTTATGACGTTTTTAAGCATGAACCTTTAAAACCGAGCCCCTCCCTCATTTTTTTATCCAATCGAGGGGAAACTTCACAGATCTGTTCAGCATGTCAATCGACTAAAATGTCCTTTTGGAATTTGCGATAGGGCACGTGGTTTGGCAGATAGCGTTAATTAAACGAAAATATTTAAAAAAATGAATATCTCTTGTTTGTTCTAGAGTTCTCCTCAAGCCGCACTGTGCGCCCTGAGACTCGTCGCGCGAACGTCAAACGCGCGACACAGCGCACGCTTTCCGGAGGAGCGGAGCCAAGCCAAACAACATATATATACATATCGATCATTGATCGTGAACCGGAAAAATATAATAAATTACTGATATTTAGCGACTCGAAAGGTTCTTTATCAACAACTTATTTTGTCATGCTTCTGTCTGCCTGTCTGCAAGGTGTATAAATCGAAGTCACGAGTGCGAATCACAGGTGAGCCCGTCCTGAGGTAATTAGCGTTTGGGAACGATTCAGATAACCCTTGGTAATTTCCCCAACAGTTTTCCGGATGACAGACTGCCGGTAGGGGACATGTATTGCAGCACAATACTCAGAATGCTTGTTTACTCTAATTTTACGGTGTTTGTCTTCATTTTAAGGCATTTTAAAGACATTACGTCCGGTTTATGTTAAAAAGCGAGTTACGTCACGGCTTATGGAACCAATTAATGATGTAGGCCGGGGTATTACTGTATATATATATATAAATATACATATATATATATATATATATATATATATATATATATATATATATATATATATATATATATATATATATATATTTCCACCTTCTCACCATTTATGGTTACAGGTTCATAATTGCGACTTTTCCAAAAATCTAATAAACATCTCTTTAGTTTTGCACACATCCATAGTGAGACAAAAGTCCCCACACCACTTGTTGAATGTGTCAATCTCATCGAGGTACTTACATAGAATTATTGATTGGAAAGATAACCAAGGGTGGTGGTATCGTCCGCCTACTTAATAAAGTTGCACACTTTTTTGAGAGCCACGCATCCATTGGTGTGCAGACTGAACAGTAGAGGTGGAAGACTTCTACTGATGTAGTGGAAGTCTGATGTGATGAAGACTTCTACTGAACAGGAGAAGTTTTATATTAGTACACCGCCATGTGGAGCACCACATCTGTACTTTGTGATTGTGTGTGTGTGTGTGTGTGTGTGTGTGTGTGTGTGTGTTCATGTATTTGAAAATACAAAAGTTGGCTCATCTTTGACTATTTTGAGTATCTTGTTTGTAGAAGTTTTAAAAGCCCCCATATCTGGCCAACATTATTTGTTGTTATTTATGTACCTACAAGTGCAAGCAGATATTTTGACGTGAAAGACACGTTTATCACTTTTTTTTCATTCTTTTTAGGTTCAGTGGAAAGGTCAATAAGTGATCATTGTACGTCATTGCTACTTCCGAAAGGGGCCATGGTAATAGAAATGCATGGTGTTTTGTAGATTTCGGCATGAAGGCACAGGCATGAGGTAGGCCTGATTAATGGCAGCACCAAAGGGTGTAGTGAACGGAAAGCCGAGACCATGGGAGACTCCACTGGTGATAATGATGGTGGTACGGCAGAGAGATGCAAGGAAGGCAGGATTGTGAGAAGTCAGGGTGTAGGCAGAAGGAACGATTAGATTTATTTTTTCTCAGCAATAATTAGTCAGAGTTAAACATGTAATCACAAGATGTGCCCTGCTGGAAAGAAAGAAATGCTTACAACCTCTTCGGTAATTTACTCAAAATATAAAATCTAAGTATAGACCACATGTCCACACAAAACGTTGGGTACCACACACTGTTTAAGAGACGTAAAAAGTGGGTAATGTCACCCCATCTTCAATGACTGTGAATGTCCCTGAGCCTTCGAGAGGGGCTTAAGCCCTTAAAGATGGCAATTATTGTCGAGCTCGGCGCTGACGTGCATTTCCACATTTGCTTTGATTGAGTCAGTCCCCATGTTGCCGTCTCTCAGCGAGCATCGGTCCCTCATCAGGCACTATGGCTCAAAATCGATAGGATTTAGAAAATTTTGCACTCACTGACCCTGCGATGATGCTGCCCTTTGAAGCGGAGCGGCTCGTCTGATTGCCTGCCATCTTCGCAAAGGGTCCGTGAAAGTTTGGGCAGAAAAAAAAGCACAAAAAACGAGGGGAAAGTGCCATTAAAGCCATTACGTTCATTCTAACTCTTTCAATCCTGCACCCCTGACCTCCTGTCGCTAAATAAAAAACGTATGTTCTCGATTGTATGGCAGTGTTTTTATTTATTTATTTATAAATCTGTTGTTTTTTTGGAGCTACTGTACCTGATCCATTAAAATACTTGATTATGGAGTGCTGCTCTGCTCATAATTCTATCATTATTTCTCTGTCTTCGTCCCCCCTACTTGTGCTTGTTCTTAAACGTATGGTTGGTCTTTCTTTCCATCTGTGACCAGTTCATCCTCCAGGCTGTCGCTGAGACTTGAACAGCTTCTGGATTGTCTCTTTTTTCGGTGTTTTGGGATGATGTGAAAGAATGATGTCAGTTTTCTCTTGTTTTTATTATATAATTTAATTAGATACAGGCTTGTATCTTAATGTATCCTTTTTTGTTGTTGTTTTATGGTTTGTGCTATTTATTGATAAATATTTCAATTTTTACAATTTATTTTTCTTTTTTCTTGTTCTGTTCATCTTCACAACATATTTTGGCTTTTGGCAGAGCGGAACTTGGGGACGACTAAGAAGAAGACCTTTGTTGGTCGAAAGCTTGTCGAGTATTAAAGATCGACCATCCTGTAGCTACATCAGCGTCTGATTTAATCTCTCGATTATTTATTTAATGCAAATGAGACGCCCTGCTCGTACTATGGAGTTTCTACTATTTCTCACAATTATATATATATATATATATATATATATATATATATATATATATATATATATATATATATATACACGTATATATATATATATATATATATATATATATATATATATATATATATATATATATATATATATATATATATATATATATATATCTGTGCAGCGTCTGTCTTGTCCTGTGTTGTCTTGTGTTGTGTAGTCTTGTCACTGAACTACCTTCTCAAACTTTTGTGAAATCGTACCAAACTTCTGGTATGCACATATCTCTCCCGTCGGTATGTCCTAAGGGTATTCTTTTTGAAAAAATTTCCCAATTTTTTTTGTTTGTTTTGAATTTTTTGGGGAATTTTTTTTTTTCAACTTCAATTGTTTATAAAATGTGATATCACATATATTACAAATACATTTGTGCAAAATAATTGTTTGAATTATGATTGGTTTAAACAATGACAAAACGGCAACTCGGGTACAGTCATTTATCTATATATCGACACATCTGGGCAGTGTCTGTGTTGTCACTTAACGACTCCCTCAAACTTTTGTTTCCGTGGTTGTGAAGTGTTTTTAATAACGTTGTGGTGGTGTTTAAATCACATGGTGGTGAGGTGTTTTGAATTACGTCGTGGTGAGGTATTTATAATTACGTGGTGGTGAGGTGGTTTTAATTACGTCGTGGTGAGGTATTTATAATTACGTGGTGGTGAGGTGGTTTTAAATGACGTGGTGGTGAGGTGTTTTTAATTTTGTGGCTGTGAGGTGTTTTTATTACGTGTTTTATTGCTGTGAGGTGTTTTTAATTTTTGTGGTGGTGAGGTTTTTATTACGTGTTTTATGGCTGTGAGGTGTTTTTATTACGTGTTTTATGGCTGTGAGGTGTTTTTATTACGTGTTTTATGGCTGTGAGGTGTTTTTAATCTCGTTGTGGTGAGGTGTTTTTATTACGTGTTTTATGGCTGTGAGGTGTTTTTATTACGTGTTTTATGGCTGAGGTGTTTTTAATTTCGTGGTGGTGAGGTGTTTTTATTATGTGCTTTATGGCTGTGGGGTGTTTTTAATTTTGTGGTGGTGAGGTGTTTTATTACGTGTTTTATGGCTGTGAGGTGTTTTGAATTACTTGGTGGTGAGGTGTTTTGAATTACTTGGTGGTGAGGTGTTTTTAATTTCGTGGTGGTGAGGTGTTTTTGTTACATGTTTTATGGCTGTGAGGTGTTTTTAAGTTTGTGGTGGTGAGGTGTTTTTATTTCGTGTTTTATGGCTGTGAGGTGTTTTAATTACGTGATTTATGGCTGTGAGGTGTTTTAATTACGTGTTTTATGGCTGTGAGGTGTTTTTAATTTCGTGGTGGTGAGATGTTTTTATTACGTGTTTTATGGCTGTGAGGTGTTTTATTACGTGTTTTATGGCTGTGAGGTGTTTTTAATTTTGTGGTGGTGAGGTGTTTTTATTTCGTGTTTTATGGCTGTGAGGTGTTTTATTACGTGTTTTATGGCTGTGAGGTGTTTTATTACGTGTTTTATGGCTGTGAGGTGTTTTTAATTTTGTGGTGGTGAGGTATTTTTATTACGTGTTTTATGGCTGTGAGGTGTTTTATTACGTGTTTTGTGGCTGTGAGGTGTTTTATTACGTGTTTTATGGCTGTGAGGTGTTTTTAATTTTGTGGTGGTGAGGTGTTTTATTACGTGTTTTGTGGCTGTGAGGTGTTTTATTACGTGTTTTATGGCTGTGAGGTATTTTTATTACGTGTTTTATGGCTGTGAGGTGTTTTTAATTTTGTGGTGGTGAGGTGTTTTTATTTCGTGTTTTATGGCTGTGAGGTGTTTTATTACGTGTTTTATGGCTGTGAGGTGTTTTATTACGTGTTTTATGGCTGTGAGGTGTTTTTATTACGTGTTTTATGGCTGAGGTGTTTTTAATTTCGTGGTGGTGAGGTGTTTTTATTATGTGCTTTATGGCTGTGAGGTGTTTTTAATTTCGTGGTGGTGAGGTGTTTTTATTACGTGTTTTATGGCTGAGGTGTTTTTAATTTCGTGGTGGTGAGGTGTTTTTATTACGTGTTTTATGGCTGGGGTGTTTTTAATTTTGTGGTGGTGAGGTGTTTTATTACGTGTTTTATGGCTGTGAGGTGTTTTGAATTACTTGGTGGTGAGGTGTTTTGAATTACTTGGTGGTGAAGTGTTTTTAATTTCGTGGTGGTGAGGTGTTTTTGTTACGTGTTTTATGGCTGTGAGGTGTTTTTAAGTTTGTGGTGGTGAGGTGTTTTTATTATGTGCTTTATGGCTGTGGGGTGTTTTTAATTTTGTGGTGGTGAGGTGTTTTATTACGTGTTTTATGGCTGTGGGGTGTTTTTAATTTTGTGGTGGTGAGGTGTTTTATTACGTGTTTTATGGCTGTGAGGTGTTTTGAATTACTTGGTGGTGAGGTGTTTTGAATTACTTGGTGGTGAAGTGTTTTTAATTTCGTGGTGGTGAGGTGTTTTTGTTACGTGTTTTATGGCTGTGAGGTGTTTTTAAGTTTGTGGTGGTGAGGTGTTTTTGTTACGTGTTTTATGGCTGTGAGGTGTTTTTAATTTTGTGGTGGTGAGGTGTTTTATTACGTGTTTTGTGGCTGTGAGGTGTTTTATTACGTGTTTTATGGCTGTGAGGTGTTTTATTACGTGTTTTATGGCTGTGAGGTATTTTTATTACGTGTTTTATGGCTGTGAGGTGTTTTTAATTTTGTGGTGGTGAGGTGTTTTTATTTCGTGTTTTATGGCTGTGAGGTGTTTTATTACGTGTTTTGTGGCTGTGAGGTGTTTTATTACGTGTTTTGTGGCTGTGAGGTGTTTTTAATTTTGTGGCTGTGAGGTGTTGTTATTGCGTGTTTTATGGCTGTGAGGTGTTTTTATTACGTGTTTGATGGCTGTGAGGTGTTTTTAATTACTTGGTGGTGAGGTGTTTTGAATTACTTGGTGGTGAGGTGTTCTAAATTACGTGGTGGTGAGGTGTTTTGAATTACGTGGTGGTGAGGTGTTCTAAATTACATGGTGGTGAGGTGTTTTGAATTACTTGGTGGTGAGGTGTTCTAAATTACGTGGTGGTGAGGTATTTTGAATTACTTGGTGGTGAGGTGTTTTGAATTACGTGGTGGTGAGGTGTTTTAAATTACGTGGTGGTGAGGTGTTTTTAATTTCGTGGTGGTGAGGTGTTTTTATTATGTGCTTTATGGCTGTGAGCTGTTTTTAATTTTGTGGTGGTGAGGTGTTTTATTACGTGTTTTATGGCTGTGAGGTGTTTTTAATTACTTGGTGGTGAGGTGTTTTGAATTACGTGGTGGTGAGGTGTTCTAAATTACGTGGTGGTGAGGTATTTTGAATTACTTGGTGGTGAGGTGTTTTGAATTACGTGGTGGTGAGGTGTTCTAAATTACGTGGTGGTGAGGTATTTTGAATTACTTGGTGGTGAGGTGTTTTGAATTACATGGTGGTGAGGTGTAATCGTCCGAAACTTCCAGTCTGCACCTACCCCTCCCCTATGTACGTGCTGAGGGGTTCTTTCTTGAAAAAAAAAACATTCAACCTGAATCTTCAACCTAAATTGCTTATGAAAATGTAATATCACAAACACAACAAATACATTTGTGCAAAATAATTGTTTGTATTATGATTGGTGAAAATCATGACAACACAGCAACTCAGGTGCAGTCATTAGCCTCAGCTAAAATAAGCCCGTTCCTCAGTAACGAGCGCTCGCCGAGCCAAGCTATTATATATATATGTATATATATATATATATATATATATATATTTACACTGTATATTAATCAGTTGGTATGGTATATTCTATGACATATTATAGTGTGTGTGTGTGTGTGTGTGTTGTTATCCTCAATATGCGGGTTTCAGAAGGTGGAATGGAGCCCTCCCAGGCCTCAGTGTGAGTTTGTGTGTTATGCATGTGAATAACCGCATGTACATACACGTGCGTTCGCAGGTGTGTACCCAAATGCCGCCAGTAGTAAAACACCCCGGTTAACGCACAGTCCCCACCATCAATGACTGTCATACGTGTTTAATGAAGTTTCATTTTGAATGGAGCTATGTTGGCAGTAATTGCTGATTTCATGTGTTCAGCATCTGAACTTTGTGTTTATTTCTTTTTATCCTACGCATCTCCCTGCGCATTGTCCTTTCCCTGCTGGCATTTTCGTTCGCTTTGCTATTCAACCGGTTAATTTACATTTCTCATCTCTGGGTGGTCCTTGGTATTGCCCTTTTCAGATCTCACCAGTCATCACCACCTGGCCCAAACTGGTTAATTTGACCAAATCCTGATTGTGAGCTTTGCCTCCCAAAGACAAAAAACAATGCTTTTAATCATACGCCATTATTTCTGGCACATTTTCCTTTACCCTTACGTAGCGACCCTTATGTAGCGACCCTTATGTCGCGGGGCTGTGCTTTTCCGCAGAGGTTAACAAAAGAGAGCAGCATCTGCCCTGAGCTCTTTTCTTTTGACCATGTGCTCATTGGAACAATGGCTCCGTTCGTAAGGCCACGAGACATTGTTCTTCGATCTGCAATGTCAAGGAATCTGTTAGCGGAACGGACTCGTGCGCCTCGACTTGCACGTTCCCCCCACCACCTTTGTCCCCACCACCTAAATGCACGGGCGAGGTGTCTGCCTGTTTGGTGCTCGAGACCAAGTTTATTAAACCGACGGGGTGCTTTCTTCGCAAGATTTATTAAAACTGCACACAAATCCTCGCTTTACGCCATGACTTACCACTCTTTGTCTGCTCAATACCGATCAGCTATCCGGATCGATTAATCAAACTTTTTAGGACCTCGTGCGTTGCTTGGCCTTGTCCTCCATTGTTCGCCTTTCTCTGCTGATGAAAGCAAAGGCCTCAGGCCTGTGCACGCAGCATGTGCCCCATGTCTCGCCTCTTTTCCTCTTTTGCTTTGACGAAGAAGCTCGGTGAGGGAATAAAAAAAGATTTTTTTCCCCCCCACTTTATTTGACATGTGCCCTGGAGGGAGCGAAAATTTTAGCGACAAAATGGATTGCTCACGCATTCCCACAACGTCTGTGCGTGTCATGTTCAAGGACTTACATATTTTTTGAAGATTGCCCGAAAAACAAAACAAAAAAAAACCCATTTTGTTTCAGAAGCGAACGGTACGTTTGCCGGAGTAACCACATGCGAAGTAGCAATACCAACTTTTTTTCGCAAACACGACCTCCTGAGGCAGCACAAACCTGTTAAACCTTAAAAAAAAACATGGACTTAGACTTTGCGCTGCTCTTAGCTCAAAGCTTCTTTGAGAGGCTGAGCCATGGAGGGTTAATTGCGATTGCAATAGATTTGGCTCACAGTATTTGGAGTGAGGTGGTGCAAGATGCCCCCCTTCGTACCCCCCAAAAACATTTGAGGTGTTGGTTGTATGTTCAGTCTTCTGAACATTCGCAGCCGAGGGCTCTCTGGCTGATGGCATAGCGGCAAAATTCAAATGAAAAATGTTCAGTGTCCTGAAAGAATAGAAGGACAAAGCATGATGTGTAGATATATGTGGATGGAAAAGGGAGGGGTTCAGCATCTGAATGCTGAACCTAGTGTATATCTATATATATATATATATACACTTGTGGTGGTTGTCTTACATCTTACAATACTTCCAGGGTACTACAGTATTGGCTTCTCAATGAGCCTCTTCTGCACTCGAGAGTGTGTGTTGCGATACAATATGAAGGACACACACATAGAAATAGGAGCAGGAATTTGTGTTTGTCATGTAGGGAGCTGCATAGCTGCATGCTCGTCGTACATGACCGTTTCAGGACAAACAACCCTGTCTAGGCTTGAGTTCAAGCCTCTTCGCCCCTGCAATCCATACGTTAGAAAATCCACCACACAGCAGGTAAGGGAAGCTTACTGGGCCTTGTGAAAAGCACGTTTCAAAACACACGGCACACAACCTCATTGTGGATGTTCTGGACAACGAAGGCATACTTGAGTCTTGTCCATGCATCCGGATTTTCCTTCTTGCACACAATTGCTCTTACATCTGCCTCCCATCTGCTCCTCACCATACCTCCTTTCCTCTTTCTCTTCCGAGACGGCTTGGTAAATTGCTGACATCTTGCAAAGGAGGCGTTTCTCTCGAGTCCTTGAAAAACGAGCGTCAAACGAGACATTCGCACCTTGTATCCGTTGGCAAGATCCGTCCCTCCATCACCGATACAAAGGCCTTCCTTTTCATGGGAAACTTTGAAACGGACACGCCTCAAACTTCGGCGGAGGCTGGGGAAATGGTTTTCTGTGGAGACTACACAGGGGCAGTGGATTTTGGCTCTCGTGGCACGATTTTCATGGTGGTTGTTGGCAAAATATTTATGTTGCAGGATGTGAAGGATTGAAGGGCCTTCAAGAAGTTCTACGAATGAGATTACTCATAGTGTAATTCAAGAGGTGGCAACATTTTGCTTGTATCTTTCAGCACATTGGAATATATATTTACTAAGAAGAATGAATGAATGAATGATCGTTTTTAAGGCCATTTTGCCTTGCGGGCCCCATGACAATCATGGTTCCCTGTTTGAGGCAATGTTTTTATGGCCGGATGCCCTTCCTGACGCCAACCCTTGGTCACGCTCTTCCGATGCGCAGGGATATTTACTAAGAAGATTGGTATAAAATAATTTTATTTACATACACCCTTTTAACTCTTAGATGCAGGCGTCAAAAATCCTACATAAACGCAGCCATTAGGCCTCGGACGCCCAACGGATGTATTCGTGTAATATTTTTTTATTTTAATTTTTTTATAGATTTTTTTTCTTTCATGTCCTTTTTCAATCCCAGTCGATGCTCATGGATGTGTATTTGCTCGGGAAAATGTGAATCATTGACCCTATTAGTTGGAAGAATCCCATACAAGTAATTAATCTTTTTTTTTTTTGCAAATCTTTTTTTTGTTCTTGGATTTCAACTTTTTTTCTCTAAAAAGTTGAAGCTCATGGAGGAGTATTTGCTCAAAAAATATGATTCACTAATCCTTTTATTTAGAATGTACATGTCCACTACTGTCAAAAATCCTACACCTATGCAGCCATTGGGCATCGGAGGCCCCACGAATGCATTTTTAATTTTCATATTTTTGTCACTGAATTATTTGTAACCAAGTTATAGGAGCATATAATGAGGCTTATATCAAGAAAATAATGATATAACATAGTAATACAACAACATTTATGTGGGGCCTCAAAGGCCCCAGGCCTTCATTCGTGTCGGATTTTCGGGTTAAAAGTGAAGAATGAAGATTTTCCCATGAGCCTGAATGAATTTTTTTTAATGTCACTGAATTTTGTGTAACAACATGAAAGTCGGTGAAAATGAGGCTCATTCCAAAAAAAAAATTGTACAACATCGTTTTTGCAACAAAAAAAACCTTGTGGGCCTCCGAGGCACATTCACTGCATCCAAGGGTTGAAATACCTCAGGACTATTGTGCGTATTTTGTTTTAAGAACTTTTTGAATGCCCCACATATTCCTTGCCATCATTTTAGATTGGATATTAACCTGACCTCCTTGGAAGAGTTATTCCTTCTCAATGAAGAGAATCTTATCTGATCTCGGAGTGATGTCGAGTCGAGCTGAGAGCCAATATCTCTGAAGGTTTCATCCAGGAAATGTCTGGGATGGAAACACAATGGAAATCCAAGTGTAAAGGATTATTCTTCCTCTGGGCCATACCCATGTCCAAATCAGGTATCCAAGGTGAACAGCCTCTGGCAAAATGGAACAGTGTGGGTGAGGGAAATCAGAAAACCTCAGGAGAAGGATCGGTTCTGTTGGCTGATGAGAACACAATTGGAGTCAGCTTTGAAAGTTCCATGTCTGAATCCTGATGGATTACTACGTTGTTTGTCACAGTGTGACTCATTGTGGACTTCCTTGCAATAATCCAGTGACTCGAATTATGTAAGCAAATGGAACCATCTAACCAAGCATTGTAGATTTCTTAATTGCTATGTATCTCTCCCTATTTTGGGAAAAGGCACTGGGTGAATAAACGCTCCGTTTGGGAGGAATGCTCGTAAGAAGTTATTATTACACAGGATCAAAGCCAAGTCTGCGGAACAAGCACCTGCAATTGTGCAGCTCTGCAAACCAAATGGCATCTGCACTTAGTAACTGCACAGACAATATGGCAAATTTACATGTCACATTCCAGGGCGAGGAGATGTAAGGTAAAGCTAAGGAGGGAGGACGATAGGGGCAATGGTCTCTTGTGCAAAGAAAAGCGGGAGGCCTGGCCACATGGCGTCATACTGCCTGATAAATCATCGGCTAACAAGACTCGGGTGATGGCCTCGCACAAAACGTGGGCAATTTATTTAAGGTTCAAAGTCGGCTTCATGTCGGTCACACGTTAGCTCTGCAACAGTAGATAAAAACAAATATTTGACTTGCTGAGCCTAAGCACTTGTCAGAGCCCCCCCCCCCCCCCCCTCTAGGCATTGTGTGTTTTCTGCATCAACAAAGAGTTTCTCATACATCATAAGTTTCCATCGTTCCTTATGCATGTAACCTCAGAGCGAGTTTGACAAAACATACTCAATGCTCGAACATGGAAATCATGACTTCCCGGGCCTCTTGCTGCATGGTTTGCATCTTTTGTTTTCCTCGAGCATGACGTGGAGCAAGCTCAAGGCATATGTATCCCCAAGAGCCGCAGCTCTTGTACAGTAATGCAGTTTAAAGATGTTTAACAATGTCAAACGGTGACTCATAAAATAGCTGTGGGCATGCGGAATGTGTTGATGCCATGAGGATGACACACAACCAACAGTCTGCTTATTTGTACGCCACTGTGAAACATGACAATAGTGAATTAACACAACTAGCAACAGTACCTGCCCTACGGGCATGACTTCAATTGGGGGGCCCAAATTAAAAGGCAAAATATCAGAAATTGAAGGCTTTTTTATTTTAAACGACTTATATAAACATCTGTTGAATCATATCACATGCAAATCATCAAAATCTAAACAGCACATGGTGCCAATTTTGAAAAATGATTGAATTCTGTAACACGGAAGCGGCCGCTACACGTCTTTCTCAGTCGCATGTTTATGTATGAAGAGTGCGCGCCGAATCTGTAACACAGAAGCGGCCACTACACCTGTTTCTCAGTCGCTTTACACACGCTGCCATGTTACTTTGGAGCCACACATTTATATAGGAAGAGTCCGTCAGGAGTCGATCTACTCTCTCGTGGTACGTAGAATATAAACAGTATTTGTAGAATTTCAACAAAAGCCACATCAGTTCATATCGGTAAATATTATTCCATCGTGTTTGGAAAAATTGGAAAATTGGAAAAATTGGAAAAACAATATAGTGAAGGAACTGCGCTCCAACGCGAGTCGAAAGAATTGACGCGACCAAAGACGGAATTCGTCCGAGTTGCTTTATTGAAACAAAACAGCTCAGGTATTCTGACAAGCCCGTTTATCGGGCAGCAATATATATACACATTTATGTCGGGAAGCTTGCCCGGCAAAAGCTATACCGGGCATGCCCGGGTGTCAAGGGCGAGCCTTGGAAAGGCGAGTCTGGACCTGCCCGGGCGTGTTTGGCTGCGGCCTGGCAAGTCGAGGCTGGGCGTGCCCGGGCGCTCTGGGCAAGCCCTGGAAAGGCGATAGCGGGCATGCCCGGACGCTCTGGGCGAGCCCTGGAAAGGCGATAGCGGGAATGCCCGGACGCTCTGGGCGAGCCCTGAAAAGGCGATAGCGGGCATGCCCGGACGCTCTGGGCGAGCCCTGGAAAGGCGAGAGCGGGCGAGCCCTGGAAAGGCGAGAGCGGGCATGCCCGGGAAAGACGAGACCGGGCGTGCCCGGGAGGTTCGGGCGTGCCCGGGAACAGTGAGTCCGGGCATGCCCGGGAGAGGCGCGTCTGGCCGTGTTCTGGCCGGTGCAAGGCGATTGTGTGCATCCAGCGGTAACCGCTACACACGCCCCTCCAGAATCGACCTGCACCGGCAGGGTCAATTTAAGGGGGGTCCGGATGACCCGGCCGAAGCGACCCCTGGAGGGTCGTGGGGAGGGGTCCGACGTGGTGGTGGGTGGTCGAGCGGGGGGAACTGTGGACGGGGGGCGGCCTCGCCGCGGAGGAAGGGCCAACCGTGGTGGTCGGTCGACGTCCATGTGCGCCGGTTTGAGGCGGTCCACAGAAATCCGGTCCGGCCGGCCGCCGAAGTCGACGATGAAAGACTTGTCGCCCCGTCGCAGGACCCGGAAGGGCCCGTCGTACGGCGGCCGGAGTGGCCCCCGGTGCGCGTCATGACGCAGAAAGACGTACTCCGCTGTGCGAAGCGCCGGGGGGACGTAGGACTGGGGGCCACCGTGGCGGGACGTCGGCACGGGGGCAAATCGTCGGGCGGCCTCCTGGAGGTCCGAGCGCTGGCGAGCGGCGGACCAGGGACTGGTAGCGTCGGGCACGAATTCGCCCGGGACGCGGAGCGGCTGGCCGTAGACGAGCTCGGCGGCGGACGCCTGGAGGTCTTCCTTGGGGGCCGTGCGAAGGCCCAAAAGGACCCACGGCAGCCGGTCGGCCCAACCGTCGTCCTGAAGGCCGGCCATGAGTGCGGCCTTCATGGAGCGGTGAAACCGCTCGCACAACCCGTTGGCTTGGGGGTGGTAGGCCATGGTGCGGTGCAGCGTGACCCCCAACGAACGGGCGACCGTGCCCCAAAGCTCAGACGTGAACTGTGGGCCGCGGTCGGACGAGATGTCCACTGGTGCGCCGAAGCGCGCGACCCAGGTGGCGATGATCGCCTGCGCCATGTCAGCGGTGGTGGTGGAGGCGAGGGGCACAGCCTCCGGCCACCTGGTGGTCCTGTCCACCATGGTGAGCAGGTGGGTGAACCCCCGCGAGGGGGTCAGGGGACCCACCAGGTCCACGTGGACGTGGTCGAAACGCCGTTCAGGCACGGCGAAAGGTGCCAGCGGGGCCTGGGTGTG
Source organism: Myxine glutinosa (assembly GCF_964187855.1). Lineage (NCBI taxonomy): Eukaryota > Metazoa > Chordata > Myxini > Myxiniformes > Myxinidae > Myxine > Myxine glutinosa. Next base: position 43,455,861 of record NC_136266.1, on the reverse strand, counting down.
GCGGTGGACCTTGACCCGCTGGCAGGCCGTGCAGGCGTTGGCCCAGTCGCGGATGTTTCGTCGAAGGCCGTGCCAGACGAAACGCGCCGACACCAGCTTCTGAGAAGCTTTCCGGCCCGGGTGAGAAAGGCCGTGGCTGGAGGCGAAGATTTGGCGCTGCCAGGAAACGGGCACGATGGGGCGAGGCTGGCCCTGGGAGACGTCGCAGAGCAGGACGGTGCCCGCGAAGGGAATGTCGGCCAGGCGGAGGCCCGTGTCCGCCGCACGGAGTGCCTGCACCGAGGCGTCGGTGGTCTGGTCGGCCGCCATGAGCGCGAAGTCCACGCCGAGGTGGACCGCGTTCACGCTGGCCCGAGAAAGACAGTCGGCCACGGCGTTGTCTTTGCCGGCGACGTGCCGGATGTCCGTGGTGAACTCCGACACGGCGGAGAGGTGGCGCTGCTGGCGGGCCGACCACGGCTCCGTGACCTTAGCCATTGCGTAGACCAACGGCTTGTGGTCGACGAAAGCCGTGAACGGGCGGCCCTCCAGGAGGTGTCGGAAATGGCGAACGGCCAGGAATAGCCCGAGCAGCTCGCGGTCGAACGTGCTGTAGTTTAACTCGTTCGGCCGGAGTTGCCGGCTGAAAAAAGCGAGTGGCTGCCAAACCCCGTCCACCCATTGCTCATGGACGGCACCCACCGCGTAGTTGGAGGCGTCCGTAGTGAGGGCGATGGGCGCGTTGAGCACCGGGTGAGCCAGCAGCGTTGCGTCGGCGAGGGCCCGTTTGGCGCTGGCGAAGGCCGCGTCCATGGCTGCGGACCAAACAATGTCATGCTTGGCCGGCTTGCCCCGGAGGGCCTCGTAAAGGGGCCGCATGAGCTGAGCAGCGCGGGGCACGAATCGGTGATAAAAATTCACCATGCCGAGGAACTCTTGGAGGGCCTTGATGGAACGGGGACGCGGGAACGTGGTGATGGCCTCGACCTTGGTCGGCAGCGGCACGGCCCCGGTCTTGGTGATGCGGTGGCCCAAAAAGTCAACGGTCGTCGCGCCGAAGTGGCATTTGACCGGGTTGACAATTAAGCCGTGCTCGCTGAGGCGACCGAACAGTGTTCGGAGGTGGAGGAGGTGCTCGGCGCGGGACGTGCTGGCGACGAGGATATCGTCCAGATAGACGAAAAGAAACGGCAGGTCGCGCAGCACGCCGTCCATCAAGCGCTGGAACGCCTGGGCTGCGTTCTTGAGGCCAAACGGCATCCGCAAAAATTCGAACAGGCCGAACGGCGTGATGACGGCCGTCTTCGGGACGTCGGCCGCCCGGACAGGTACCTGGTGGTAGCCCCGTATCAGGTCAATTTTCGAAAAGATGACCCGTCCCGCCAAACGGGCGGAAAAGTCCTGAATATGCGGGATCGGGTACCTGTCGGGGGTGGTAGCGTCGTTGAGACGGCGGTAGTCGCCACACGGGCGCCATCCACCCCCCGGCTTTGGCACGATGTGCAGTGGCGAGGCCCACGCGCTATCGGGGCGCCGCACGATGCCGAGGTGCTCCAACGCGTCGAATTCGGCCTTCGCCACGGCGAGCTTGGCCGGGTCGAGGCGGCGGGCCCTGGCGTAGACCGGCGGGCCTGTAGTGGGTATGTGGTGCTCGATCCCGTGCCGCACCGCGACGGCCGAAAACGTCGGCCGTGTGAGGGCCGGGAATTCCGTGAGCAGGCGAGCGAACTCGTTCGCTGCCGGGAGGTCGCACGCCAGTTCGGTCGGCGCGGAGCTGCTCATCGTGCACGCCAGGGAGCTGAAGGTCTCGGCGTTGACAAGGCGACGACGTTTGACGTCAACCAGCAGCCCGTGCGCGCAGAGGAAGTCGGCGCCCAGCAAAGCCATGGGGACGCAGGCGGTCACAAAAGTCCATTGAAAACGCTGGCTGCCGAAGCAGAGGGTGACGATGCGTGGGCCGAAAGTGCGTATGGCCGAGCCATTAGCAGCGACCAAAGAGGGGCCGCAAACGGCGTCCCGCCTGTCCTGCTCGGAGGCGGGTATGACGCTAGGTTGGGCGCCGGTGTCACACAGGAAACGCCGCCCAGACGCTTTGTCCCGAATAAACAGCAAGTTGCCCGAGTGGCCGGCGCTCATGGCTGGGAATGAACGCCGGCCCGGCCGTTTCCCGACCTGGCGAAAGTGCACATGGGCCGGCACGTCCGAGCCTTGTGTCCGAACCTGGCGTGGTAATAACACCACGCCCGGTCAGGTGTAGGCCCCGGCCGTCGTGTCGGAAACGGGCGGTGCGGCGTGGCGGCCGCCAGTTGCACCGGCAGTTCGGCCTCCAACCGCGCAGGGCGCTCGGGCGTCGTGGGCGTCGCCTCGGACGGCGGCGGGCTCCAGGTAACCGCGCCGATGTGCTGGCCCGCCGAGGAGATCTTATCGGCTTCCCTGGCGAGGGCGCGGGAATCCGTGATCAATGTGCCAGCCAGGGCGAGGCGTACCGGGTGAGGCAGCTGGCGAAGGAACAGCTCGCGGAACAGAAAATCCGGAGAGTGCTCACCGAGCAACGAGAGCATGTAGTCCATGCGCTCTGACGGGCGCGTGTCGCCGAGCTCGGGCAGAGCGAGCAGGCGCCGTGCGCGTGCTGCCGGTGAGAGGGCGAAAGCGTCGAGGAGGAGTGTCTTCAGCGCGTCGTATTTGTCAGCAGCCGGTGGGTGCTCGAGGAGGCTCAAGGCGCGGGCCGCGGTGGCGGAACCGAGCGCCGCCACAACATGGTGGAAGCGGGTGTCGTCCGCGGTGATGCCTCGCAAGGCGAACTGAGAGTCCGCCTGAGTGAACCAAACGGCCGCGTGAGCCTCCCAGAAGGTAGGCAGTTTAAGCGTCACTGCCGTATCCATGTCGGTAGGTCACCAATGAAGGAACTGCACTCCAACGCGAGTCGAAAGAATTGACGCGACCAAAGACGGAATTCGTCCGAGTTGCTTTATTGAAACAAAACAGCTCAGGTATTTTGACAAGCCCGTTTATCGGGCAGCAATATATATACACATTTATGTCGGGAAGTTTGCCCGGCAAAAGCTATACCGGGCATGCCCGGGTGTCAAGGGCGAGCCTTGGAAAGGCGAGTCTGGACCTGCCCGGGCGTGTTTGGCTGCGGCCTGGCAAGTCGAGGCTGGGCGTGCCCGGGCGCTCTGGGCGAGCCCTGGAAAGGCGATAGCGGGCATGCCCGGACGCTCTGGGCGAGCCTTGAAAAGGCGATAGCGGTCATGCCCGGATGCTCTGGGCGAGCCCTGGAAAGGCGAGAGCGGGCATGCCCGGGTAAGACGAGACCGGGCGTGCCCGGGAGGTTCGGGCGTGCCCGGGAACAGTGAGTCCGGGCATGCCCGGGAGAGGCGCGTCTGGCCGTGTTCTGGCCGGTGCAAGGCGATTGTGTGCATCCAGCGGTAACCGCTACAATAGCCTATTTTACTCCCAGGGGTCCCAGGAATACCCACCCAAAATATCGTTGCGATCGGTTGAGCCGTTTTTGCGGTACCTTCGAACGGACGGACGGACATTTGGTGAATTATAGTTAGATATGAGAAAGGTTGAGTCAAAGTTTGAATTGGAGAACCTTGACCTAATGCGAATGTCGAAGCTCGCGGTATTCTTTTGAATGGCCTTCCCACATGGCAAATAATGCACGCGGCCGTTGTGAAATGCGTTATAATTGCATTATTTGTCATAGCTTGGACGGGAATGGCACCTGCTGAATTGCACTGCTCACTGACCTCGGTGTCGCCTAAATGTAGTCTCGGCACCAATGAAATGTGTTCTTTTTCAAGACTCGCAACGTCGCTCTGCGACTGTTTATTCCTGTTATAATTGGTTGGACGTTTTTATTTTGGAAAATTATAAATGACAGTTTGTTTGGCAAAGTTTTCATCTGACAAAACAAAGTTTTATCTATTTTTCTAAATTTAATTATCCTCTTTGTCATGTTCTCTTTATTTGTGACGTCACGAATAGATTTGTTTTTTATTACCCCCGCCACCAAAGTGGAGTGAGGTTATGTTTTCACCCCTGTCTGTTTGTCTGTCTGTTTGTTTGTTTGTGAACAAAATATCTCAAAAGGTTGTGGACGGATTCGGACTAAATTTGGCATAGATGTAGTGTATGTGACAAGGACGAAATGGTTAGATTTTAGTGAAGATCCTGATTCGGATACGGCTACTAGAATTTTTAAAGTGATTCATCACCATGGGGAGGATAGGGCCAAAACCGACATTTAGCAGGATATCTCAAAACGTTGTGGATGGATTTGGACGAAACTTGGTGGACCGGTTGTGTGTCTGACAAGGACAAATATATTAGATTTTGGTGAAGATCTGAATATGGATTCGGATATGGTAATTATTTAATTTTAAAGTAATTCTTCACCATTGTGAGATGGGGCCAAAAACGATACATATCAGGATATCTCAAAAAGTTGTGGACGGATTTGGACAAAATTTGGTGGACCGGTTGTGTGTCTGACAAGGACAAATTTATTCGATTTTGGTGAAGATCTGAATATGGATTCGGATATGAGAATTATTTAATTTTTTAAGTGATTCTTCACCATTGAGTGGTATGGCCAACCAGGCGGAGGTATGCTCTCTACTGAGTGTCGTTCTAGTTTGTCTTTGTAAATGTTGCGTTTTTGCCCAATTATTCCCATCTTTGGGGTCGACTGTATAACGTTGGCAAGGCCTCTTTCACGAATTCACTGGCAAGGCTTGACGTTCGATTACAAGTAGCAGGAATTTGTATTTTTTTTCAGGATACCTTTGTTAACTCGCACACACTTCTGTGTAAATCGCATACACTTCTGTGTATGCAACATCAGTTCTGCTATCTCCACCAACTGGTGCTTGCAGACAGAACTTGCAGTTTATATCCCTGTGATGGATGGCCCACTTTGTGATGCAACACCCTGCTTCTGAAGCACCATTGCAATAGTTTATAGCCGTGCCGAGAATCTAACCCAGACCAGACAGCTCAGAGGTCAGTGCGATATCTCTGCACCACATGGTCAAACACCTGCATTTTATAAACTTTTATAATATATTTCACTTTCATTTCACTTTCATTCCGGTTTATTGAACTCATCAAACACTGGACAAGGCAGTCCAAAGACTGAAATTTGACGAGTTTACAATAACGATATTACATAAAACTTGCAAGTGCATATCAAAATAATAGTAATCATATGAAATAACTATTAATGTACATATTATGTAATTCAAAAAACCAGAGAACCAAAGAAAAAACCCGGCTGCAGCTCTACAGTGCCCCCCAACAATAAACAAATCGAGCCACAATGTCACACCCAAGGCACAGCTCCCATGATCCGCTGCAATGAACAAAGCCTCACCTCAACATCACGCAGATCCCACGGCCCATAACAATCCCACCTCATCACACCGTGGAAGGGGCAAAACCAGGCAGCTCCGAACAGTGCCGCAAGCTCGACAACCAGGCAGCTCCGAACAGCGCCATAAGCTCGACGAGCAGGCAGTGCCAAACAGCGCCATAAGCTCGACGAGCAGGCAGCTCCAAACAGTGCCATAAGCTCGACGACCAGGCAGCTCCGAACAGCGCCATAAGCTCGACGCGAAGGGAGCGCCAAACAGCGCCATAAGCTCGACGAGCAGGCAACGCCAAACAACGCCATAAGCTCAATGACCCGGCAGCGCCAAACAGCACCATAAGCTCGATGAGCAGGCAGCGCCAAACAGCGCCATAAGCTCGACGAGCAGGCAGCTCCGAACAGCTCCATAAGCTCAATGACCAGGTAGCGCCAAACACCGCCATAAGCTCCACGAGCAGTCAGCTCCGAACAGCGCGGCAAGCTCGACGACCAGGCAGCTCTGAACAGCGCCATAAGCTCGACGACCAGGCAGTGCCAAACAGTGCCATAAGCTCGACGACCAAGCAGCTCTGAACAGCGACATAAGCTCGACGACCAGGCAGCTCCGAACAGCGCCATAAGCTCGACGACCAAGCAGCTCCGAACAGCGCCATAAGTTCAACACTTGCCGAAGGCCAGCTGCATGCACCATAACCACCTTTTATAAGTTCCATGGCATGAATCTCCAGGACATCAAACTGATCAATATTGTAGGCACTACCACTCAACCCTCACTCCATCCTTAATCAGGCATACATAAACAATCAGGCATGTTTTTGTATGAAGAGTGCGTGCCGAATCTGTAACACGGAAGCGGCCGCTACACCTGTTTCTCAGTCGCTTTGCACACGCTGCCATGTTACTTTGGAGCCGCACATTTATATAGGAAGAGTCCGTCAGGAGTCGATCTACTCTCCTGGTACGTAGAATAAACAGTATTTGTAGAATTTCAACAAAAGCCACATCACTGTTCATATCGGTAAATATTATTCCATCGTGTTTGGAAAAACTGGAAAATTGGAAAAGAAATGTAGCCTATTTTACTCCCAGGGGTCCCAGGAATACCCACCCAAAATATCGTTGCGATCGGTTGAGCCGTTTTTGCGGTACCTTCGAAGGGACGGACGGACATTTGGTGAATTATAGTAAGATATGAGAAAGGTTGAGTCAAAGTTTGAATTGGAGAACCTTGACCTAATGCGAATGTCGAAGCTCGCGGTATTCTTTTGAATGGCCTTCCCACATGGCAAATAATGCACGCGGCCGTTGTGAAATACGTTATAATTGCATTATTTGTCATAGCTTGGACGGGAATGGCACCTGCTGAATTGCACTGCTCACTGACCTCGGTGTCGCCTAAATGTAGTCTCAGCACCAATGAAATGTGTTCTTTTTCAAGACTCGCATCGTTGCTCTGCGACTTTATTCCTGTTATAATTGGTTGGACGTTTTTATTTTGGAAAAAGTATAAATGGCAGTTTGTTTGGCAAAGTTTTCATCTGTCAAAACAAAGTTTTATCTATTTTTCTGAATTTAATTATCCTCTTCATCATGTCCTCTTTATTTGTGACGTCACTCATAGATTTGTTTTTTTATTACCTCCGCCACCAAAGGTGGAGTGAGGTTATGTTCTCACCCCTGTCTGTTTGTCTGTCTGTTTGTTTGTTTGTGAACAAAATATCTCAAAACGTTGTGGACGGATTCAGACTAAATTTGGCAGAGATGTAGTGTATGTGACAAGGACGAAATGATTAGATTTTAGTGAAGATCCTGAATCGGATACGGCTACTATAATTTTTAAAGTGATTCTTCACCATTGGGAGATAGGGCCAAAACCGACATTTAGCAGGATATCTCAAAACGTTTTGGATGGATTTGGACGAATCTTGGTGGACTGGTTGTGTGTCTGACAAGGACAAATATATTCGATTTTGGTGAAGATCTGAATATGGATTCGGATGTGATAATTATTTAATTTTGAAGTGATTCTTCACCATTGGGAGATGGGGCCAAAAACGATACATAGCAGGATATCTCAAAACGTTGTAGACGGATTTAGACTAAACTTGGTGGACCAGCTGGGTGTCTGACAAGGACAAATATATTCGACTTTGGTGAAGATCTGAATATGGATTCGGATATGAGAATTATTTAATTTTTTAAGTGATTCTTCACCATTGACTGATATGGCCAACCAGGCGGAGGTATGCTCTCTACTGAGTGTCGTTCTCGTTTGTCTTTGTAAATGTTGCGTTTTTGCCCAATTATTCCCATCTTTGGGGTCGACTGTATAACGTTGGCAAGGCCTCTTTCACGAATTCACTGGCAAGGCCTGACGTTCGATTATTTTAAGTAGCAGGAATTTGTATTTTTTTCAGGATACCATTGTTAACTCGCATGCACTTCTGTGTAAATCGCATTCACTTCTGTGTATGCAACATCAGTTCTGCTATCTCCACCAACTAGTGCTTGCAGACAGAACTTGCAGTTTATATCCCTGTGATGGATGGCCCACTTTGTGATGCAACACCCTGCTTCTGAAGCACCATTGCAATAGTTTATAGCCGTGCCGAGAATCTAACCCAGACCAGACAGCTCAGAGGTCAGTGGAATAACTCTGCACGACATGGTCGAACACCTGCATTTTATAAACTTTTATAATATATTTTACTTTCATTTCGGTTTATTGAACTCATCAAACACTTGACAAGGCAGTCCGAAGACTGAAATTTGTCGAGTTTACAATAACGATATTACATAAAACTTACAAGTGCATATCAAAATAATATTAATCATATAAAATAACTATTAATGTACATATTATGTAAATCAAAAAAGCAGAGAACCAAAGAAGAAAGCCGGCTGCAGCTCAACAATGCCCCCAACAATAAACAAATCGCTCCACAATGTCACACCCAAGGCACAGCTCCCGCGATCCGCTGCAATGAACGAAGCCTCACCTCGCCATCACGCAGCTCCCACGGCCTATAACAATCCCACCTCATCACACCGTGGAAGGGGCAAAACCAGGCAGCTCCAAACAGCGCCTCAAGGTCGACGACAAGGCAGCTCCGAACAGCGCCAAAAGCTCGATGAGCAGGCAGCGCCAAACAGCGCCATAAGCTCGACGAGCAGGCAGCTCCGAACAGTGCCATAAGCTCGATGACCAGGCAGCTCCGAACAGCGCCATAAGCTCGATGACCAGGCAGCGCCAAACAGTGCCATAAGCTCGACGAGCAGGTAGCTCCGAACAGTGCCATAAGCTCAATGACCAGGCAGCACCAAACAGCGCCATAAGCTCGACGAGCAGGCAGCGCCAAACAGCGCCATAAGCCCGACGAGCAGGCAGCTCCGAACAGCTCCATAAACTCAATGACCAGGCAGCGCCAAATAGCGCTATAAGCTCAACGAGCAGGCAGCGCCAAACAGCGCCATAAGCTCGACGAGCAGGCAGCTCCGAACAGCGCAATAAGCTCAATGACCAGGCAGCGCCAACAGTGCCATAAGCTCGACGACCAAGCAGCTCCGAACAGCGCGGCAAGCTCGACGACCAGGCAGCTCCGAACAGCGCCATAAGCTCGACGACCAGGCAGCTCCGAACAGCGCCATAAGCTCGACGACCAGGCAGCGCCAAACAGTGCCATAAGCTCGACGACCAGGCAGCTCCGAACAGCGCCATAAGTTCAACACTTGCCGAAGGCCAGCTGCACTCGCCATATCTACCTTTTATAAGTTCCATGGCTTGAATCTCCAGGACATCTAACTGATCAATATTGTAGGCACTACCACTCAACCCTCACTATATCCTTAATCAGGCAGACTTGATCCAAATGTAGGAAAAGTGGCAAAAATGAGGAAATTTCCTGGGAGTGCATTGCATTTAAAATGGCACAAAAATTACAGACTAAATACCCCATAAATCTGCATGAGACTTGCATCAGTTTTTATCTATATGGAATGGAGGGGAGGTATGTTGTATGTTTCATTTACTCAGAGAGGACTTGACCGAGGAAGCGGAAACTTTCAGAGATTAATGAACGCACCCTGAAGTTGTGCCTGTGTAAGTTTCCTTTGATTCTGCCAAGGTTTGAAAAAAAACAAAAAACATTTTGGCAATTTCTTCCTTTTAGGGTGCAGGGGGGGGGGGGGGGGAGGGGATGGGTTCTGTTTTTGGCATTGGGGGGGGGGGTTATCGGGACTTCATAACTACAATGTATTATATATGCACATGGGCCGTGGGCATGTTTTTGTTTCATATTCATAACTCGGGTTATTTTTTATTTTTTTCGGGAGTGATTGAGGCAGCAGTCTATTGCCTATACACCACCCAAATAAAGGGACGTTTCAGAAGGTTTAATTGCATGCTTAGAACAAGATTGCCCAAAGGGTGGATACTCTGCTCCTGATTATAATAAAATAAGTTATCATATGAGGAACTTAAATGCAAGGGGAGGACATTTGGCCCATCAAGCCTATACTATGGTTGCCAACTCGATCATCAACAAAGAAACAGCACATACCATTGTTTAAGTCTTTGATATGACTTGACCTGGGTTCGAACCACCAACTGAGCAGACTAACTCTCACCATTACACCACCGAATTTGGTCATTTGCTTCAATATTATCTGCCAGAGTAAATGCTTCACTTTTTGTGATTAATTGCGTTTGTGATTACTTGCTGAGTACTTGCTAAACCGATTCCTGCTAATGTATCTCTGCCTTAAAGTATTCCAGAAGAGCACAGCACCTCTTCCTGAAACACTTCAGCACATGATGACATTCCACATGCACATTTTGCCAGGACCGGTCTGTGCTGCCACTCTCATGCCCTTCAGCAAGTAGAGAAAAATTGCAATCGGCCTGCAATGTTACGGCATTCATCACACTTGTTAAACTTTAGCAACCTCTGCATCTTTTTTGTTATAATACAATCTTTTTCCTCGGGTGTGTTAGATGCTATATGCTGGTGACACATCCACCATAGTTATATATACCATATATGCTGTTCTTCTCGATTGTTTGTATATTTTGGTCATTTATTGCATAAGGAACTATAACGGCACTCGGTCGAGTGCATACCTACGCCAGGTTGAACAGTTTACGTTTTGTATCCCACTGATAGGCCGGATCTGCATCCGGACTTGAACCAAAATCTAATCGACTTGCTATTGTCACCGACAGAATTCGTCCACCACGTGTTTGTCAAAACACATCCATAACGTTTTGAGATATGATGCTTTGTATCATTTTGGCCCTATCACTTCAAAATGATAGGATCTTCACCAAAATCGAATACATTTATCCTTATCATGAATTAGTTATCATGTCACATGACATACAACCTGAGCACCAACTTTCGTCCGAATCGATCCTTAACGTTTTGAGATATACTGCTCACAGAGAGCTCACAGATCACAGACTTGAGATATCCTGAGATATCCTGGAATCTCCCGCGATGAAGCTAACTCTGAGGGCCTTTTACTCACTCACCGCAGGCAGGTTGGTGGTCTTTCTGTCTTCTACCGACTCCTCTCCGGCCTTGCTCCCCCAGCTCTCTCTGGGCTCTGTCCCCCAAATATTCCTACAGGTCGCACAAGATCTGCCTGCAACCCTCTTATGGTTAAACTGTCAAAATCAAGACTCTCTGCTCACCTTCACTCCTTCATTCCTCTTTTCTCCCGCCTCTGGAACAAACTCCCCCACTCCCTTCAATCCCACTCCTCCCTCCAGGTCTTTAAAACAGCTGTTCACCACCATCTCTTATCCTCCCCCATCCAAAACCTTGATCTTTTATACCCCCACTAATTCACCACAGATCCACTTTTTTGAAATTATTACTTCTTCCCTGGAAGTCCTTGCAGTGTCCATATGTTTTATACTTCTCTCATCCCCCCCTTCCCGTGCCTCCTCCCCCAAGCTCTCTCCCTCCCACAGATCTCCCGATGTCCCTGTTCTCTACTGTTGTACTTGTGTACTGCCCTCTCTCTCCCTATCTTGTCTCCCGCTCCCTTTATCATATGTTTTATGTGTCAGTTTGTCCTTTTGTGATTAATGTTTGCTCCTACGCAAGCCTCGATCTTGTATACAAGAAACAAAAAAAAACAAACCAGACAGACAGACAGACGGACAAGTAGACGGGTGAAAACACAACGTCCATCCACCTTCGGTGGTGGAGGTAACAAAAAGCAAAGCATTGTAAGTTTACCTTGTGTAACGCAGTGGGATGTGTTTTACAAGTATTGTAATTGGAATGCAAGTGTAGAACAACACATCACCTCTTGTGAAAAGCTGTGTTCACATGAAGGGTTTAAATACCAATTGCTCGTGCCTTAATTAAACCATTTAGGTGTTTAATTTCAGGCAGTGGGTGGTGCTGGGGCAAGGTTGTGGGTAGGGTTGTCTCAAGAATCTCTGCTTTAAATTGACTCAATAAAGATTCAGTGTTGGTGTCGGAAGAGTTTGCAGCTCTTTCAAAAATGGACCATGAGAAACAGGGCTCGATGGTAACTACTCGCACTGATACAAATAACTACGGCTCTCCTCTGCTCACGTTTAATCTAAAACAGCAAAGAAAAGCCACCATAACTTCCCTTATGAATTATCATGGGCAAAAAAGTGATGCAAAAATAGAAAGGACAGGAAGGGCAGAAGAAGGAAGTGATGATAAATAAGTAAAATATAATTAAATGGACTAAGAGGCCAAATGGGTATCGGAGGGGCTTAAGGAATATGAAATTAATTAATAAAAAGTATTTCCTTCAACCTGCTGTGTTGGGTGTGTTTGTATGTGAGTGGGAGAGGGCAGTAGTTTGCAGGACGGGGGTGCAGGGGGGTGTTCCACACGGCTTGAACAGAAATCTACTGTTTGGTGGCTGGTTTGCTTTGGCTGCTGGCCAGGCAGCCTTGCTAGCTAATTGAAATAGGTTAACAATGACGAGCTTTGTGTGTGTGTGTGTGTGTGTGTGTGTGTGTGTGTGTGACCCACACGTTTATAGACATTTAAAAAACTTTTTTATACTCTTTAAACCCCACCTCTCCCTTTCCTCTCCCCACCCTCATCCCCACTTTAAAACCTATAGCTTTGTGAAAATGGACATTTTATTTGCCTGTTTCCTACCCACATGGACCCCAGTGCTTGATCCCCAAGCACAGGTAAATAAATTCCACTTCCACCTGTATCCATATCAGTTCATCACCTTCAAGTGATGGTGCCTCTTGAATGACTGAATGTTGCCGATGGAGGTGTCTCGAGAAACATCTCATCATCAACAACCCAGCAGTGGGATTACTTTTGCCCAAGTCCCGTTTCAGACTTCATTTAGCATTGTGACGTTGGCTTCGTAGATGAGGCGCTGGAAGAATTACTGCCAACGTTGTGGATTTCACATTGACATGGCACAGGGAGAAACAGAACCACTGCATATGAATGGGATAACTTTTGGATAAAATTTTGATACAAGGATGGAAAGAGAAGAAAAAAAAAATTGATCCACTAATTCTCCTCCCTTTATTCTCCATGATACCAAAAGAAAAGGAGGACACATTATCAGGATTTATCCATCTCCACCGGTTATCCAACCATTCTTCACATTGTCCTTTGTTTCTCTGTGCCCATCACGTCCTTGAGTTGTTGCCGTTGGGAAGCATGGATGATGGGATGATAATATGTAGCCTTCACACAATGCTGACACATGGTCCTCCAAAGCAAGCGCAAGACTAATGGTCCCTCAGCGGAAACTGCAGCAATCTCTAGGCCATTCTTTTGGTTCCGGTGTCGGTGGAAATTTCAGGATTGAATTCAAAATGAAATCGACCTTTCCTAGTGCTTACAGTACCTTTGAGCGAGTGGATATTTAAATATTACTTACACAATGAGGGTGGGAGGTGGTTGGGGATATGATTTTAGGAGGAAAAAAAGGTGGGGGGAAGGAGGGGTTTTGAGGAGAAAAGTGAGGATGGAGGAGCAAAGGAGACTTGGGGATAGGGGTATGATGAAGTGAGGGGATTTGTAGGAAGGAGGTCAATTCTGTTGTTCTGCTTACCTAATAATGTGCTTGGGTCGAGGTTGTGCAATTGCTCACCTTCTTTATCAGATATTTTTTACTTGCACAACAATTACCTGGTGCCATCTCTCCATTTAAATTTGGGATTTTAGTCCTGGACTGTATTCCAATAGGAACATGATACTCCCTTTCCACTGTACTACACGGTTGTGCTCCATGGACAGATCGCACAGTACAAGATATAATACAATTCACCATCGTGGAGTCCAAGCAAATTAGTACGGCTCGATACTGCGTTGTTAGTGATAGAATGTTGTAAATGGTCTCGTATTCCAATCCCAGTTCATTGTTCTTTCTTTTTACTATTATTGGTTTACGAGTTGTCAAACAGAGTGACCACTATATTCGTCATGGGTGTGCGTCTGTCTGTGTGGCTGTCCGCAGCATAACTACCCGATGATATCATCCGATCTTGAAACTTGGGTGGGAGGTTGATATCATGATCTAGTTGTGTCCTGCCTTGAGTCTCTCTGACTCTCTTGAAAATCCTCTGTATCTCTTTGCTGATGACTCTACTCTCTGTCGCTCCATTATTCATCCCTCAGATCGGCAGTCTTCAGCCTCCTCACTCTCTGCAGATCTGGACAAAATCACAGACTGGGCAAACAAGTGGAACATGTCTTTCAATCCTGACAAATCTCACACTCTTACGATGTCTCTCCGAAAAGACCGACTGGACAACCCTCCCATCCACTTTCTGAATAATCCTCTCCAAGAAGTTCTGTCACTCAAGCTTTTGGGTCTCACTATCTGCCATGATCTTTCCTGGGAAAACCACATTTCCAATCTGTCCTCCAAAGCCAGTCGCCGACTGGGCATCCTCCGTCGTGCGAAGTCCTTCCTTGGCACACCTGAGCTCCTCACCACATACAAGGCTTTCATCCGCAGCTCAATGGAATACTGCTCTCCCCTCTGGGCTGGTGCTCCTGCCTCACACCTAGCTCGTCTTCACGCTGTTGAAACCAAAGCATTCAGAATCATTGGAATCTCCCGCGATGAAGCAAACTCCAAGGGCCTCTCACTCACTCACCGCAGGCAGGTTGGTGGTCTTTCCGTCTTCTACCGACTCCTCTCTGGCCTTGCCCCCCCAGCTCTCTCTGGGCTCTGAACCCCCAAATATTCCTACAGGTCGCACAAGATCTGCCTGCAACCCTCTTATGGTTAAACTGCCAAAATCAAGACCCTCTGCTCACCTTCACTCCTTCATTCCTCTTTTCTCCCGCCTCTGGAACAAACTCCCTCACTCTCTTCAATCCCACTCCACCCTCCAGGTCTTTAAAACAGCTGTTCACCACCATCTCTTATCTTCCCCCATCCAAAACCTTGATCTTTTCTATCCCAGCTAATTTCACCCCAATTCCACTTTTTTGAAATACCAACTTCTGTCCTGGAAGTCCTTGGTGTCCTTGTGTTTTACACTTCTCCCACCCACCCCCCTTCCCACGCCTCCTCCCCCCAAGCCCTCTCCCTCCCACACATCTCACTGCTCTTAAATGTTGTGTGCTCTCAAGTGTTTGTGTGCTTCCCCTTCTCTTGTCTTCCGCTCCCTCTTTTTATATATTTTGTTTGTCTGGTTGATTTGTTTGTGAAGTAAATATCAGCTCTTTCACGAGCCTCGATTCAGTATACAAAAAAATAAAAATAAAAATAAGTGGGCGTATTGCGCCCATTGTGGGCGGAGCCACGGCCGAAAAAGATGTCTTTTTAGGGGGTAATCGAGTTCAAGCTCCATCTTCTCCGAGGGGTTTGGTGGAATCTGACAGGGGTTTCGGTATTTGGTTAGGCCAATGTCATGTGTCTAGCCCCACGGAGCTCGATTTTTCATTTTCGCCCCAAGGTCAAGGTCACAAGGTCACGAAATTTAGAAAAGTCGATTTTTGATGGTTTTATTACATTGTTCACTTCCTGATAGGGTAAAATGTCGTACATGATCTTATATTATCACATACATCATGAAATACAAGTTTTCCAACAAATTTCAGAAGCTTCGACCTTTGAAGGTCACAAAGGTCAATTTTTCAAAGTTGTCGGAATCGAACCGAATTTTCGGTATTGTGTAGCTAACTAGTCTCATAACTGATTATACATTATTTTCTGTCTCATTTCAAGGTCAGTAACCTTCGTTTTGACATTTCAAGGTCACAAAGGTCAAATTTTCAAAGTTGTTGGAATCGAATGAAATTTTCGCTATTATGTAGCTAACTAGTCTCATAACAGATAATACATTCCTATTTATATATTTTCAATGTCGGTTTTGACTTTTAAAGGTCACAAAGGACGGCCATTTCAAAGTAGTCTGTCCTTTGTCATTGAATACCGCTCACTCTCGTGAACCATCGTCGTCTTCTGACTTGTACTTTCATTCATTCCTTCATTTCCTTCTTTTTCTCTTTCAAAATTTATTTCTCTCATTCATATTATTTCCTGTATTCATTTATTATTTCCTGTATTAATTCATTTATTTATATTATTTCCCTGCCACCAAAGGTGGGCAGGGATTACGCTTTCACCCCTGTCTGTTTGACTGTAAACAGGATATCTCAAAAAATTATGGACGGATTTGGACGAAACTTGGTGGATGGTTTGGGTGTGTGACAAGGACGAATTGATTATATTGTGGTGAGGAACTGGATCTGGACACAATTTTAATTTTTTATGATGCTTCCGCTGACAAAGTTTCCAGAGGCATTATGTTTTGGGTTGTCAGTTCATTTGTGCGTGAGTCATTGTGTGCGTCCATCCGTCCGTCCGCGCATCTGTGATAGGTTTTTGTTACCGTGACAACTTAAGAACGCATGAAGGGATCGAAGTCAAATTTGGTACAACCACCGGTGGAGTTTGGGGGGGCGGGAGGGCAGGGAGGGCAATGCCCCCACCTTAATATTTTTAAGTAGTTTACAATTAAGATTTAAACATTCCGTATTTAAACATGAGTAACAATAATGAACGTAAACTTTATTTGTGATTTCACATACACTGTAACTACACTAACAAACGGTAATTTTGGAAGTCAGACCGTGCTACCGATTATTAATATTAAGCCCTTACGCCCCCAAATAGAGAAGTCAATGTACGCCTATACAAGTATTTATAATGATGCAAAAATGAACTGATCAGATTATGGGATCGACAGATCAAATGTCAGATGTCCCATTTGATAAAAAATATTTTACAAAGCCAACTTGTGAAAAGTAATGGCATTTTGACCAATCTTTGTATACAAACATATTATTATGCTGCAAAGATTAACTGATTAGATTTCTGCATCAAGAGGTAAAATATCAAAGTCTGTAATAGGTTTTTGTTACTGCAATAACTTAATAATAATAATAATACATTTATTTTGTATAGCGCTTTTCAAGAAACCCAAAGACGCTTTCAACAGCTGAAGAGCTGAAGGGAATCGAGAACCGATTGGGCACAGCTCATCACCCATTTAACACCATCTCTACCATGAAGCATGGTGGTGGCAGCATCATGCTATGGGGATGCTTTTCATTGCAAGGACAGGGAGACTTGTAAGGATAGAGGGAACGATGAATGGAGCCATATCCAGGCAAATCCTTGAGGAGAACCTGCTTCAGAGGGCAAAAGACCTTAGAGTACGGCAAATATTTACATTCCAACAGGACAATGACCCCAAGCATAGAGCCAAAGCATCACTGGAATAGCTTCAGAACAAGAATGTGAAAGTCCCTGAGTGGCCCAGCCAAAGCCCAGACTTTGATCCAATTGAGAATCTGTGGAAAGACTTGAAGATTGCTGTTCACTGACGCTTCTCATCTAAATTGACAGAGCTTGAGCAAATCTGTAAGGAAGAATCTGAGAAACTCCCCAAATCCAGGTGTACAAAGCTTACACAGACATACCCAATAAGACTCGAAGCTATTATCGCTGCCAAAGGCGATTCTACAAAGTATTAACTCATGGGGTTGAATAAAAATAAAAAATAAAAAAAACCACCTTTAGAGGCCATTTTTCCCCGCAAGCGGGGGTTGGCCTTTTTCGGGAACTGTGGTTGTTGTTGTTTTTCGGTCCCCTTTTTGAAGCAATGTTTTACGGCCGGATGCCCTTCCTGACGCCAACCCTTTTTGCCGCCTTTTGCGACAAACAGGGAATTACCAGTGAACTGGTACTCAATTAGCCGACCTCGGAAGGATGACAGGCTGAGTCAACCCCCCTGGCGTTAATTCAGCAATTGACCGGGATTCGAACCCAGGATCCTAGGATCCTAAGCCGGCACCCGAGCCGCTAGCCCAACACCAGGGTGTTGGTTGAATACTGTTATGAATTTGGGTAGTGATATGTAGAGCAGAATAGAGCTGAATAGGTAACATGCTTCGAGATGCCGCGGTAAGGAACACTACCTGTAATAAGTTCTTCATGTGTAGGCATTTTGTCGGTTAAGGTGTATAATTGTGAATCTACCAGGAGATTCGGGTGATAAATAGTGTAGGGAATAATGAGTAGAGCCCTTGTATGTCTCACCTGGTTAGCCAAACCTTTGTCCCTTTTGGCACTGCAGACCACATAGACATTAGTTAGGACCTTTAGTACAACACTAAATAACGCCCTCCCCCCTGACATGACCGAGGAAGAAATCAGGCCAGGACACCGCCGATAATGGCTGCCACCATTTACACCTCCGAGAGGCCTATCCACCTCGCATAGCATGTGCTATGACCATGGAATAGAGGACGGGAGTGAGAGTGACGCAGTGGGCGTGCACCGGGGTGAGCTGGCGAGTCGGTGGAGGCTCTGATTGGTTTGCAGCGTGCCAGGGCTGACGTCACAAAGAAGATTGATATTAACAAGAGCGGGCAGAACGGGGCACGAGATCTGATCCCGAGTTCATTTGCGGTGCGCACGAGTTGAGTTCGCAGTTCGCAGTTCAGCGCAGTTGATCCCAAACAGTTGGATTCCTGGCAGTTCGCAGTGCGCAGATCACAGTTGGATTCCTGGCAGCGCAGTTCAGAGATCCCGACCCGAGTTGGGCTGAGGTGTAGGCCGAGTGGAGCCGCTCGCCTGCGTGGGACGCGTGGCGCCTGGAGCGAGGCCTTGTGGGACTTGGAGCGAGGCGTGTCACAGGCCGAATGGAGTGGTGTTGGACGGCGGCCACAGCCAACGACGAGACAGATAAGCCCGAGCTCCGTGTATACATTTTACACGACGAGACATTTTCTTTCCTTTAATCCATTCCTTTGTTCTTGTTTCTGATATCTGTTGTGTGTGGGATCCCAATTTAGGCTTCTTATTAGAGTTATTATCGTGCTTTTCCTGTCCTTACTTTTCACAATAAACCCTTGTATTATTTTTGTACATATTCCTGAATGCAGTTTACCGGGTGGTTGATTTTAACAGTTAAGGCTGCAGGGGTCTCGCCGCTCCCATCCATTCTGCGCGCTTGGGGAGCTTTTGGTTTTGGAATCCGCCATTGAGTTTTCACCTCGGAAGTTAAAGCCGTCGTGATCGGTATCCACGACCGCCAGATATTAATTTCGGCGGTTGCACGACAATACTTATGTAAATTAGATATTTCTGTATTTAATTTCTATTAATTTTGTAAACATTTGTAAAAAAAATTCCACTTTGACATTATGGGGTATTATGTGTTTATCAGTGTCAAAAAAATGTCAATTTAATCAATTTCGAATTCAGGCTGCAACACAATTAAATGTGAAAAAGTCAAGGGGTGTGAATACTTTCTGAAGGCACTGTAGTTCATTATTTTCAAGAAGGAGTTTGACGGTCTGTTTTGTCTTTGACATGATGGTCACTTTTTTGCTTGCCATCAGAAATTTTATAGATAACAGTGGAAAAAAGTCTGCCGTCATTTCAAGTCACCAAATTAACATCCCATGTAGTATCAAAGTGAATAATGCATGTATAGAGTTGATGCCATAGTTATGAACTGAAAGGCTTGGCACAAAGCTAACCACACGAGTATTTTTATAATTGCTTCCCATGCCTTGCTGGCCCAGCATTATCCAATTGACAGACTTGCAACTCCAGCGAAATAGTACAGGTGAGGAGTGGCAAGTGATTGACTGAGAGTTTAAGCACTGCTCTCCATCCCTCTCTTGAACCATTACCACGCTTGCATCTTTGACCTGTACTTGGCAGTTCTCTGTAACCTTCGTGTTTTAACAAACCGGCCTTTCTGAAGGCCTCTTCTCATCTGCCACGGGAAAACTGTCTGTAACCTCACAATTTTTGACCACACACCTTGCGTAGCTGCCCTTTACTATGCTTTCATTGTGCTTTCTGAACACAAAAGTACAAATGTTTTAAATACGGTATTGCTGGACAAAGTTAATTTATTCTGAAACTCAGTTTAGTCCATCAAGGGTATCATGTGCAGCACAAATGAATACACGTGAAATAAATTTTAACATATTAACTCAGCGTGGGGATTAATATCTTAATTTTATGATTTAATCTCTTAATTTGATGATATTTAAAGATATAAAATTAATATCTTTATTTTAAGATATAAACTTGACCTGGCAATTATTCGATAGAAACATGCTCTCCCTTATGCAAAGACTAGCAGAAATACCCGGCCTGGCGGCTGGGGGTGGGGGGGGGGGAGTGTGGGGTGGGAAGGGAAGCAGGAGAAGGAGGGTTGAGGAAGGGGGTAGGGAGGGTGAGGGGAGAGGGAGGGGAAAGATATACTACATATACATATTTTGGGGTTGGCTTTGACAGGCCCCTCCGTTTTGGGGGAGAGGGGGTAGGGAAGAAGGAAAAATTTTCCTGTGCAAAGAGTGCTTCATAACCTCGGTGTTGCCCAGGTAAAAGAGGAAATTGTAATACCCTCTGCCACCATCACCAGGTGGCACTAGACGGTACACATTTGCATAGAGAATTACGCCCCTCTCCCGGTTCCCAACATCCCTGAATGAGGCCACGGCCACATAGCTTATGTTACCCCAAAGCCAATGTTGTATTTGTATTTGTACCCCGAGTAAAGTATATAAGTGTTCATAGCTGGAGTACCCGGTGTTGCTCAAGCGAAAAAGAAACATTAACATATTTGAAATGAGGGCAAACATAATGGAAAAGCAATTACATCCAAATCAGAATCCATCACCAATGTCATATCATCATTTCACCTTTTCGTTCAATATATGGTGGTGAATGTACCCTTCATCATGTTTCTGAGTTAAGTTTGATGACGTTCAAGAAGAAGAAGCCTTACCACCAACTTCGACCACTTCCGGAATTGTTTGATTATTTGTGTTCAAATGTCTGGTGATTGTTTTGTATTTATTTATGCGAATGTGTACCTGTATAAGGTATATAACTGTAATTAATCAAAAAGGCTTATATTAGGTACTATAGAGTGATAAAAAAAAAAAATCCCCAAAAATGAACTTTGTTTTTCAATATTTTTTTGGTTTTGGCCTAAAACACTCCCAGCCATTCACTGATGAACCTCTGAAAGTTTGACGAAGATCTGTTCAGCCATCTCTGAGAAAAATGGTGACACAGACAGACAGACAGACCAACAGCTCTCTTATATAGTGCATTCAACCCATGTCATTGTCAGTTGTCATACCCTTCCTCCGCATGTGGTACACGGAATCCTGTGGTGAGGCAGCTGCTTTAAAGCAACTTGCCTAATCTTCCTGAAAAGAGAAATTGACCGAAGGAAACTTCAGATCACTTCCTAATGCCCAAAACATGTCTGTGTCCACTATCAGGGGAACCAGAAAACATCTGGCTAACCTCAAGACTGACATTATAAACCTCTCTCCTTCATCAAAAACCTCGTGCCACCTTGCCAAGTCTGTCTCTGCTGTATGCCCCCCTTCCATCCCTTCCCTCACTTCAAATGGCACCACACCCGACCTTACTTGTGAGAAGGCCAAAAGCCTAAATTCTGTGTTTGCTTCCAAATCTTGTGACTACAACCCCTCACTGCATGTATGCACCATACCCATCACATACAACTGCTCCTGGACTCTGTCTTTTCACCTGAAAACATGCTCTGTTCACCCTATAATTTGCCCCAGGGTCATCTTCCATTTGCTTGGAATTCAGCCAACATCATTTTTATTTCATATAAAGGTGAAAAAACAGATCCTCTGAAGTACAGACCTATTAGCCGACTTCCTGTCATCAGCATCATCATGGAATCCATCATCACAGTTGACATAAAATCATTCCTTTTCTCCACTGGCCTGATCTCAGACCATTAGTTCAGATGCAGACACAGTCGCTCTCTCTACCCTGTATATGCTACTTCTGCTCTCCCAACAATGGATAGAGACCCTCAATCTCAGACATGAGATCAGAGCCATCTCTCTGGACATATCTTGAGCATTTGATAAAGTCTGGCGCCCCACTTTGCTCTCCAAACTTTTTGCCTATGGCATCCAAGGCCAACTCCACACATGGCTTACTGACTTCCTCTACTCTCGTAGTCAACTTGTGACTCTAAACAGGATCCTTTAGTCTCCCCTCCCTGTCAATGCTGGACTACCCCAATGCAGTTTTCTTGGCCGAGTCCCATTCCTAGTCTTCATCAACAATCTCTGACTCTGTGGTACATCTATATATCTTTGCTGATGACTCCACCATCTTCCGTAACATCCCTCATCCTTCAGATAAGGTAGGCAGTAGCCTCTTTCCTCTATGCAGACATTGATAAAATTACACGCTGGTCCAACACTTGGAATGCCTTTCCATCCTTACAAATGTCACACCCTCACTCTATCTCTCCGAAAAGACCGAACCCTCCCATCTATGTCCTTAACAATCCTCTTGAAGATGTGCAGTCACTTAAACCTTTGGGCCTCACCATAAGCAGTGACCTTTCTTTGGCAAACCACGTACAATCCAAGTTTGCCTCCAAAGCCATTCACCCACTGGGCATGCACTGTTGTACAAAGTCTTTCCTTGGCACATTTGAACTTTTCTCCATCTGCAAGGCCTTCATCCACAGCTTCATGTAGTACTCACTGCTCATCACCCTGAGCTGATGCCCATGCCTCAAATGCTGCTCAGCTTGATGCCGTGAAAAAATGGCCTTCAAAATCATTGGAATCTCCGGCGATGAAGTTGAGTCTCTGGACCTATCGCTTTCAAATCCCAGACAGGTTGGTGGCCTCTATTCTCTACCATCTCCTTTTTGGTCTTCCGCCCTTTACCTTCCCTTTCTTTGTTATATTCCTTCACCCAACCCAACCCCCCTCCTTTGTTTCTGCAGGGTGCATGCGGTCAGCCACTGACCCACTTCTAATGAAACTCCCAAAATCCAGACTCATGTATTCTCACTCACTCGCATCTTCCTGCCTGTGGCACCAACGTCCTCAGTCTCTTCATCTCCTTCTTCTGTCTAGGCCTCTATGGCTTCAAGACAGCTGTTCACAACCATCTCAGGTCATCCACCATCGACAACCATGATCTTTTCCACCCCCATTAACCCTTCCAGAACCCACCTTTTCCAGGTTTAGAGTTTTTCCTTCCACTTCTACAATTGAGAATTTGTGTCTATGTCATCCCCTTGTTCTCATTCTTCTCCACATACCTTATTTATCCAGGTTTTCCTCGATTTTGTCCATCTACCTTGATATTAGTGTGCCCCCACTCTTCCTCTCTTTCTACTGTCCCTTTTCTACTGTCCCATTATGTGTTCTAGCTCCCCCATGTGCTTTGGCACTATAAAAATGTTTTTTTTCATTTGCCAAATTATTTTTTCAAGATTAAGGAACACTGCATATTCCTACAAGCATATCATGGAATAATTCACTTACATAGGAAAATTCAGTAATGGGATAGCAATGTTTGTTCCAAGGTGCAGAACACGGCTTCGCATAGCAGAATGAATTGATGCAACAGACTGTATATATTTTTGTAATAATTTAATCGGCAATTATTATTATTTAATCAAGAAGTTTGGAATCGTTGGGCTCTTAGACGAAGTAGTAGTCATCTTTGCAGTAATCCCTGCACATTACGTTGTGGATTCTCACTTTAAGAATGAGGGCTCATTGTTATATTGTTTTAGCCGTGAAAAATAAAACAACCCATTTGTTTCACATTTATCACCCCGGCTCATGGTTACGCGTGCTCTGCATTCCTTACTCAGGATCTTAGCACTCACATAGCATCACTGTACAGCACACTGTAAGCCTCACACTGTACAATGCAGCCTCTGTCTCACTGTATAGTGAACAGTTAACCTCTCTGCACTACGCAAGACAACTATTATCTAAGGGCTTGGTGAGATCCTACAGAAACAGAGGAAGTGCACCTGTATATCCATCCACGTCCACATTGTGTAAATATTTTCAAGTGTTTGTTTGTGTGTTTCTTTGTATGCTTGTATGTTATTCTTTCATGGCTGAACTGTAACATATAGTTGCCCCAAATTTTGGTTGTAGGTACTTCAGAATCTGAGCAACGTTTTACGTAACACACATTGGCCGTGACATCCATTTTGAGGCTATCAAAGCCCGCGATAAAGTGTATATTTGGATGTGGGGTCAGGCAGTGCTGCCGCCGACCCGCAGGCAAAAGGTAACCACTGTGAGGCCAATAACTCCATAGCTTTTTCCCAACACATCCCAAAACCACCACCGGGAGAAGCTCACCCAGCCGGGCAGCACTGGGTAACTCCTGCCAGTAGACCTCAAAACAGACTTGATCCTCATTTGAACACCACTTATGTACAGAGGAAGGGCTCATCCATATATCTTCAGATATAACCCAATGACTTTTGACCCACTCAATTTCACCTGCAGACATGTTGGTGAGTTCTCAGTAGAAATAGCAAGAATGCGCTGTGCATGACCATTGTGGGTTTTTTTTTCCGTATAGTATTTGCTAAGAGCCATGATATACTTTTGAGCAAACGGCTGTTCATTAAATAACCTCGGGATATTGATACAGGCAGTCTGCTTAATGTATTCCATGCACCCACAGCTATTTGTACACCATGGCGAACAAGGGGCAAAAGGGTTGAACTAAATGGTTGTTAGGGGAGTGAACTGACCCAGGGAAAGAAGACCTTTGTTGGAAGGGAGGGAAGAAAAGCACACTCTTTCAAAGGGCCAGACATCTACAAGCTCAAAGAAGACTTTTGAAAGAAAAATAGCTGCATAATAAACCATTTACAATGGAAATGCAACACGTTTTGTCTTATGTGGTAATAGGTAATTGTTTCTGACGATATGAAGCTGTCACGCACGCGAGATGATTGGTCGTGGATCCTCCGTACGAGTAAATTATGTACCAGTGCAGTTTCCTTTTAATTTTGTTTTATCGTGTCTATTTTGTCGAGGCGAGAGTACGCCAAAGTTGAGTTGTGTCTTCATTGATGTGTCACCATAGGCAGGTCCGACGTTTTTCACCATGCTCACAAGCACCTCACCTTTCCACAGTAGCCTCATCTGTCTCTTGCAAGGTTTCCTTCCATCTGTCTATGGCTCTTGCATCGATCGTAAACACCCTGCTTAAGTCAAGAGTGGAAACTGTAAAAGAGTAACCTTTTCTTAATGGTCTCTGAAATGACTCTGGAAGCAAGTGGAGAGTTTCTTGCTTTGGGAAAGGGGATTTGTGGGACGATTTGGATCACCTGCGTCAGAAACAAAATTAGAAGTTACTTATTCTCCCTCATGTCATCTTACATCAGAACAACATCCGCCCATCCAGCGCCACCTTTTTGTGTTTTTTTTTTTTTTTTTAGTTTCCTCATTCATGCACAGACACTGTTGTGTAAATAACTACACATGTGCCATTTGGGATTGCTTTGAATGGCTAAAATATGTCAAATAGAAACAAAACTTTGAAGGAGGAAGAAAGAAGCTTTAGGAAAGTCAAACACATGGAAGGAAAGGTGTTAATTTGAAAACAAACAAGGGAGCTCAAAACATCTGTAAATGAATCCTGAAAATTGGAAAACTTTCAGTGCTATAAGTAAGCCTCTTAGGAGTCTATTAATCATATGAGCATGCAATAATCCCATGCTGGATCTTTCTAGATTTGTTTCTCCATTTCAGACTCTTTTGAGTATGGTAGTTTATTTAGTTTCGCAAACTATTGTCTTTGTTTCTTGCTTTATCCATGACATTACCCTGTAAAGTCACATATATGACTGTGGAATACACTAGAATTACCAAAAGGATTGGGACAGCGGGCCCAAATTTGTAATGAACCCTCCAAATCCGTATGAACATATCTTCCCAAAATGCAAAGCAGCACTTGTTGTGAAACAAAACAACACAACTGCATTATAAAGGTGTGCGGCAGATATTGAAACTCAGTTGTATTGAATATGCCTCGCAGCTATGAGCTGACTGACATTCAACCTGGCATGGTTGTTGGGTGCCAGACTTTTATGACATCTGTCACACTAGGCCTTCTCAATTGTCAATTGAAGGGAATGTCCTTTAAAAACAGAAGACAACTTGTCATGCCAACATTTAACACACAGTGGCTTCCATAATTATTGGAGAAGTGACGTCTAATTTGTTATTAATAATAATAATAATAATAATAATAAAGGAGTCTTATATAGCCCCATCAAGCAGAGTAAACGACCCTCATGGCGCTTTACATTATCATGCGAACGCACACACACCGCACACACATACACAAACATACGCACACACAGACACACCTTCACTCTTGCCCTATTCCTCTCCCTCCCCATTCAAAACCCACAGATGTGGATATTATTGCTATATACTCAAGAAATGTGGATCAATATGTGGATTTGTGGATTTGAGTGGATTTGTGGATTTGGCTGTCACAAGAAATGTGGATTTGAGCTAAAAAGATGAATAAGATGCAAAAGTACAGAAGGTCAGCTTTTATTTCTTGGTATATCTATGCATATATGTTTTACCATTGTAGAACAATAGCACTTTGTATGTTAATTCCCCCCATTTTAGATAAGCGTAAGTATTGGGATTAACTTAAAGTAATTTAAAGTAGTATAATAGTTCATATTTGGTTGCATATCCCTTGCATCCAATAACTACATAGTGCATGTGACCCACTGACATCACCAAACTCTTGGTATCTTCCTTTGAGATGCCTTGGCAAACCTTTACTGCTCCATTTCCAGTTGTTTCTTTTGGGGGTTTCGGACTTTAGTCTCCTCTTCAGCAAGTGAAACGAATACTCCATTGGATTGAAATCAGGAGACTGAATTGGCCAGTCCAAAACCTTCCATGTTTTTCCACTGATGAACTCCTTGGTTGTGTGTGTGTTTTGGGTCATTGTCTTGCTGCATGGTAAATCACCACCCAATGAGTTTGGAGTTATTTTCTTGTACAAAGGCAGACAAAATGTTTCCGTACACTTCCAAATTAATTCTGCTGCTGCCATCATTTGTTACATCATCAATAAAGATGAGTGAGCCAGTTACAGAGGCAGCCATGCAAGCCCAAGCCATGACACTACCTCCACCATGCTTCACAGATGAGGTAGCATGCTTTGGATCATATGCAGTTCCTTCCTTTTTTCACACTTTCGTCTTTCCATCGCTTTAGTAAAGGTTTATCTTGGTCTCATCTGTCCATAAAACCTTGTTCCAAAACTCTACTGGCTTCTTGGTAAATTGTACTTCTTTTTCTCTGTACTTATTGGAAAATTCAAATCTGGCCTTTCTATTTTTGATGGTGATGAGAGGTTTGCATCTTGCAGTGTAGCCTTTGTAATTCTGCTGTCAAAATATTTATCACAATCTACCATTCTGCAAATGGTAGATTGTGATACTTTCACTCTTGCACTCTGGCGGTTGTTGGTAATGTCACTGACAGTTGTTTTAAGATTTTTCTTCACAGCTCTGATGATTTTTCTGTCATCAACTGCAATTGTTTTCCTTGGCTGACGTGGCCATTGTCTATTGCCAAGTACATTCATGTTTTCTTTATTTTTCAAGATACTAGCAGGGATCCGCAGAACTCTTCCTTTTTGGAGTGGTGGATATGCAATGGAGCGCTGCCTCGCATGCTCCCAGAAGTATATGTTTTAGCAATGTAATGGTAGGATAGGCGATTGTGAATATGACAGGTTTGACGATGTGTTCAGCCTGAAATGCATGGAAATCAAAATGCCGGTGGGTGGAGTCAGCCCAGCTTTCCAACCAATGGGCGGGAAGAGAGAAACAGATGGACAGAAAACTGCCGCTACTTTAATATGTAGATTCCAAATTGTTGTATTTTCTATGCCCAATTTTTGTGTGATGGATCCAATAGAATTATTCTGTTCTTCAGCTTCCAAATTGCTTGCTTTTCTTTCATAGACAGTTCTCTGGTCTTCATGTTGGTTTATGCCTGCAGACTCCGTAGGCAAAAGCAAAGGCTAAAACCCAGACTAGACATTCACAGTTCCTATGTGTGAACAATTAATGCAACAAAAAACACCTGCCAGTCATTTGTTCCAATACTTATACTTATCTAAATAGGGGACTGAACATAAAAAGTGCTATTGTTCTACAATGGTAAAACATATATACATAGAAATACCAAGAAATAAAAGCTGACCTTCTGTACTCTTGTCTCGTATTCATCTTTTGATCTCAAATACGAATTTCTTGAGTATATAATAATAATAACAAATATGACCTCACTGTTCCAATACACATGGGGGACACTGTATAACAGGCAGGCCAAACTCGATACTATAAGAGAGCTGTTTGTGTGTGACCATTTTCTCGAGGATGGCTGAACGAATCGTTGTCAAACTTTGAGGTTCCTCAGTGAGTGCCAGGGAGTGTTTTAAGCAAAACATGTTTTAAAATTTTGATATTTTATAATTTTATTTGCTCTATCGTTGATGTAGGGATGTATGTAGAGACCCCATTCCTAAGTGGGTGTGGGGAAGTGTTTTAGGCCCCCAACAAAAAATAGACTGGGCAATACCGGGTATCCCTGCTAGTTAATAGATAAGGACAGAAGAACCTTATAATGTGAACTTGATGTACAGTATATACCAACATTAGCTAGAAAGTGTTATTGACAGTGTTGAGGTTGTTTATTGCAAAAAACCAGAGCAACACACTATGAGAAATTGAATAAGTGCTTGTGAATCAATAAGACTGCATATTAATTTACTACCTCAATGCTTTTTCGAATACAGAATATCTCTTGCAGAACCCTACAGAGTATATGGCATGGTCAGATCCCAAGGAAGCTAATGCAACTCCGAAGATTATGTTTAAAATATAAAGGTAAACACTGCAGCTGGGTTTATACTCAGATGTAAAATGACGATTTGCTCTTTAAACACGGCAAGGTGTGTTTGCTTCACCCTCACCGTGCTCGATAAGTGTGCGCTCTGATCCAACTCATCAGGTGACTCTCGGTATGACCTGCCTAGTAAGAAACATAACATTACTTCCTGATGGCATGTTGTGATACCATGTAAATTGGAATAATTAGAACTACCGCAGTCCGCTTAATACCCCTCTCAGCAAGAAAGATTGATATTGCATTGGATTTGTCTTGTGACCTCTTAGAGGAGGAATAAATGAGCAGGTGCAGCAGAATAGAATATGAAAAATATATGGTAACGGCCTCATTTTAATAGCGGTTTCTAAAGGACATATTTCTTACTCTGGTGTCCTTCACTTTACTCCTCCAGCAAAGCTTCCTTTGTACCATAAACTACCATGTCCTGTTAAATTCAAGCGACAGCAAGGAATGTGGATCAGATACGCACCATCATAGCATTCTAATGGCTCTCCTTGTGTGATACATTTTACTCCCACACTTTGAGTATTTGATTCCAAGGTCATTTAACATGACATGCCTGGCTATGTGTGAGTTTGAAAGACGAACAGAGGGAAGTAAAGAGACGCATGATGAGACATGGCAAACGATAAACGACATGTGACTTCGGACATTGAAACAGACGACAGATTAATGAAGGACCTCATGCGATAAGGCTATAGAATAACGGTATTAAGGGCGGTGGTTGTACATCCACTAGCTGACTGATTGCTTACTAATGGAAGTGGCAATGGTTTGAAGCTGTTTTATTTGCGATTTCCTCGTAAATTGTCATTAAATCTCCTGGTTTTCAACCTTGTTAATTAGGGGCTGCCTATTCACATTACATAAGCATGGGAAAAGGGGTTGAGGGAAGGGCGTGGTGTTGTGAATATGTTTGTGATATATATATATATATATATATATATATATATATATATATATATATATATATATATATATATATACTACCGGTCAAAAGTTTGAGAACACCTCAATTTTTCCAGTTTTTATTGAAATTTACGCAGTTTAATGTCTCAATGTACTCTGAAATTAAGCATAGAACAAATAAACAATTGGAGATAAAAAAGAAATCATAGAATCATTTTGTTTAACAAAATTTAATTTAAATTTTTAACTCACCAAAGTAGCCACCTTTTGCAGGTATAACCACCGAACACACTCGTGGCATTCTTTCGACAATGGAAATCAAATATTGTTCGGGAAGTTCTTCCCATCACTGTTGCAGAAGTTCCCACAAATGTGTTGCACTTGTAGGTTGCTTTGCTTTCACCCTTCTGTCCAGTTCATCCTAAGCCAGCTCGATGGGGTTTAAGTCTGGAGACTGCTGGCCATTCCATGATTTGAAGCCTACTGTCTTGTTCTTTTCCTCGAAGTTAGTTTTGACATAGCCTGGAGGTGTGTTTAGGGTCATTATCTTGCTGGAGGATGAACCCCTGACCAACTAGGCATATACCAGAGGGTATTGCATGGCGCTGCAAAATGCTGTGGTAGCCAATTTGGTTCAGGGTGCCAGTCACTCTGTGCAAGTCGCCGACTCTGGATCCAGCAAAAGAGCCCCAGACCGTCACGCTTCCTCCTCCATGTTTGACAGTTGGTGTCACACACTGAGGAACCATCTTTTTTCCGACTCGACGGCATACAAAAACCCTGCGTGATGAACCAAAGATTTCAAATATTGATTCATCGCCCATAAGACCTTCTTCCAGTCTTAAGTAGTCCACTGGCAGCGCTTCATGGCCCAGGCAAGCCTCCTCTTCCTGTCAGAGTTTCCTCCAGTTTCCAATATACTACTTCCTGCAGTGCAATATTCCTGCAGTTATTACACCCTCTCAAGCAAATAATGCTTGAGAGGGTGTAATAACAGTCCGTTCCAATACTGCTTTTATACAGACAGGGGGTTTGTAATCAAGTAATCAGCAGAGGTTGGGACACCTGTAGGAATTGTTTGCATCAACTTTCAAGGCTTAATTTACTTACATTGCTGCAGAAGAGCTGTAAGTTGTTAACCCATTACTTGTTCCCTGAAGAAGGCCATTTTTACAATATAGCTGTGCAATTTACATTATTGTCCCGTTTTTGCTAACCTAAACTTTTTTTTTCAACCTCGAGCAGTTTACTGCTTACATTTGTACCATTTCAGGTTATTCACTGGACTTGAATTGCTTAAATTTCAATAAAAACTGGAAAATTGAGGTGTTCTAAAACTTTTGACAAGTAGTGTATATACAGTCACGTGAAAAAGTAAGTACACCCCGTGTAAAGTTTTGACTTTTTCAAGATATTTCAACATACAGCTATTTGATCTTCATTTCAACAATATTGATAGATAAAGGTGATATAATATAACAAATATCATGAAACATTTACATTTTGTAGTCCATTGTATAATTTAAATAAACATAAATGCAAATTTCGCATGTGGAAAAAGTAAGTACACCCCTACATTTATCACTACTTCAAATACCTAAAATTAGAATCAGGTGCACCAGCTGAGGTGCAAATGATTAGAACATCGTTAGAGAGGATCTTGGAGGAACCTGTCTTATTTAAACCTCAGACATTTAGTTTGGTTTGCTCTTTGTTGTTGAAGTGCGCGGCGTCACCATGCCTAGATCAAAAGAGCTCTCTGACGCCTTCAGAAAAAAGGTTATAGATGCCTACGATTCTGGGAAGGGATTTAAAAAGATCTCCAAACAATTTGAAATCAATCATTCGACTGTCCGGAAGATCATCAACAAGTGGAGAAGATCCCAAACAACTGCCAACTTGTTCAGGCCAGGCCGCCCCAGCAAGTTCAGCCCGAGAGCAGACCGCAAGATGCTGAAAGAAGTCTCTAAGAACCCCAGAATGTCATCACGGGAACTACAGGTAGCTCTTGACACTGTTGATGTCAAAGTGCACGAGTCTACCATTAGAACGAGGCTGCACAAATTTGATCTACATGGGAGGTGTGCCAGGAGGAAACCTTCGCTGTCCAGAAAGAACATCAGGGCAAGACTAAAGTTTGCCAATGAACACCTGGGCAAAGACCAGCACTTCTGGAACAATGTGCTCTGGACAGATGAGTCAAAGGTAGAGCTATTTGGCCACAGTACCAGAAGACATGTTTGGCGAAAACCAAAGACAGCATTTGACCACAATAACCTGATACCAACTGTAAAGCATCGTGGTGGAAATATTATGGTTTGGGGCAGCTTTGCTGCATTAGGGCCTGGGCAGCTCACCATCATATAATCCACGATGAATTCTTCATTGCACCAGAGGGTGCTTGAGGATAATGTGAGGCCATCTGTTGGAAAGTTGAAGCTCAACCGAAGGTGGACCTTGCAACATGACAATGACCCGAAACATACCAGTACATCCACCAAGGAAAGGCTGAAATGAAAGAAATGGAGGGTTCTGGAATGGCCAAGTCAAAGCCCGGATCTAAATCCCATCGAGATGTTGTGAGGGGATTTGAAACGAGCTGTGCATGCAAGAAACCCCTCAAACATCGCACAGCTGAAAGAATTCTGCATGGAGGAGTGGGCAAAAATTTCTCCCAGTCGATGTCAGAGACTGGTAGACAGTTAAAAGAAACGCCTACTTGAGGTTGTTTCTGCCAAAGGGGGCAATACCACCTATTAGAGCCAAGGGTGTACTTACTTTTTTCACATGCGAAATTTGCAGATACGTTTATTTAAATGATACAATGGACTACAAAATGTAAATGTTTCATGATATTTGTTATGTTATATCACCTTCATCTATCAATATTGTTGAAATGAAGATCAAGTAGCTGTGTGTTGAAATATGTTGAAAAAGTCAAAACTTTACATGGGGATTACTTACTTTTTCACGTGACTGTATGTATATATATATATATATATATATATATATATATATATATATATATATATATATATATATATATATATATATGTATATATTATATTATATATATATATATATATATCAGTCATTATGCAACGCCATACCATCAGTGATGAACCGCCATTAAGATATCCCATCCAGCTGTCGCTGTACCCTAATGGGAGCTATAAGCACCGCCTGCCACATGGTAACATTATTTCTGGTATCCACTCATTATATGGAGTCGCCTAAATGCGGTTGGGAGTAACCAATCAGAATCTATAATTTCAGTTCTCCAACCTAATGAGCGCACGCTGAGACGTCACCGCCACATACGTACGCTTTACCTGCCAAGCTCCGGAAGATATA
Source organism: Myxine glutinosa (assembly GCF_964187855.1). Classification (NCBI taxonomy): domain Eukaryota; kingdom Metazoa; phylum Chordata; class Myxini; order Myxiniformes; family Myxinidae; genus Myxine; species Myxine glutinosa. The sequence continues at coordinate 43,422,930 of NC_136266.1, read as the reverse complement.
TATATATATATATATATATATATATATATATATATATATATATATATATATATATATATATATATATATTAGACCTGGGCGATATTGGAAAAAGCTCCATCGCGATAATATTGTTACAGACACGACTTTGATGTTATGGTGGGCCGAGCGGAATGGCCGCCGTGTCCGCACAAGTTACCCGATTATACTCGAACGTTGCCGAGTCGCGCTACGCTAAATCAATGAGGGAAAAGGACACAACGGCTGGGTTAAAATGACACGACACCAAGGGTTCAGTTCTCAAGACCTCCGGAGGAGGTTATATTAGGGCGGAAGGTCAGATTACAACTACAAGAGGGACAGCATAGAAAGACAGGCACTTAGACACACTTATCTTATTCCCGACAGACCACAGATAAACGGGACAAAACTGACTCACACGGGGATTGATGGCAAGGAAAGCGGGTAGTCGATGGCTCAAGGTGCACTCTTGGCTGAAAGACAGAATCGACCCGGTCCAGTCCAAAGATACGGGAGGTCTCACTCAGCGCTCGGAGGTGGTGACTTGTCTTCTCAAGCTGGGGGCGCATCTCACGTCACGTCCGGTAAGTGGCCGCGTATATCCGGCGGGGAGTGACACACCCTCGGCTCGTTAGCTCCGCCCCAGATGGAATCGGCCCGTTGCTTCTCATTGGGTGCGTGCGGGGGGGTTACCGGCTCCGCCCTTGACGAGGGGCTGACAAGGAGCCCCTTCGTGGTAACCCCGTCGGAGCGCATGGTCAATGGCGGCTAACCGAGCCGGTGTGAGGACGCACACTCCCCCCGCGCCGCGCCGTTGTTGTAGTTGTTGTTGTAGTTGTTGTTGTAGTTGTTGTTTGGGGAAGAAGATGGGAGGAGGTAAGGGGAGGTCCTAAACTCACTACTGGTGCCATACGATCACATTCTGGTGCAACGAAGAGTCAGAATTAATGGAAACGAGTCCTTAACTGACATAGACTAAGAATAACTAGCAAGATGTCCTATAGTTGTCTACGTGAGATGCGGTGAACCTGGGCACGACATTTAATGGGGGAAAAAGGGGAAGGTCGGTTCTACAGAGTGTTATTTACAGGCAATGGGACTAGGGAATGGGGGATTGGGGATAGTTGGGGAGTATTGGGGAAATAGGGGAGTATTTACAAGCGGATATGGATAGAGGCCAAATCCCATATCCGCAACATTGCACCCTTCTCTACCCTCGGGGCGTCCCGACCCGATAAATTTTTACCTACTTTAGTGTGGCACTCAGATGTAGTTCCCTCTACTATTAACTCTACCCTGAGTGCGACAGTTTTACAGATATTCACAAATGAGTAAATATGTCCCCCTGCGACGTTGCACCCTTCTCCTCACAGAAACACACCCACAGGATAACCGAATCCGGAAAGAATTCGCAAACTAAACATACAGCCGGTAGGGAGCATTATTTACAAGACTACGCTGCTATTTACACTACGATCCAGGACCTGTTTTTGGAGGAACACATGCAGATGTTATGCATAGAGAGAGCACGCATGCCAGCATCGATACACCAACCCACGAGTGCTCTGTGGCCTTACGGCCTTTAATAATGTGCAGAGCACCCCTTCCAAACACCAAAAGCACCACCCCATCACACAGTCAGCACCATCCGGTGCAGTCACCATTGTTCAATGAATAAAAATAAATTCAACAACCCCTAACCCTGCAGGTGTCTCTTGCTCTTCGTGTGGTGCACGTGGCCTTCTGGCTTCTTTCAAAGAAATAAAGAAAGGCGCCAACCGCGTCCATTTCCTTATTGTGGCCGTCAGGGTGCCAACTATTAGTGGTTCACCTGTTTGGCATAGGTGCCACGTTGACCCATAGGTCCTTCCACGGGTGGTGCTTGGCCGCAAAAGAACTGCGGTCCATTGTGGGTGGCCGCAAACATTGCGGTCCATATGGTGTATCGATCCAGGCAGCAAGCAGCGAAAGTGCAGGCCCACAACTGCGTAGCCAGCACCTCTCTCTCCTCTCTCTCTACCCCAAAGCCAGATCCTCGGAGGTGGGAGACAAAAGAAGAAGACAAGTGAGTAAGGTGATAAGGGCGCAAAAGTGCACGCAATATAAGATGATGCACACTGGGGGCACATGGGAACCAGGTGAGACAGGTACGTTCCTACCGTACGCTCCCCCCCCCCCCCCACCAGGTAACCTACATGGCCCCTCCCTTACCCCTTACTGTATCCACAAAACACAACACTACCCATAAACATCTACTTTACTAATCAACAAACGTCCCTACTGTCTTCCCCGTTCCTCCCATAAACCAAATTCGTCTTCTCTCCCTCCTAACCAATCAAATTTGCCATTTTCAACTCTCATCAAAATTTGCCATCTCCAACTCAACATCATAATTTGCTATCACCAATTCATCATCAGTCCCTCCTAAGGAGGGAGAGATGGAATCACCCCAATGTCTCATCCACGTCGTGATGCGTCTCACCAATCCACACAGCAATTCTCATTTCCTGCACACAGAACAAAGAAAACACAGGTGTGGAGTCCTCATCATCACCACAGGTAAGTGGCTGCGTATGGTGCGACAGGTTCATCAATCCTAACTATTTCCTAAATGACTTTAACAACTTTACACGACCCAGGGTCTTTCTCCGGCCAAACCATTGGCCCTCTTACACTATGGGTTCTAAAAACCAATTCCCATCGGCCAAACTGTGGTGCTTTTCAATTTGGGGTCTCACTCCCCCGATTCATCTCCCGGTGCCCTCGCACAATTTCTGGGCTGTGGCGTGTACCTCTCCCAGCGGGTCTACCCACCTGCACACCTCCACCACTGCAGTTGCCTCCGAGCTTACCTGCTCCTTACCCTAACCTAACTACCTGGGGAAGGCCCTCTGGCGCTCTCCCCACTCGGTGCCCTCTCTGGCACTGGGCTGCCCGATCCACACCCGGGATCCTCAGGCACCCACTCACAACTATCGGCTCCCAGAGCCCACCTGCGGCCTCACCTGGCCGACATCCTCACAGTGGTGGAGTGCCCAACCAACTACACACACTAACAGGCTACACGCCCAGCCATTTCCTCAACACTAATGCACCCATTCACAACACCATTCTGCAACCGCACCACAGATGCCAATATCCAACCACAATTTACCTATACCCTCTACCTAACACTTACACTACCCGCCCCGGGTACTCGTGAAAGGGGTCCACTCTTCCCCCATCCACACCTTCGCACCATGCACATCACTCCGTACCACTTACTCCAACTCTCTCCACACACCTTTACTTGCACACCTGTGCTCTCACACCTGGTGCCACCTGCACCCTTCTCTCCCCAAGCGCATTCGCGCTGATCCTCGCACCATGCACACCACTCCGTACCACTTACTCCAACTCTCTCCACACACCTTTACTTGCACACCTGTGCTCTCACACCTGGTGCCACCTGCACCCTTCTCTCCCCAAGCGCATTCGCGCTGATCCACAACACTCACTACTCATACACTGCTCCACACACCTGTCCAGTTGCACACCTGTGCAATCACACCTGTTCCATCCTCACACAGCATCATCTCATCTAACTACTCCCCTCTGAAACTTGCGCTTCCCAGTTGTCCCTTTAAACTATTGCGCTCCCTCGTCATTATCATCCATACTAATCTACCTGCGTCCCCACTACAGGTATCAGTCACTAACTAAACTTAACGTCACCTAATGTCATCTTCGCTAGATCCCTACAATATAACCTAACCCACCCGGGCTAGTTTTCACTGCCATCACCCCATAAGCTATAGCTCCTTTGCCCCCACTTGGGAAGGGTGGCAGGGATGCCAGCCTTACCCACCGGGCCCATCGCTCACTACCAATTTTGCACATCAAATTTCAACAAATTAAAAATTTGCCAATCACTACCCATCATCTGCCACTCACTACTGCCAATCCCTTGCCAATCATCAAATTTTGTTTTTCTCTAATTTTGGGGCCAAAACACTAACCTCATCACCCAGTCTACTCACTAATGCCTCTCGGTGCGCCAATTCCTGTCCAAAGCCCGGCTTCGTAAAGCCAAGCCATGAATGCTGGTTGTTTTGTGCCAGCGGCTGGATGCGTCCGGCACTCGGTGCAGGGACGGGGGCTTACCCGGGCCGAGATCCCACGCACCATCTCGGCGTGGAGCCATCCAATGTCCCGATCTCGACCTGCCGGAATGCCTCAACAAAAAGTGGTCGCCATGACGACCCTTTCTATCGGGCTGCCCGCTCCGCCTAGTGGAGCACGGACGCGGCCGTTCAAAGCGAGGCCCAGCACGCACCGAGGGCCCGATTCGGCTAAAAGTCGACCTAACCTCTAAACCGGTTACCGTCGATGCTTCACCTGGACGCTTACACCCCGCAGCCCGTTCCTTGCTCACACATCCAGCCGTTTCCATGCTCCTCATACCTTTCCTTACACACCCAGGTACACCCAGTCCACTCACAGCCTTGGTCACACACCTGACCACCGAACACTTTGGCACACATTCGTTGGTAGCACACCTCACCAACACACCTCTTCGCGCCCCCTCCTCTGTGACAATCACAGGTGTGCTCTCATTCGCACACCCAACCACGTGCCTCACTACCAATTCCAGCGTGCATTCCCACTCACGCTCTACCATTCCAGGTGTGCATCCTTCCATCCCAGGTGTACATCCTCGCTCACCTGTCACAACCAACTCACTCTCCTTGTCACTCTCACTACTCTCACCTCCATTCTTGACAGCGCACTCACCCTTACTCTTGACAGCGCACTCTTTCCTCATGCACCTGTCCGTCACACACCTTTCTCGCGCACACTCTCCCGTCACACCCTCTGTAACACTCACCACACCGCGCTTCCATGTGCCCCCTCGCACACGCGCTACGACTGACTCACTCTCGCCAGCACCCTCACTCCTTGGCACGCACTTTTTCCTCACACACCCCAGAGTCGGACTTTCTCGCACACCTCCTTTTTCGCACACCAGACCTGTCGCACACTTCACCAACGGCCTCTCACGAACACCCGGGTCCATCTCGACCCCCAAGCTTCTTAAATCCCCTGGCGCATCATACGCACGACCATATTGGTCACCACTTACACCGGGTCCTTTTCCTCTTCGCTTCTCCTCCATCACCTGCGAATCCCTCATCCGGTTAATGAGCACATCATCACGATCCAAACACAGACTTTGGACCAATTCTTTTATCTCCTCTTTTATCTCTTTCTTATCCCCTCTCCGTCGCTTCTTAATTTCGCTCATCCCTTCTTCCACTTCTTCTAATTTCTGCTTCACCTCTTTTATTCCCCGGTACGTCTCCTCAAGCTCGTCCTCCAAGGCTACCTTGACCGTTTCCATGTGCGTCCTCACCTGCCGGTCCTTCGTCTCCATTACCTCTATCACCTCGTCCAACCTCGTTGTCAGTCCCTCACGTACCATCTGACATTCCCTCTTCGTCGCTATCAAGTCATCTTTTAGTTATTTCTGTGTCGCCTTTAACCCTCCTAATACCGCAGTGTTCCTTTGAACCTGCTCCGTTAGTCCTTTTTGTCCCTCCGTCAGCTGTTCCACCTCCTGCGTCAGGTCCTCTATGCCCCCTTGTAACTTTACAGTCCCCTTTCTCACCTCCTTCTCCATGTGCTCCTTACAGTGCCTCACCTCCTCGCGCACTCCTCCGACCTCCTCACTCACTCCTCTTCTGATCTCCTCTCCCATCACTTGCATCTCCTGCCCAGATGCCACCCTCATCTGCTCTATTTCCTCCCTGTGAGCATTCAGTTTGGTTTCTACCCCCATTCTGACCCCCTCTATCTGCTGCCCCATTTGTTTAACTTCCCTTTCCGCTTGGTCCCTCATGTCCCTCAATTTGCCTTCCATACTGTTTTCTAACCCCTCTAACCCCTTTTGCATCCCTTCCATTTGATTCTCTTGAGCGGCCATTCTGTTTTCTACCCCTATTAACCCCTTTTGCATTTCCCCTAATCTATTGTCTAATTTCCCAAATTTCTCGTCTAATCCCTCTATTCTACTCCCTAACCCCCCGATCTGGGCCCCCATGTCCTCCCTCAATTTCTCGCTATTGGACCCCATTTCGCCCCCCATGACCCCCATTTTGCCCTCCAATCGCTCACCCTGAGCTTCTATCCGGTTCCCCATTACCCCCATTTGGTTTCCCATTACCCCCATTTGGTTTCCCATTACCTCCATTTGGCCCTCCAATCGCTCACTCTGAGCATCCATCCGGTTCCCCATTTGTTCCATAAGGGCCCTCATTTGCAGGAGGAAAAGGTTCGAATCCACCAGGGGCGCTGCCACGGTCGCGGTCGCCGTGACCAGCGAGGCGCCATTTTGTGCGTCTGCTACCCTCGCTGCTTCGCTCTCCTCACGTCCCTCAATTTGGTCCTGGACCGACCCTGCCTCACTCTCCTCTACCGGACCCCAGCTGTCTTGATCCGCCATAGCGCGACTTTCAAAATTCGGGTTTTTATATTTTGTAAAACACAATCAAATTTCGCTGTTATAATTTCGAGCGCGTAAACGCGCTCCGGGTCCAGTCTCACTCCTCGACACCAATTGTTACAGACACGACTTTGATGTTATGGTGGGCCGAGCGGAATGGCCGCCGTGTCCGCACAAGTTACCCGATTATACTCGAACGTTGCCGAGTCGTGCTACGCTAAATCAATGAGGGAAAAGGACACAACGGCTGGGTTAAAATGACACGACACCAAGGGTTCAGTTCTCAAGACCTCCGGAGGAGGTTATATTAGGGCGGAAGGTCAGATTACAACTACAAGAGGGACAGCATAGAAAGACAGGCACTTAGACACACTTATCTTATTCCCGACAGACCACAGATAAACGGGACAAAACTGACTCACACGGGGATTGATGGCAAGGAAAGCGGGTAGTCGATGGCTCAAGGTGCACTCTTGGCTCAAAGACAGAATCGACCCGGTCCAGTCCAAAGATACGGGAGGTCTCACTCAGCGCTCGGAGGTGGTGACTTGTCTTCTCAAGCTGGGGGCGCATCTCACGTCACGTCCGGTAAGTGGCCGCGTATATCCGGCGGGGAGTGACACGCCCTCGGCTCATTAGCTCCGCCCCAGATGGAATCGGCCCGTTGCTTCTCATTGGGTGCGTGCGGGGGGGTTACCGGCTCCGCCCTTGACGAGGGGCTGACAAGGAGCCCCTTCGTGGTAACCCCGTCGGAGCGCATGGTCAATGGCGGCTAACCGAGCCGGTGTGAGGACGCACACTCCCCCCGCGCCGCGCCGTTGTTGTAGTTGTTGTTGTAGTTGTTGTTGTAGTTGTTGTTGTAGTTGTTGTTTGGGGAAGAAGATAGGAGGTAAGGGGAGGTCCTAAACTCACTACTGGTGCCATACGATCACATTCTGGTGCAACGAAGAGTCAGAATTAATGGAAACGAGTCCTTAACTGACATAGACTAAGAATAACTAGCAAGATGTCCTATAGTTGTCTACGTGAGATGCGGTGAACCTGGGCACGACATTTAATGGGGGATAAAGGGGAAGGTCGGTTCTACAGAGTGTTATTTACAGGCAATGGGACTAGGGAATGGGGGATTGGGGATAGTTGGGGAGTATTGGGGAAATAGGGGAGTATTTACAAGCGGATATGGATAGAGGCCAAATCCCATATCCGCAACAATATGAATGATGAAATTAGCACCTTCTCAGATGCGTAGGGAACCTTGAGAGCCATGTTTCATTCAATAATAATACACATAGAAACGACCTGAATACCCATAGAGGTATGTGTGTTTGGTCGTACTCTATTTCTTAATTCTGTTGTAATTTGTTTAAAGTCAAACCTATATTTACCTGGACGAAATTGCTTGCTCCGTTTGTCGAGTGACTGGACGAGCAGTTTGCAATGTGGTTGATATGGAACGTCTGGCTTGGCAAGCTGCTTGCTAACGGAACACATTGAGGAAGCTGCTTGCAAACAGAACACACCGAGGAAGCTGCTTGCTAACGGAACACACTGAGGAAGCTGCTTGCTAACGGAACTCACTGAGGAAGCTGCTTGCTAACGGAACACACTGATGAAGCTGCTTGCCAACGGAACACACTAAGGAAGCGGCTTGCTAACGGAACTCAATGAGGAAGCTGCTTGCTAACGGAACACACTGAAGAAGCTGCTTGCTAACATAACACACTGAGGAGGCTGCTTGCTAATGGAACCCACTGAGGAAGATGCTTGCTAACGGAACACACTGAGGAAGCTGCTTGCTAACGGAACAAACTGAGGAAGCTGCTTGCTAACGGAACACACTGAGGAAGCTGCTTGCTAACGGTACACACTGAGGAAGCTGCTTGCTAACGGAACACACCGAGGAAGCTGCTTGCTAACAGAACACACTGAGGAAGCAGCTTGTTCACAGAACACACTGAGGAAACTGCTTGCTACCGGAACTCACTGAGGAAGCTGCTTGCTAACAGAACACACTGAGGAAGCTGCTTGCTAGTGGAACACACTGAGGAAGCTGGTTGCTAACGGAACACACTGAGGAAGCTGCTTGCTAACGGAACACACTGAGGAAGCTGCTTGCTAACGGAACACACTGAGGAAGCTGCTTGCTAACGGAACACACTGAGGAAGCTGCTTGCTAACGGAACACACTGAGGAAGCTGCTTGCCTACGGAACACACCGAGGAAGCTGCTTGCTAACGGAACTCACTGAGGAAGCTGCTTGCTAAAGGAACACACTGAGGAAGCTGCTTGCTAACGGAACACACGAAGGAAGCTGCTTGCTAACGGAACTCAATGAGGAAGGTGCTTGCTAACGGAACACACTGAGGAGGCTGCTTGCTAACGGAACCCACTAAGGAAGATGCTTGCTGATGGAACACACTGAGGAAGCTGCTTGCTAACGGAACAAACTGAGGAAGGTGCTTGCTAACGGAACACACTGAGGAAGCTGCTTGCTAACGGAACACACTGAGGAAGCTGCTTACTAACGGAACACACTGAGGAAGCTGCTTGCTAACGGAACACACTGAGGAAGCTGCTTGCTAATGGAACACACTGAGGAAGCTGGTTGTCAATTGGGACATTTGTGGAGAAAGTCATACATGGTAATCTTCAGACATTTAAAATATCGTCTTTGAATGTGGAACGTCACGAATAATAAATGCCAAGCAATCCTATGTTGTGACAAAAATATGACTGCGGCTCCTGAAGCTAACCTGGATCAGGAGCAACAGTCACTCAAACAAACCCCCCACATACTCTGATATTTTCAATGATGCAAACAAACTTTGGTACTTTTGGGCGATGAAGGTTGTGATGAAGTTTCATTGAAAAAGTGTGTAGTTTCGGAGAAGAGAGCAAATACCTATTTTGCGGGGGTTATACCCTCCCCCCTCTTCCCCGTAGACACCCTTAATGTGTAGATTTTGATACAGTAAATACACCTTCGTTAGGCATCAGATATGAAGCTTGTGGCCAGTTTAATCGAAATTGTGTGTTTGGTTCAAGCGATAATGACTGAAGTGTTTACAGACTCACTCACACTCACTCATGACTTACCTACGTACAATGCTCGATTGCATAAGCTCACCAGACTAAAGGGGGGATGGGGGGGGGAAGGGAAGGGGGGGGGAGGGGGAGGGGGAGGGGGAGGGGGAGGGGGGAGGGGGGGGTAGGGGATGGGGTAGGGGGAGGGGGAAAAGGGAGGGGAAAAGGGAAGGGGAGGGGGTAGGGTGGAGGGAGAAGGGAGGGGGAGGGGAGGGGGGAGGGGGAAGGGGGAGGGAAGGGGAGGGCCAGTCAACAATGACGTTGCAGTTCTCATGGTCGGAGAGCAGCACAACAATCGTGACACCGTCCTGCATCTTTGCAACAGCACGAAACGGATTTTGGAGACTCACCGATCCTGTGACGCCCTCCAGTACCGGCGTTGCCGGGCGGGGGAAGGGAGACCCGTACATTACACACATTACAACATTACACACACACAAACTGTGTTTTATGTTCAATGGTCTGGCGTCGGGGATGGAACATCATGTGATCGCTCTGAGCGAATCAGCGCGTTGCTCTGCCACCAGGTCAGATTCCGTGTATAATATTCCTCGCTGAAATGTGCTGAGGTAAATATGAATAAAAAATATGGATCTCGTCAAATATTTTTAGGTCGGCCATGTCCTTCCCAGGCTCAATGGCCATGTCTGTGCCAAATATCAAGTACATGAGCCTCTCCGTTTAGGAGTCTATCGGTAACATTACACACACACACACACACACACACAAACTGTGTTTTATATATATAGATATATAGTATTATAGAATTCTGATGCACCATATACTGTTGAGTAAAGCAGGATGTCGGAATGCATCAAATGCATGAGATGTACCCAAGAATAATGTCTTTGTCTTTCATACACCCTCGCCTTTCACCCTTGTACCCCTGCATCCTCGATGAAAGAACCACGCAATCTTACCAGCGGCCTCACTCTGATTCTAATTCTGATGTACCACACTCTGTTGCAGAGTGTCGGTGCTGCCAAAGCAGTTTCTTTGCAAGAGTTATACCGGGTGGTTTGCCATTGCCTTCCCAGCAATAGTTGGGGCAGGATTTTATGGAACGTGGCAAGGGTGTCAGCGATAGCTCACCTGCACTTGGCGCAGGGCACCGTGGCATCATTAACATCCAGAACAGACATACTGCTCAGATAACATTCATCGAAGGGTCTACACACACTGGTGTATTGCCCTGCATGCAAAATACAAGGTTGACAGTTTATAGCTGGGACCAGAATTCAAAAGCAGGTACTGTACTGTATTACATTTAGGCAATCTTTGAAGTTTATTATTAAATGTTATTTTAGGTCACAATGCTAAATGGAGGCTTTTCTTCAATGAAATGATCACTTTGCACTGCAACCTTTGTTTAAAGACCTTCAGTATAGCTTTACCTTTTTGTATACATAATCGAGCCTCGTGGAAGAGCTACAGCTAACAGAGCTAACAGCTTTCGACTATTAACTCTTGAACCTGAACGAATCAGGATGTAACAGACGAAAGCAGGACACAAACATGCATGGAGGAGGAAAAACTGGGACAATTAGGAGGATTTGGATGAGGTGTGGGTAGGGGGTTAACGAAGGAGGAAAAGAGCATGGTTTTGGTGGTGAACAGCTGCTGTGAAGACCTGGAGGCAAGAATGAGATTGAAGAGACACAGAGTCCCAAAGCAGTTAGGTATGACAGGGAAGGATGGGTACCAAGTGTGAGGGTTGGGGACACACGATTTGGAAGGAAATATAGAATTGAGGCATTTCGCCTTCTCACGATTTAAAGATTTGAAGAGAGGGAAGGGATGGAAGCCTGGAAGGGAAGAATACTCCAGAGATACGACTTGACAATGTGCCACCAGGTTCTAGAGGAAGGAGACAAGTTTGCAAGTTCATTCTTGAGGGACAGATGTTCTTTGCTGGCTCTCCTGAGAGTGGGCGCACACTTGTTGAGGACGTTTTGGAAAACACTGAGATTGCCTTCGGTCAGAAGAGAAGTTAATTGTTTTTCAGAGCAACTGCCTCACCATAGACTTCAGTGTAGTCAAAGGTTTACTGTTATTGTGTGTGTGTGTGGTTGTGTGTGTGTGTGTGTGTGTGTGTGTGTGTGTGTGTGTGTGTGTGTGTGTGTGTGTGTGTGTGTGTGTGTGTGTGTGTGTGTGTGTGTGTGTGTGTGTGCATGTGTGTGTGCGTGTGCATGTGTGTGTGCGTGCGCATGATGAGACCCAATCACGTCTCTCACCCGTAACTGGAGGGAATAATCAACCACCTCTGACCTGATCACTTTCACCCAAGGTGGCTAGGATTTCAATAAATTAACCCCCTTGCTCTTCCAGCAAAAGAAAGCTTCATTAAGCAACCAACCAAAAGCTACACAAGGTAAGCCCTTTGTCGTTTCAAACCCAACTCGGGTTCCTCTCCAGCTACAGTCTGTGAAAGACTTAAAACCACTTGTGCTGAATCCATTTATACACATTTTATTTACAGTATATTTCCTGAATCCTTTTTCCAGAAATAATACGTGTTTATTTGATTCATATATTGATTTTGGTATTTAACCAAAATCTGAAAATGCATAGCTCATCCTCATCCACTTTGTATGCAGACTTCTTCTTCTTCCGGATGCCAAACATTATGAAAACAGCTAAAACAAAATGCAAAATTGATGATTTTTGGTGACCATGACCTTTTGACCTCAAAAGCTATAGGCTTCAGTGACCCAATATGCAAACCCCGCTAACATTTTAAGTCAACCGGATGAAAACTTACGATTTTCTGAAACCGTTGACCTTTTGATGTGTAAAAAAACAATCGGCTTCTAGCTTTTGATTGGTGAACAAATTCAGTGACCCACATGCATATGCTTAAAATTTCAGGTCGGTTTTACTTGATGCTGACCTTTGACCTTTTGACCAAATCATTAAATTGTCTTCTCCATATTCTCATAATAAAGTTTTCTTTGAAAATTTGATGATAAAATCTCAAATGGTAGAAAAGTTATGTCCCAGACAGATATACAGACAGACAAACAGATAGACACACAGAAGCGATTGCAAAACCATTTAACACAGAATCGTCTCCTGCTGTACGGGGGATGGGCCAATAGGCTATTAGGTTTCGATTTAAGCCCTACCCCAATTATCTTAATCTTAATGCATGGATTTACTTATTTATTTATATATTTACTACTTATCTTCTGTGGACAATAATCCTGATTTTTTTCCATTAACTTTTAAAAATAAAACTTTTATATCCATATCATTTCTAATTTCGTCAAAATCTCCCACATCAGAAATTTATATTAAAATTTTCTTTTTTTTGGTCCCACCATGTAGCAGCAGCCACATCTTCTAGTTTATGTATTGTACTGTCTCAAATTCTGCATGCGAGTCACCATTGGTGGGGGGAAGGTGTGGGGCTTGGAAGTGTGAATTGTAGAGAAGAATGATCGTTTTGTTTTTTTTCAAGGCCATTTTTCCCCGCTAGAGCGGGGGTTAGCCTTGCGGGCCCCATGGCAATCATGGTTCCCTGTTTGAGGCCATGTTTTTTTTTATGGCCGGATGCTCTTCCTGACGCCAACCCTTATTCGCCTCTTACGATGCGCAGGGATACAGTGTACCTATTCTAAATCGGGGTACACACCGTGATCATTCATCCCAGCAAGCTGGTACTCAATTTGCCGACCTCGGAAGGATGACAGGCTGAGTCAACCCTCCTGGCGTTAATTCAGCGATCGACCGGGATTCGAACCCAGGATCCTAGGATCTCCAAGCCGGCACCCTAACCGCTAATCCAACACCAGGCTATAAATTGTAGAGAAGGTTTAAAAAATTTTTTTACTGTTCGTATTTAAACTCTTACAATTGCAGAGGATAGATACTCTGACAGTTTGCTTAAAGTTGTGGAGACATTGAGATATGCAAGGAGGTAGTGGGTTCAGACCAGGGCATGGGTGGCACATACAGTGGTAGGGTGGAGAATTGTTCAGTATGTCCATGCAAATTTTCATATGGATGAGTAATAAATAGTTTGCCCCCTTATTACAGGGGTAAAGGGCAAAGTATGCCCCAGTTTGCCCTGGGAAAAGGTCAAAGAAACAGCAAAGAAATCATGCCTTCCACCCATCCCATATCGATACAGTAATTATATGTACGGAACTACTTTTTATCCTCAATAATCATGTTTCTTGACCTTAACATTTTCTGCCACTTCCTGTGGTTTCCATCACAAGTGTTTCAATTTCAAAAGTATGTTTGATTACATCTAACACAGAATCGTTTTTAGACTTAACGTCTGACCATTTAATGCACCATAAAGCAACTTATTTATGATCATATTTTCAAAGGAAAAGTAATTATTTATTTGAATGTGATAGAAGCAAAGCAGCGTTGATACTCAGTGTATACTTTTTACTCAGTGTATACTTTTGGTGATTGTTCCTGATTGATACGTCAACGCCTCCACCTGCTTAGAAGAATGACAGAGCCACCACAGAGGCTGACAACATCTCTTTTGAGGAACATTTCATTTTTATGAGACATGTCAGGTCCTAACAGATTTTTCACCATATTTTCACAACATTATCCCTTAAATATTTTCAGTGCAGCATCAAGCGGCCTGGAAGAGGTGCTCACTTTTGTGAGGTTTTGACAGGAGAGTCCATCAGAGCATAATAATATTTTTACTTATCTGTGTTGTGATCCCAATTGAAACTGAGGATTCTTGATGAAAATTTGATATGCGTGGTGACTTAAGGTTTGTGGGTTGACTGCTCTTATTTAATAATCTGAAATAAATCCTTTGAGACTCATGCTAGATTATAACGAGAACATCTTGTGTTCCATGGCCTGCATATGGTGAATGTGGTTGGCCTGAAGATAGCTAATTCCGCTACGTAGGCCTAGGTACTGGGTATGTGATGGAGGCAGTGAAGAAACATTGAGCAAATGTGGGAAGAGGGGTTAAAATGCTTGGGGTGGTGTGAGTGGTTGAGACAGTAGTTTCGTTAAAATTATGGAACAACAAAAAAAAACTTTAAATAAATCAAAAATTAAATAATTCTTTTAAATAAATAAAAAAGGAAAAAAATAAAAATTAAATAATTAAAAATCTGTCTGAAACTATCACTATCTCTCTGGAAGGACCATCTGACAAACAATTAAAGTAAATAAACAAATAAAGAATGTATAAAATAAAATAAAATATTTTAAAAAACAAAAATTATGAAAATAAAAATTATGGAAAATAGCTCTTCATATGTATGGAATAATGGAATAATATCTTCAGGTGTGTGGGAGTAAATCTTCAGGTGTGTGGGAGTAAATCTTCAGGTGTGTCAGGGAGGAGTATGAAATGGTTTTGGGGGAGGAATGGGTTGAAAAAGATGAGAGGATTGTTTGGGATTACAAGGGGTGCAGGCATATGGAGCGAGTTTGAAGGGAGGGGATGAAGTAGAGATGTTAAGAGTGATAATAGGAATGGAGGATGGGTATTGGGTATGGACACAGCCTGAGGGAGAAAGGCGGTTCATCATCGTCCTCGTAAATCATTCTATTCGAGACTGCAGACTGTATTAAATGCATGAAACATGTGCTTGGTTATTGATGTCATTTCTCGTAAAAATTAACAATTCCATTTGTGGTCGAAGGTATACGGTACGTTCAAAGATTTGGGTGAAGTTGGTGGTCATACTTCTACCATTTATAACAGTTTAAGGATGGTACATCTTTAATTGTCCGCAACAACGTATGAAAGCCGGCCATATATCTGTCTTAAAGAGTCGCCATTTGCAAATGCACAACATCCTGCCCGAGCAGATGGAATCAAGTAAACTACATCCAAGATGTAAGATGTGAACGAGGCCGGGATAAAAGCCAACGCGGACAACACAAACAGCAAGCATGTTACCACTTAAGCTTTCCAGAAGGAAAGAGGAAAAACATCCAGGGAACGAGGCAGGAACAAAGAGGAGCAGGAAGTATTTTTCATTACTTGAGGTCACATTGCTCCGACCTGCTGATAAAGCTCAAAAGGCTTTTCTCTTACTGTATATGAATTTCGATAATGGATTGTTTCAAAGTGTTCGTCCTACTTTACTTTTCTTTTAGTTTAATTTGCGCTGCCTTTTTGAAGGAATTCCTCCCAAGTGGAATTGGCACTGTGATCTTTGCAAAGGTCGTGACCACTTGCTATTTGCTAAATTGCGCCTTTGCCACGCTGCATTATCCCTGTCTATCCTGTTGCATTGTCGCATTGGTCATCCGCCCACGAGTGGGTCATCAGCCTCCCAGGAACCGGGCCGGGATTCCAAAAATGAACAAGACGAAGTGAACCTCTGATACGTGTTAACTTGGGCTCTGTAATCGGGTGCCCCCAGCAAATCAGGAACCACTCCTCTTCCTAATTACACCTTTCAGCTCCTTTCTTCCCCCCCCCCCCCTTTAATTACACGTTCTATTAAGGAGAAGGAGATAAGGGTGGTATAAAAGGTTTTGGGAATTCGCTTCTGGGTGTTTTTGAGGACAAATATTGCAAAAGAGCCGAAGTAGATATGTCAATAATTAATGTTTGCCAAGGAAAGGGACAGAACATTTTCGTGGTTATTACAAACGGTGTACTTCCGCCTGGAGTTGAGGCAATGAAAATAACTAGATCAAAATAACAAAAATAACATAAACAAGCATTCTGAGTATTGCACTGCAATACATGTCCCCTACCAAAGTTCAAAGTGCCATAACTTTGTCAAAAATGATCGAATATGCAAATTTATGCACGGTTGATGCTGGTTTTCAAACTTGATCTGAGGTATGCTGAGACACGTGTGTCACGCCTCGCCTCGTTGATAAGCCCGCAAGGTCGCTCCGTGGAGCGGCCTGCACGTATTGCACTGTGTGAATTATATAAATTATTACCAACTCACGGTCTGAGGTACTAGCGATTCAAGAGATATCCATTTAAAAAAAAAAAAAATTTCGTTTAATTAACGATATCTGCCAAACCACATGCCCTATCGCATATTCCAAAATGACATTTTAGTAGACTGACATGCTGAACAGATTTATGAAGTTTCCTCTCGATTGGATCAAAAAATGAGGGAGGGGCTCGGTTTTAAAGGTTCATGCTTAAAAACGTCACAACTCTGAAACCATGTGACACATGACGTCATGCTCGCTGACTTTTTTGTTCGTCATGGGTATGCGATTCCTGGTGTTGTATGTTCCTGGTGTTCCTGGATAGCCTGGTGTTGGCTTAGCGGTTAGTGTGCCGGCTTCGGATACCTAGGATCCTGGGTTCGAATCCCGGTCGATCGCTGAATTAACGCCAGGGGGGTTGACTCAGCCTGTCATCCTTCCGAGGTCGGCAAATTGAGTACCAGCTTGCTGGGATGAATGATCCCGGTGTGTACCCCGGTTTAGAATAGGTACACCGTATCCCTGTGCATCGTAAGAGGCAACCAAGGGTTGGCGTCAGGAAGGGCATCGGCCATAAAAACATTGCCTCAAACAGGGAACCATGATTGGCATGGGGACCGCAAGGCTAACCCCCGCTCTAGCGGGGAAAATGGCCTCAAAACGATCATCCATTTTCATTCATCCATTCATTCATTCATGGGTATGCGATTCTGCCTGCAAAGTTTGGCCTCGATCTGTTCAGCCGTTGCAGAGAAAAACGGGTTTTCATGTTTTCACGAAAAACAATATGGCGGCCGAACCACGTGACCTGTGACGTCATAATTACGATTACAATATTCTACAGACCGAGTCCCCCCTACGGTGAAAATTTGATCTCAATCGGTCCTATTATTGCAGAGAAAATCTTTTTTAAAGGAAATTAAAACTTAAAATGGCACTGAGTTAAGGATCATCAGAATTATCAGAATTCCCAAAGTTCAAAGTGGCATAACTTTGTCAAAAATGGTCGAAACGTCGTGAAGTTCGAACGTGACCTGTAACTTATCATGAGGAAACCATGTACCAAGTTTGAAATCTTTAGCGTTAAGCGTTTAGAAAAAAAGTACGGAAAACTGTTCTTTGCGTGACGGACGGACTGACGGACTGACGGACTGAGGGACGGTGTGCAAATCTATAGTCCCCTCCGGTGTACACCGGTTGGGGACGAATAACAAAACTAAATAAACAAGCATTCTGAGTATTGCGCTGCAATACATGTCCCCTACCGGCAGTCTGTCGTCCGGAAAACTGTTGGGGGAAATTACCAAAGTTCAAAGTGCCATAACTTTGTCAAAATGATCGAAACGTCGTGAAGTTCGAACTTGATCTGTAACTTATCATGAGTAAACCATGTACCAAGTTTGAAATCATTAGTATTAAGAGTTTAGAAAAAAAGTCCGGAAAACTGTTCTTTGCGTGACGGACTGACGGACTGACGGACTGACAGACTGACAGACTGACAGACGGACAGACTGACAGATGGACGGAGGGACGGAGTGCAAACCTATAGTCCCAACCAGTGTACACCGGTAGGGGACTAATAACAAATGAAACAATTATACAACAACAATAATAAATAACAAGAACAAAATAAATAACAAAATAATAAAATAACAAAACTTACGAAATAACAAATGAAAATAACTGGATAAATGAAAAGGAGAAATTGAGTCAAAATTGAGTCAAAATTGACATCGGTAAGTTGGTTGCCAAATGTTCCAAGAAGAATCCTTGCACAGTTAAAAGCTACTTTGCCGTATTTCACAGCGTAGGAATACCTTGCAGGTGAGGACAATTACTCCGAAGATTACTATAATTAATAATTTTTAAATGGTTCTCGCACACAATAGGTGTGTCCCTGCCAACTGCCTTGGTTCCTGGGAGACTATCCTGGCATCTACAGCTGCAAAATGCCAGTTGCAATTTGCTGAAAGTGATGGGAAATTGAAGGTGAGTGAAAAAAAAACTTCATTTGGTGGCCTCAGCACCCCATTGTGAGGAACTTGTAAAAGGCTTGACAGGCCTGGTGTGTGACGCAATGTCGCCACAGAGCTTCAAAAAGGGCAAGAAAGAACAAGCACCTTATACCTGCTGCTCACCTCTTAAGCTTTCGCCATGGTTTGTAAGAGACTAAAAGATCCGCCCGATAGATAATACCTCGATATGCCATTTGATGTCGGGCTCTGCTCCTGGGGGTGAATGAATTATTCATACGTGAGCTATTTACATGATTGAGCACAGGATCATTTTGATTCATTGACCCGAATGATTAAGTTAAGATTTTGAAAAAAGTTTGCTGATTTTATTTCCCGAAATGGAATGCTGTTTGTAGGCAAACTGTGAGCTCTTTAGCCATGCTTTTCAAATCTGGTCCTTCCCCCTGCCAGCCTCCTCTGACTGATCCCATGCAGATGGCAGTGTCGTTAGTGCACCGTCTCCAAACACGAAAGGTCAGAGTTCAATTGCTGCCTTAACTCTGACCTCTCCGCCTGCTTTTGTATGAACAGCTTACAGTGAGTGCTGCTGCTGTTAGTGGTGTACCTAGTGCTCATCGCCAATCTTGTGGCCTTGCACTGCCTGTAAGCCCGACCCAATCTTGTGGCCTTGCACTGCCTGTAAGCCCGACCCAATCTTGTGGCCTAGCACTGACTGTAAGCCCGACCCAATCTTGTGGCCTTGCACTGACTGGAAGCCCGACCCAATCTTGTGGCCGTGCACTGACTGGAAGCCTGACGCAATCTTGTGGCCTTGCACTGACTGGAAGCCCGACCCAATCTTGTGGCCTTGCACTGACTGGAAGCCCGACCCAATCTTGTGGCTTTGCACTGACTGTAAGCCCGACCCAATCTTGTGGCCTTGCACTGACTGTAAGCCCGACCCAATCTTGTGGCCTTGCACTGACTGGAAGCCCGACCCAATATTGTGGCTTTGCACTGACTGTAAGCCTGACCCAATATTGTGGCCTTGCACTGACTGTAAGCCCGACCCAATCTTGTGGCCGTGCACTGACTGGAAGCCCGACCCAATCTTGTGCCTTTGCACTGACTGTAAGCCTGACCCAATCTTGTGGCCTTGCACTGACTGTAAGCCCGACCCAATCTTGTGGCCTTGCACTGCCTGTAAGCCCGACCCAATCTTGTGGCTTTGCACTGACTGTAAGCCTGACCCAATCTTGTGGCCTTGCACTGACTGTAAGCCCGACCCAATCTTGTGGCCGTGCACTGACTGGAAGCCCGACCCAATCTTGTGGCTTTGCACTGACTGTAAGCACCCAATCTTGTGGCCTTGCACTGACTGTAAGCCCGACCCAATCTTGTGGCCTTGCACTGACTGGAAGCCCGACCCAATCTTGTGGCTTTGCACTGACTGTAAGCCTGACCCAATCTTGTGGCCTTGCACTGACTGGAAGCCCGACCCAATCTTGTGGCCTTGCACTGACTGGAAGCCCGACCCAATCTTGTGGCCTTGCACTGACTGGAAGCCCGACCCAATCTTGTGGCCTTGCACTGACTGTAAGCCCGACCCAATCTTGTGGCCTTGCACTGACTGGAAGCCCGACCCAATCTTGTGGCCTTGCACTGACTGTAAGCCCGACCCAATCTTGTGGCCGTGCACTGACTGGAAGCCCGACCCAATCTTGTGGCTTTGCACTGACTGTAAGCCCGACCCAATCTTGTGGCCTTGCACTGACTGTAAGCCCGACCCAATCTTGTGGCCTTGCACTGACTGGAAGCCCGACCCAATCTTGTGGCTTTGCACTGACTGTAAGCCCGACCCAATCTTGTGGCCTTGCACTGACTGTAAGCCCGACCCAATCTTGTGGCCTTGCACTGACTGTAAGCCCGACCCAATCTTGTGGCTTTGCACTGACTGTAAGCCTGACCCAATCTTGTGGCCTTGCACTGACTGTAAGCCCGACCCAATCTTGTGGCCTTGCACTGACTGGAAGCCCGACCCAATCTTGTGGCCTTGCACTGACTGGAAGCCCGACCCAATCTTGTGGCCTTGCACTGACTGTAAGCCCGACCCAATCTTGTGGCCTTGCACTGACTGGAAGCCCGACCCAATCTTGTGGCCTTGCACTGACTGTAAGCCCGACCCAATCTTGTGGCCGTGCACTGACTGGAAGCCCGACCCAATCTTGTGGCTTTGCACTGACTGTAAGCCCGACCCAATCTTGTGGCCTTGCACTGACTGTAAGCCCGACCCAATCTTGTGGCCTTGCACTGACTGGAAGCCCGACCCAATCTTGTGGCCTTGCACTGACTGGAAGCCCGACCCAATCTTGTGGCCTTGCACTGACTGGAAGCCCGACCCAATCTTGTGGCCTTGCACTGACTGGAAGCCCGACCCAATCTTGTGGCCTTGCACTGACTGTAAGCCCGACCCAATCTTGTGGCCTTGCACTGACTGGAAGCCCAACCCAATCTTGTGGCCTTGCACTGACTGGAAGCCCGACCCAATCTTGTGGCCTTGCACTGACTGTAAGCCCGACCCAATCTTGTGGCCTTGCACTGACTGGAAGCCCGACCCAATCTTGTGGCCTTGCACTGACTGGAAGCCCGACCCAATCTTGTGGCCGTGCACTGACTGTAAGCCCGACCCAATCTTGTGGCCTTGCACTGCCTGTAAGCCCGACCCAATCTTGTGGCCTAGCACTGACTGTAAGCCCGACCCAATATTGTGGCCTTGCACTGACTGGAAGCCCGACCCAATCTTGTGGCCTTGCACTGACTGGAAGCCCGACCTAATCTTGTGGCCTTGCACTGACTGGAAGCCCGACCCAATCTTGTGGCCTTGCACTGACTGGAAGCCGACCCAATCTTGTGGCCTTGCACTGACTGCAAGCCCGACCCAATCTTGTGGCCTTGCACGGACTGGAAGCCCGACCCAATCTTGTGGCCGTGCACTGACTGGAAGCCCGACGCAATCTTGTGGCCTTGCACTGACTGGAAGCCCGACCCAATCTTGTGGCCTTGCACTGACTGGAAGCCCGACCCAATCTTGTGGCCGTGCACTGACTGGAAGCCCGACGCAATCTTGTGGCCTTGCACTGACTGGAGGCCCGACCCAATCTTGTGGCCGTGCACTGACTGGAAGCCTGACGCAATCTTGTGGCCTTGCACTGACTGGAAGCCCGACCCAATCTTGTGGCCTTGCACTGACTGGAAGCCCGACCCAATCTTGTGGCCTTGCACTGACTGGAAGCCCGACCCAATCTTGTGGCCTTGCACTGACTGGAAGCCCGACCCAATCTTGTGGCCTTGCACTGACTGGAAGCCCGACCCAATCTTGTGGCCTTGCACTGACTGGAAGCCGACCCAATCTTGTGGCCTTGCACTGACTGGAAGCCCGACCCAATCTTGTGGCCGTGCACTGACTGGAAGCCCGACCCAATCTTGTGGCCTTGCACTGACTGGAAGCCCGACCCAATCTTGTGGCCTTGCACTGACTGGAAGCCCGACCCAATCTTGTGGCCTTGCACTGACTGGAAGCCCGACCCAATCTTGTGGCCTTGCACTGACTGGAAGCCCGACCCAATCTTGTGGCCTTGCACTGACTGGAAGCCCGACCCAATCTTGTGGCCTTGCACTGACTGGAAGCCCAACGCCAGTTTGAGTTAAAGACAAAATTAAATTGAGAAACCGTCCATGTTATCTGTTATGCTTTATTTCAAATATGCAAGTGAGAATTGCCTACAGACCGCTAAAGATACATCATTCATCATTCGTGAATGCTGAAGCTTACGAGGGGCTGAGAGCGCTGCAAGGCCCAAGCTCATTTTGCAACAAGATATACTAATTAAGATACTTCAGTGATTTTTTTAACATTGCCTCATTACCATATAGTGAATCAGAAGGGTTCAAGTTTGTCATAATGGTGTAAACCTCGCGGCTCACCAGTTACAGAGCAACAGTCGACATGGTGGTTCATTCTCGAGTTAATAAACTGCTTTGGACAGAGGCAAGTTGCGATTTCAGGAAGGAAATTAATAACGACGAAATAATACTTCGACAGAGACAAAATATCTTTCAAATTTAGCATTTTCCTGAGGAGAGCAATGGAGCGACACAAGAGCGGAAAACTATTTGTCGGGGAATGGGGCTTTTATGCCTAGGTCACCCATAGGCGGATTTGTCGGCGACTACTGGCGACTGGAAAAATCGCCACCACCCGCCGACAATCGTAATGAAACCGTAATGGACGGTCGCCTGTAGTCGTGGTTATCCTCCCCAGGTCGGCTGCAGTCGGCAAGAGCCGCAAAGGGGCCAAATATTTTTTTAAATGTTTAAAAACGGCGCGCTCAGTCGTCCTCAAAAAAGATCCGCCATGCTGTCGTCATGGAACCGCCATGCTGTCGTCGGTATCCATAATAAGACCGTAAAGCGGCCGCAACCCAGTCGCTCATAGTCTTCCGCAATCGCCCCACCAGCTAGCACGGCAGAGATGCGAATGCCATACGGCCTTCCTGCGGCATCTTCCCGACGACGGGCCGACACTGTTGCCGCTGCATATCGACTACAGAAGAACTGCCACGTCTCCCCTGCGGCTATGGGAGACACGACGACAGCAGTAGGACTAGTGGCGGCCGAGTTACGGCCACTGGCGACAGAGATACGACTGCCTGGCGACTGCATTACGACATAGCACGATTCCATGGCAAGACAGGATGGTGTGAGGGTCTCCGTGGAGTGAGGTCCTGTGGTGCCGACAAGGATATGGCTTTATTGTTTGGACTTGGGACTTTTGGGAACTTTATTTTTGGGACTTTGGTCCTTTGGAAACTTTATTTATGGGACTTGGGACCAGTGGAAATAATTTGTTGGACTTTATTTCCATTCTCTCTCCCTGCAGAAAAGTTTGATTATTACATTACAATGATACATCTTTATTAACTTTCTTATTGTACATCAAACATCTTTATGCTTCATGTCATACATCATTGAAATGAATAAAGTGAAATGTAAAATAGAGAAATAAAGATTTAAAAAGTTGTGTGAATCGTCTCCAATCGCCGGCGGTCTTATTGCAGTCTTGCGGACGTCGGAGTAAACCGCCACCCGGCCCCAATGCAGTCGCCGCGATCCGCCATCGATCGTAATCTAGTCGCCACGCTGCCGCCGTGCATCCGCAATGCAGTCGTCGTCGATCTTCAACAGTCGCCATCCCACTCGGGGCGTCGTCGCAATGCAGGCACAATGTGGCCGCCTGCAGTCGCCATACTGCCGCCTGACCATATTTGACCGCCCGAAATCGCCAGTAGTCGCCGAAAAATCTTGATCACCGGCAGTCGCAAGTAGTCGCCAAAATATCCGCCTATGTGTGCCTTAGGCATTAGGGTTTGTGGGAAGTACTTCCGGTTCATATTATTTTGGTCTTGATATTGAGGAATTCCATTTCAATATTTTAGGTTCTAAAGAGTTGTCTGAAAGTGCTTTGGTGCAGGTAAAGAGTTGTCTGAAAGTGCTTTGGTGCAGGTAAAGAGTTGTCTGAAAGTGCTTTGGTGCAGGTAAAGAGTTGTCTGAAAGTGCTTTGGTGCAGGTAAAGAGTTGTCTGAAAGTGCTTTGGTGCAGGTAAAGAGTTGTCTGAAAGTGCTTTGGTGCAGGTAAAGAGTTGTCTGAAAGTGCTTTGGTGCAGGTAAAGAGTTGTCTGAAAGTGCTTTGGTGCAGGTAAAGAGTTGTCTGAAAGTGCTTTGGTGCACGTAAAGAGTTGTCTGAAAGTGCTTTGGTGCACGTAAAGAGTTGTCTGAAAGTGCATTGGTGCACGTAAAGAGTTGTCTGAAAGTGATTTGGTGCACGTAAAGAGTTGTCTGAAAGTGCTTTGCTGCACGTAAAGAGTTATCTGAAAGGGCATTGGTGCACGTAAAGAGTTGTTTGAAAGTGCTTTGGTGCACGTAAAGAGTTGTTTGAAAGTACTTTGGTGCAGGTAAAGAGTTGTCTGAAAGTGCTTTGGTGCAGGTAAGGAGTTGTCTGAAAGTGCTTTGGTGCAGGTAAAGAGTTGTCTGAAAGTGCTTTGGTGCAGGTAAAGAGTTGTCTGAAAGTGTTTGGTGCAGGTAAAGAGTTGTCTGAAAGTGCTTTGTTGCACGAAAAGAGTTGTCTGAAAGTGCATTGGTGCACGTAAAGAGTTGTCTGAAAGTGCATTGGTGCACGAAAAGAGTTGTCTGAAAGTGCTTTGGTGCACGAAAAGAGTTGTCTGAAAGTGCATTGGTGCACGTAAAGAGTTATCTGAAAGTGCTTTGGTGCACGTAAAGAGTTGCTTGAAAGTGCTTTGGTGCACGTAAAGAGTTATCTGAAAGTGCTTTGGTGCACGTAAAGAGTTGCTTGAAAGTGCTTTGGTGCACGTAAAGAGTTGTTTGAAAGTGCTTTGGTGCAGGTAAAGAGTTATCTGAAAGTGCATTGGTGCACGTAAAGAGTTGTCTGAAAGTGCATTGGTGCACGTAAAGAGTTGTCTGAAAGTGCATTGGTGCACGTAAAGAGTTGTTTGAAAGTGCATTGGTGCACGTAAAGAGTTATCTGAAAGTGCATTGGTGCACGTAAAGAGTTGTTTGAAAGTGCTTTGGTGCACGTAAAGAGTTGTTTGAAAGTGCTTTGGTGCAGGTAAAGAGTTATCTGAAAGTGCTTTGGTGCAGGTAAAGAGTTGTCTGAAAGTGCTTTGGTGCAGGTAAAGAGTTGTCTGAAAGTGCATTGGTGCAGGTAAAGAGTTGTCTGAAAGTGCTTTGGTGCAGGTAAAGAGCTGTTTGAAAGTGCTTTGGTGCAGGTAAAGAGTTGTTTGAAAGTGCTTTGGTGCAGGTAAAGAGTTGTTTGAAAGTGCTTTGGTGCAGGTAATGAGTTGTTTGAAAGTGCTTTGGTGCAGGTAAAGAGTTGTCTGAAATTGCTTTGGTGCAGGTAAAGAGTTGTCTGAAATTGCTTTGGTACAGGTAAAGAGTTGTCTGAAAGTAGTTTGGTGCAGGTAAAGAGTTGTCTGAAAGTGCTTTGGTGCAGGTAAAGAGTTGTCTGAAAGTGCTTTGGTGCAGTTAAAGAGTTGTCTGAAAGTGCTTTGGTGCACGTAAAGAGTTGTCTGAAAGTGCTTTGGTGCAGGTAAAGAGTTGTCTGAAAGTGCTTTGGTGCACGTAAAGAGTTGTCTGAAAGTGCTTTGGTGCAGGTTCAGAGAGGTAAGCAATCAGGGTTCAATCATCTATTTATTACATACACAAATGTTTCAGAATTCTGTTTTAAAATTTGCTTCAAATTATTTCAACAGGATCTGCATCCGTATGCAATGTTGGTTTAATTCTATCCGAGCCAACCAAAATGTGTTTAAAACTTAACCAACAAAGGGCAGCATCTCTTCACCTCAAATGCGTAACTGTATTGTCCCAATTGATTGATACGGAGTCTGAGGGACATTGACAGTTCGAATTGCTCACTTGGATCTCCAATAGCAATGCTGTATAAGCACCGGGCCCTCACCAAGTGCGAACCTCAGCAGTGCCAAAGTCACACTGGTGTGTTTTAAGCACAGTTAGCACGCAGGCAGTTTCTCTCCCTGCACCATGCCTGATTTATCAATGTCAGAGAGAGACTCATCCAGGGGCCATATGGCTATCTCATAGCGCTGAAGTTCCACTTGTACGGCACCTGCCATGTTAGAATGTCTAAGTACTGTGCTCATTATCGTCGGGTTTTAATTTTATATCAAGTTGTCAGCTTTATATCTTTCTCTCCGCTTTCGTCTTTACATTTTCAAACTTACAAAAGACCCTGTGTGGTTCCATGGACCTCAACTTTCCATTTTTCAATCCTTAGCCATGACTCCAACTGCATCTAACACCTTTCCTTTCTTCTCCATGGGTTGACATGTTTGGCATTCCCATCTGAAGACGCAGTCCATGATGCTATGGTGCCATGTTCAAATCCCATATGTACTCTGTTGATTTATCCATTACTAGCAGAAGTACCCGGCGTTGCCGGGTGGGGGAGGGGAGGGGAACGGGGAGAGGGGGAAGGGGAGGGGAGGGGAACGGGGAGGGAGGGGAGGAGAGGGGGAGGGGGAGGAGAGGAGGAGGGGAGGGGAGGAGAGTGGGAGGGGGACGCAGGACACTTCCTCTTCCTCTTCCTCTTCCTTTCCCTCCCCCTCCCCCTCCCCCTCCCCTCCCCCTCCTCCCCTCCCCTTCCCCCTCCCTTCCCTTCCCTCCCCTCCACCTCCCCCCTCTCCTCCCCTCCTCCCCGGTCCCCCTCCCTCCCCTCCCCTTCCCCCTCCCCCCGTTTCCCTCCCCTTCCCCCGCCCGGCAATGCCAGGTACTTCTGCTAGTTCTCTATATTTTCAGTTCAATGGTCTGGCGGCGAGGATGGAACATCACGTGATCGCTCTGAGCGAATCAGCGAGCTGCTCTGGCACATGCTGAGATTCAGTGTATAATGTTCCTCGCTGAAATGCGCTGAGGTAAATATGAATAAAAAATATGGATCTCGTCAAATATTTTTAGATAGGCCATGTCCTTCCCAGGCTCAATGGCCATGTCTATGCCAAATATCAAGTATGTGAGCCTCTCCGCTTAGGAGTCTATAGGTAACACACACACAAACTGTGTTTAATATATATAGATGTACTAATACCTTTGTAAAGCATGTAAAACGTATACTTATGTATTTGTCCTGCATGATAATTATATATATATATATATGTATGTATATATATATATATATATATATATATATATATATATACATACATACATACATACATACATACATACATACATACATAGATACATACATAGATACTGTCATGTGCCTGCCCTCTGGTGAACACCGCAGGGTGACACGGATGGCCAAACGAGCTTTAACTCCGAGGCATTTAATTCAATGATGATGGAGAATACGCGCATGGGGGGAGGCCGAAGAGCTTACCTTCACGGATCCCACCTGCGGTCTTAAAACCTGCAATAATTAATTCAACAAGATTTACAATGTACAAGAAAATGCAGGCTTTAATAACGAAAGGTCGGTAACAGAATAAAACATGACAAAACTAAATTCCAATTTGGAGCGCCCCCATACAGACTCAAATACAAACAATGGGGAAAATAACTGAAAATAAATGTGTAGTTTGTGGCACTTAGTTCTAATTGGCTCTTGAACCTCGTCAGGAATCGTCAAAACTTCCTCGCGACCTTGGCGGCAAAACCACAGGCTGCACTACCGTGGGCGCGAACTCGGCCTCTTGCACCCTCCTTCACACAGCCGCGCTTATCTTTGTCATCCGTGCACGGGAAACCGCAGTTCTTGGTCCACAGTTCCTCCTCCTCACAATCACGATGAAGATGTCGGAACCCGACAGTTCACCACCGGTTCCAGCAACCGAGAGATACAAAATCGTGGCTACTCTCAATGAATGTCCCTCGCTCCGGAGTGCCCCAACACAAGAGAGAAAGCCACAAGGAAAGCGAGAGAAGAGGAAAGCGACAAAATGTCGGGACACGACTGTTCGTGATCAATCTCCCTTGCACAAGAGGATAAAATGTTGGCCGAGCGTTCTTTTATAGTCAAGGCTCTGACGTCATCTCACGACGTCTCCGTGTCCGCTCCTATCAGCGAGTCCCATCTTAGCAGTCTTTTTGCCAATCAAATTCCAGACCAATCATTGCTCTTCGGGGCATGGCTTCACAAACCTTTTGTGCCTCTGCTTACCAGGTCGATGTTATCCACGGTAGTGCTCAATGTCCTGTTTCCAGTTGGTTTTTATTTAGTGTGGTTAATGGGCGATTTCTTACCATGTGTGTGTGCTGCTGGTGTCATAAGGAACAGGGAAAAAATAATAGAGGCCATTACATACAGGGGATTAATTTACCCATAATCCCTAGCTAATTAACAAACCGCCACCCCTCTCATGGGGACGAAGATACAAGCTTTTCCACAACATACGGTTTACACAAATGTCCTACTTATTAC
This sequence comes from Myxine glutinosa, assembly GCF_964187855.1. Lineage (NCBI taxonomy): Eukaryota > Metazoa > Chordata > Myxini > Myxiniformes > Myxinidae > Myxine > Myxine glutinosa. Next base: position 43,394,493 of record NC_136266.1, on the reverse strand, counting down.
ATGAGGTTTTTTCTTCTTCATGATAGTCGGAGCACACTACCTATGCATTCTACCTGCACTAAGGTATTGCCTACCCCTTACAAACATAACAATACATACTGTACATACATACATAGTATACAAATGCAATGCAAGAGCAGAGCAGGATGTGATGGAGGAGCGGTTGGAACAGGAGGAGGTCGTGGGAATGGTACAGCACCAGAAGCATGGCTTGCCTGGCTTGGGGTGATTGAAACATGAACTATCGGTAAAGGCGTGTGTGAAAGAAAGGAGGAAGATGGTTGAAAGGGAGGTAAGAAGAAAGGAGGAGGAAACAAGACATAGCAAGGTGCTTGGACTCTGTGGGAAGGTGTTTAGGTGAGGACGTTGAAGTGGCAAGAGATTTGGAGTAGGGAGCCTATACTGATGAATTTCTTGTTGCAGGCACTGTATGATGGTGCTTCCATCCCCAGCAAACTTGAGAGTGTGGGGGTTGTTGCAGGAGGGGAGCTGCTCTTGATGCGGAGGTCTGGTAACGATGCAGCATGCACTGAGTGCATGCTCAGTAGCATTGGCAGCAGGAAGATACAGATGGCGGCATGATTCTGGCGGTGGTAGGGAGATGGTGTAACAAAAGGTGATGAGATTGAAAGAGGGGGAGGGGTGGAGAAGGAGGCCGACGGGAGAGAGGTGTTGTTTATCAAAAAGGGCCAAACAGTAAGAGGTGTAAAGAGGAGGAGGTGGAAGGCAAGATATCTGTCAAATGCTTGTGATTGGCAGGTGGTGGCAGACCTAAAGCTGCAAATGGTATCCCCAGAGGAGATCTGTGTTACAAGGTTGTGGAATGACATTGTCATCTGGTCAGGTGGAACGCAAGACAGGTCATCTTGGGGGAATTGTCAGTACCTTGGGAAGATAACATGGAGGAGGTGCACGAGAGGAAAAGAGGAAAGTACAGTGAGCTGGAGGAGTGGAGGAGGAGTGTCGGGAGAAGAGTTTGTGAGTTTATTGGAAGCAATTTGAGGTGGTGTGTCGAAGGTATATTGGCAATTCCCGTTCTGCATTTCTTGCTCGAATTGGAGAGTGTGGAATAGAAAGGAGGAGGATATGTGACCGAGTGGCCCAGACTGCCTTGAAAGGCTCACTTTGGATTTGGAGGAAATTTATTTAGGCTGGTCGAACGAACGTGTGACATAAGGAACGGTGTAGGTGGAGGTTAAGTGTGTGGTGGTTCTTTCAGCCTCAAAGGGTACGGCAATGACTAAAGAGTGGAAGAGACATGGAGGTGTTTATGGTTGTTGTTTTGAGCAGTGTTTGTTATGAAGCTAGTTGGCTGTTTGTGTGTGTGTTTTGTGTGAGTGTGTGTGTGTGTGTTTTGTGTGAGTGTGTGTGTGTGTTTTGTGTGAGTGTGTGTGTGTGTGTGTGTGTGTGTGTGTGTGTGTGTGTGTGTGTGTGTGTGTGCATGCTTTTGCATGAATGTTTTTGCACGAGAGTGTGTGTGGGTATGGTAGTTATTGAAATTGGAATAGAAATGGAGGTGGTTTATGGTTGTTGTTTTGAGCAGTGTATGTTATGAGGCTAGTTGGTTGTGTGTGTGTGTGTGTTTTTTGTGTGTGTTTGTGTGTGTGTGGTTGTGGGCGTGTGTTTTTTTGTACAAGTGTGTGTTTTTGCATGATTGTGTGTTTTTGTGTATTCAACATGTGTTTTGCTGTTGAGTGGTGTATGTTGGGTGGCTGCTCAGTTGGGTGTGTGGGTGTTTTTTGGGTGTGAGGGTGGGTATGTGTGTGTGTGTGTGTGTGTGTGTGTGTGTGTGTTTGTGTGTGTGTGTGTTCTGCTGTGTGTTTTGTTGTTGTGGTGAAGGTTATAATTCTGGGTAGTTGGTTGAGTGCTCAACCATGTTTTTTTTTTTTTTGGTGCTGTGGATGCTGGGAGTGGAAGCTGTTGTTTGGTTGTTGTAGTTTGTGTTCTCACCGACAAATGTGGTGTACGTATGCATTCAAGTGCAGCTGCTGCATATGGAGGCGTGTGTGCCCCTGCTGGCCACCTCAGCTGACTGTATCGAGGTTGAACGGCCGAAACGGTATGATGCTGAAGACTTTGTTTCAAGACCCGGTCAGTAAGGCACACTTTTGACCAGGTGTATTTTGAAATTATATATATATATATATATATATATATATATAAATATATATATATATATATATAAATATATATATATATATATATAAATATATATATATATATATATATAAATATATATATATATATACATACAAATATATATACATACAAATATATATATATATATATATATATATATATATATATATATATATATATATATATATATATATATATACGATATATATATACGATATATATATACGATATATATATACGATATATATATACGATATATATATACGATACGATATATGTATATATATTTACTTATATATATATATATATATATATATATATATATATATATATATATATATATATATATATATATATATATATATATATATATATATATATATATATATATATATATACAGTCACGTGAAAAAGTAAGTACACCCCATGTAAAGTTTTGACTTTTTCAACATATTTCAAAATACAGCGATTTGATCTTCATTTCAACAATATTGATCGATAAAGGTGATATAATATAACAAATATCATGAAACATTTACATTTTGTAGTCCATTGTATAATTTAAATAAACATAAATGCAAAATTCGCATGTGGAAAAAGTAAGTACACCCCATGAAATGTTTATTAATCTTTTTAACATATGTGGACATATCAATATTTGATCTTCATTTAAACAGTATCTATAGATAAAGGTGATCTAATTGAACAAAAAACAACGAAAGATTGACTTTGCAATAATTTATTCAACAAAAAATTGTTGCACAGCATGCACGGCTCGTTTCAAATCCCCTCACAACATCTCGATGGGATTTAGATCCGGGCTTTGACTTGGCTATTCCAGAACCCTCCATTTCTTTCTTTTCAGCCATTCCTTGGTGGATTTACTGGTATGTTTAGGGTCATTGTCATGTTGCAAGGTCCACCTTCGGTTGAGCTTCAACTTTCCGACAGATTGCCTCACATTATCCTCAAGCACCGTCTGGTACAATGTAGAATTTATAGTGGATTCTATGATGGTGAGCTGCCCAGGCCCTGATGCAGCAAAGCTGCCCCAAACCATAATATTTCCACCACCATGCTTTACAATTGGTATCAGGTTCTTGTGGTCAAATGCTGTCTTTGGTTTTCGCCAAACATGTCTTCTGGTACTGTGGCCAAATAGCTCTACCTTTGACTCATCTGTCCAGAGCACATTGTTCAAGAAGTGCTGGTCTTTGCCTAGGTGTTCATTGGCAAACTTTAGTCTTGCCCTGATGTTCTTTCTGGACAGCAAAGGTTTCTTCCTGGCACACCTCCAATGTAGATCAAATTTGTGCAGCCTCTTTCTTATGGTAGACTCGTGCACTTTGACATCAACAGTGGCAAGAGCTACCTGTCGGTCCCGTGATGACATTCTGGGGTTCTTAGAGACTTCTTTCAGCATCTTGCGGTCTGCTCTCGGGCTGAACTTGCTGGGGCGGCCTGGCCTGAACAAGTTGGCAGTTGTTTGGAATCTTCTCCACTTGTAGATGATCTTCCGGACAGTCGAATGATTCATTTCAAATTGTTTGGAGATCTTTTTAAATCCCTTCCCAGACTCGTAGGCATCTATAACCTTGTTTCTGAAGGCCTCAGAGAGCTCTTTTGATCTAGGCATGGTGACGCTGCACACTTCAACAACAAAGAGCAAACCAAACTAAATGTCTGAGGTTTAAATAAGACAGGTTCCTCCAAGATCCTCTCTAACGATGTTCTCATCATTCACACCTGAGCTGGTGCACCTGATTCTAATTTTAGGTATTTGAAGTAGTGATAAATGTCAGGGTGTTCTTACTTTTTCCACATGCAAAATTTGCATTTATGTTTATTTAAATTATACAATGGACTACAAAATGTAAATGTTTCATGATATTTGTTGTATTATATCACCTTTATCTATCAATATTGTTGAAATGAAGATCAAATAGCTGTATGTTGAAATATGTTGAAAAAGTCAAAACTTTACATGGGGTGTACTTACTTTTTCACGTGACTCTATATATATATTTATATATATAAATTCATCCACAGACCTTGGATACTGCAGATGGAATGGAAACATTTTTTTAAAATTGAGACCGTTATTTTATTCCGTAGCACTCACTGCTTTTATTTGTTTTGTCTCAATCTTAAACGCAATTTTGTTTACAATCCTCTTTTACATTTGTCTTGCATTGGTCATCTTGGTAAATTTTGTTTCTGCTTGAGTATCTTTCAGCGTTTTAATTCGCCTTCATTCTTTGCTTTAGCATTATGAAAGTTTCTCTCGGAATCATCATCACCAGTTTCTCTCAAATGAGCCATTCGATGCTGTCATGTGAAGTGATTTACCAACTGTGAACATTTCAAGCACATAATCCTTAATGTCACATCGTTTTAAATACATCATTTGGGTAAAAAAGCAGCTGGCAAACTTGAGCAGATAAAATAAGGCAGGATAGGCAGAAGGAATAGAATAGAATAGAATCCCAAAAGTATTTATTTATTTCCTTGAGGACATTTGAATGTTTGTGCTGGAAATTAAAGGTTTTTGGCACATATTGGGTGATCCGACATCTGCTCATATCCGATTGCTTCCACTTGAGGATGTCCTTCTGTGGTTTTTGCCATATTAATCGCACACTAGGTAGACCCTAGGGCTGGCAGGATGGCCTAGAGGTATGCACACTCGCCTCTAAGCTGTCTATCCTACGTTTGAATCCCGATCCAGCTATTAACTGTCATCCCGATGTTTTACAGAGCGATTCATCAATGTGTGTGCCGTCCCTAGGATGGACATTAAACTGGACATCCCGTCTGTCGGAATTAGTTGGTGGACATTAAAGCTCCCACGGTGTCCTTCACGAAGCAGTGAACAACTTACAAATTCCTGCCCCAACTATTGCTGGGAAGGCAATGGCAAACCACCCGGTATAACTCTTGCAAAGAAACTGCTTTGGCAGCACCGACACTCTGTAACAGAGTGTGGTGCATCAGAATTAGAATCAGAGTGAGGCCGCTGGTAAGATTGCGTGGTTCTTTCATCGAGGATGCAGGGGTACAAGGGTGAAAGGCGAGGGTGGATGAAAGACAAAGACATTATTCTTGGGTACATCTCATGCATTTGATGCATTGCGACATCCTGCTTTGCTCAATTCTGCCATTGACATCCATGGTTCATTCTTCATTTGCTTGATGGGTCTGTGGTTAAATGTGACAATAACCAGTTGCTCTTGAATAGCAGATTCTCGTTCACTCTGCCTTTGGATATAATGCCCTTCAAGGTTGTGCTCTGGATTAGACAGGTTTCCTGATATATGTCGGTGATCTGTCGACTTTGTCTAAAATCCCATGCATAACTTTGCCTCTGACTCAATCTTTTGTGTGTACATATACTGTACTTGTCTGTCCACAAGCATGTTTGTTGGTGTGTGCTCACATGTGTTGGACTGATAGTGTTTTTTTTAATACTTGAGCTAAGGCTCGTAATAGAGCTCACACACACACACACACACACACACACACACACACACACACACACACACACACACACACACACACACACACACACACACACAAGGCAAACACTTAACACAGCCACTGAGCTTGTGGAAGTGCTGTCACCACCATCACTTCCCAGGATACCCTGGGTTCCAGCGATATCATAACAATGGCGCCGCTTTTCTCATTGTACTCAGCAGGGCATTACCTCAAGATGAATTTCCTCCTTCTCATGGATGCCAACTGATGAGGATTGTCCGTGCTCTATCCTTTTCGAGCAAGGAAGCAGCACGTACCATTTTTAAAGTCTTTGGTATGACATGAACCAGCCCAAACCGGATGGGTGTTTTTTAGGAGACACCATCTCCTTACTGGATCACCGTTGTCTCCCTACGGGAGCTCATCCACCTTTTGCCATGTGTTGCTTTTGGCCCTGGCATGGTGTCACAGTCACCCTCCCCATGAGCAAAGCCAGTCGCCGACAACCCGACCATGCGGCAAGTAGCACTGGGTTACATGAAGTATGTTTATCCATGAGGTATACTGGGTTTGAGTGAAGTAGTCATTCTGGATATTTATCATGAGGAGTATTTGCAAAAAATGATGCGGCCTCAGTGAAGCAGAAACAGTCTTGACAATATTCCTGCATTATAAGCTGCAATTACTTGCACTTGCAGCTGATGCTTCGATTATGAGGGATGTCACGAGGTAGTTCCATCTAACCTATGTCTAACAGAAATAAAAAATAGATTATCATTTTAATAATATATTTCTTGCACAAAGGCCACCACTGAAAGGGTCCTCATTACAGCGGAGCCGCAGCCAACCTTTCCTTGCACAAAGATTGTGGTATTAAGTCAGTCCTGTCGGCAAACTGTCTCCCTGTGGCCAACAAAACTTTCAGTAACGAGATTCGGCTGGCTCAACCAAAGTTTTCTTCAGGGACGTCTGTCTGGAGACATCCTGATGATGAACTCTGTTGCTATATGTGCCGCAAGGATGTGTGGAGCAGCTCCTGAAGAGTGGCTGTAGATATGACTCCATGAAGATTGATTCCACATTAGATACGCTATCCAGGGGTCAAACTCTTCAGATATGTCCAATACGGTACTTGTGAAATGTTCAAATTGCCCTGATTATTGATTTCACCAAAAAAATATTCTGACAGCATGCTTAATGCCAATCGGCAGAACAATCTATCATGTAATACTGTAATAATAAATATAACTAGAACGCCACTCAGTAGAGCGCATACTCCCGCCGTGGGTCAAGTTGGAATAGTACGATTTCACAAAAGTTTGAGGGAGTAGTTCAATGACCACACAAGACAAGACAACACAAGACAGACATTGCACAGATATATATTTAGAATATATAGAAGATAATGTAAAAAAAAAAAACAAGGCAATTTCACTTACGTTTTCGGATTCAGCGTTCAATTCTATATAAGTGAGTGTATTTTGAGGCATGTGTGACTTCAAATAAAATTGTAAGCCAGAAAAAACGTTCGTTTCATTCCTTAGGGATACAACATGTAAAACTGGCCCAAACGTCAAAACAAACTCGCTCATTTTAAGTCGTTCAAGCTAATGCGATTACTCATTCTTCTGGGAAGAATCCCGTGCACATGCTTGTCACACTTATAAGTCACCTAAATCTTTATAAGTTCATCAAATACTGACACCGCGATTGACATTCGCTGAGGTAAATGTTTTCTCTTCTGAGGTTTAAAAACAAACAAACAAAAAAAAACAGTTTTAAAGCATTATACGTATCAAACGATACATTTTATGAAACGGGGAAACCTAATACACACTTTGGTGGTTTTAAAATGACAGAATATGTCTTTATTATAAATAAATAAAAAAGAACCTTGAAGACGACGCTGCTAACAAAATACACCGCTCTAACGCATAACCACGAGTTTAAACTACATTTACAACAAATATGAAAACTATTTTCATATCACAATGTTAAATATAGAATATATAGAAGATAATGTTAAAAAAAAATGAGCCCTATCTTCCAATGGTAAACAATCCTTCAAAAAATTCCTGGATCCGGAATAATATCCTGAGCTTCACCAAAAACTAATCAATTCTTCCTTATCCCAAGGGCAATCATCCCACCAACTTTCATCCAAATCCGTTCAGAACTTTTCCAGATATCTTGTTCACAAACACACGAACACACACACACGGACACGAGCGAATGCATTACTCCCTGGCGGGAGTAATTAATATCATTCCTTCATCACTTTTTGTTGCAGAAGTACCGAGGACGGTCAAACAGTTTTTACTTTATTACAGAACACTACATTGTAAAGAAGAAGAGTAATAAGAAGTAAACATGATTCACTGACCTCTCCATGGTCTTCCCGGCACGTGACCTCAAAGTGACCTCCCCTTTTGTTCCAACATGCATGGGCCCTTGTGTTGCAAGCGTAGCTAAGTGCAGTCCTTGTATGCTGCCGAACAGCTCTGTTTCTTTTCTCCAATCTCCCCTCTTTCATTTCACTCGGCTCATAATGGCCATCCCCATCACTTACGAGAAAGCAAAGCAGGATAGGAGACAGAGAAAGATGGAGGGGATGGAGGAGGTGAAATATGGAGAGAAAGCAACAGATGTTGACAGTCAGAGGCTTTGAAATGGAAAGGATGAGTTCTCTTTGCGTGATATCTGCTGACTGCAATCTTAAAGGAGACATTGCTCTTCAGGTCGGACAAGCATCTGGTGTGCTCCATCAACCGTGGACGGAGAGCAAATCCTAGACTTGTCTCTTCACAGAACTTCTTGAACTTCTCACCAGAAGTTTTAATGCCGTGCCCTTCTCATACATTGACCAGGGAGGAAATTTTACATGTAGTATGTGCTAGATGTTCCAACACCATGACAAAATTTGCATACAACATGGTGCACCAAGATTGCTTGTCGGTGAACATGTCCTGCAATGACTCCATTGCATGAGTATTATGTGGATCCAGAGTAGAAGCCTATTTTCTCGACCTCCACTTCTTCTTCTTTCTTATGCAGCACCTGGCTGTGGGTATCATCATTTGCTGGGGCGCAGCTGGGCCGCTGATGCAGTACCCCCTGTAGGTTAGAGTAGGAATTTTGGAATTTGGCCGGCAGTAGCTCATCGACTCACCGCGAAGGACACTGTGGGATGTTTAATGCCGATGGAACGCCCATTTTCCCATCCACCCGAAGGACCGTGCACACAATGATGAATCGCCATGCCCGTGAAACACCAGGGTGGCGGTTTATAGCTGGGTTGATTATATCAGGTGTTTCATATGCATAACCAGGAAAAGAAAATACACGATGACTGCCCAATACTGCAGAACCCGTTGCTATTAGGGTCCTATTATATTCGATCACATGATGTTCTCAGCCACACTATGTGGGATTCTTTAGAGAAGAGCTGCATTACATTTGAAGAGGAAGAATGAGAATGCCTTCACCTGCACATGTGTTGTGCCTTTTGAATGCTACCTGACAAGCAGTCCCGTTGAGTGATTAACAGGCATTTCACTGACTTGGTCATATTTCCTGATGCATCGTTACTTGTTATCCTTGATTACCTAGGCGGTAAGCATAGCTCGATCAATGTCGTGGTGATTTCATCCATCGTTCTCCCTTTTTGTACAGGCCTGCACTCATGAAATGATGGAGATTCCAAAAATATTCATGATATTGTTTCCTTAATATTTAATCAGTTTTTTGAGCTGGTCAGAGCAGTGATCATCTCAAAAGTTCAGCTTGCACTGAATTTGTTTTTGACAGTTTTAAAGCCAGTATGCTTCTTAATAGTGCAATTAGAGATGCACAAGCAGTGCAGGATGGGATTTACTTTTCTTTCTTTATATATATATATATATATATATATATTTATATAGTTATATTTACATATTTATATTTTTATACTTATATTTATATATATTTTTATTTATTTATATTTATAGTTATATTTATATATATATATTTATATTTATAGTTATATTTATATATTTATATTTACAGTTATATTTATATATATTTATATTTATAGTTATATTTATATATTTATATTTATAGTTATATTTATATATATATATTTATATTTATAGTTATATTTACATATTTATATTTTTATATTTATATATATTTTTATATATTTATATTTATAGTTATATTTATATATATATATATTTATATTTATAGTTATATTTATATATTTATATTTTTATATTTATATATATTTTTATATATTTATATTTATAGTTATATTTATATATATTTATAGTTATATTTACATATTTATATTTTTATATTTATATATATTTTTATATATTTATATTTATAGTTATATATATATATATATATATATATATATATATATATATATATATATATATATATATATTTATAGTTATATTTATATATTTATATTTATAGTTATATTTATATATATATTTATATAGTTATATTTACATATTTATATTTTTATACTTATATTTATATATATTTTTATATATTTATATTTATAGTTATATTTATATATATATTTATATTTATAGTTATATTTTTATATTTATAGTTATATTTATATATTTATATTTATAGTTATATTTATATATATATATTTATATAGTTATATTTACATTTTATATTTTTATCCTTATATTTATATATATTTTTATATATTTATATTTATAGTTATATATATATATATATATATATATATTTATATTTATAGTTATATTTTTATATTTATAGTTATAGTTATATTTATATATATATATATATATTTATAGTTATATTTATATATTTATATTTATAGTTATATATTTATATTTATAGTTATATTTATATATTTATATTTATAGTTATATATTTATATTTATAGTTATATTTATATATACTAGGGCATGCCCGTACTATATCTATATCTAAAATTATATCCCCCCCCTCTATTTACATGAAATGGTTTGGTCCAAAGCGAACGGCTTGCGAGTGGTGACAATCCCCCCCCTCTATTTACATGCAATGGTTTGGTCCAAAGCGAACGGCTTCCGGAGTTTGGTAAAGAAATCGCCATCGCGTGCACAAACGCGCAGGAAAGCGAATGAATCGCAAATTCGTTTTTATTAGTTGTAAAACATAGTTTAACGCCAACATAGTTTGCAAACGTGAAATAAATGAATACGCTCTCAAATGTGCCATCCGAGGCAGAGTGTGCCCGCCACGTTCGGCACACGCGATCGTTCGCTGCTCTCTGATTGGTTGAATCGTTTTTTGGACATAGCTCGGTAAGTAATTGTCCGATTAATATGAAACCTTGAAAAGGCACATCCTCGGGTCCCCAGCAATATACCTGGCAAGTTAAAAGTATATCGGACCCGTGGTTGTCGAGAAACAGCGGTCACAGACAAACAAACGTACAGACAGACAGACAGAGATTACTGGAATTATAGATAGATATATATATTTATATTTATAGTTATATTTATATATTTATAGTTATATTTATATATATATATATATTTATATTTATAGTTATATTTATATATTTATATTTATATTTATATATTTATATTTATAGTTATATTTATATATGTATATATTTATATTTATAGTTATATTTATATATTTATATTTATAGTTATATTTATATATATATATATATATTTATATTTATAGTTATATATTTATATTTATAGTTATATTTATATATATATATATATTTATATTTATAGTTATATTTATATATTTATATTTATAGTTATATTTATATATATATATATATTTATATTTATAGTTATATTTCTATATTTATATTTGTTATATTTATATATTTATAGTTATATTATATATATATATATATATATATATATATATATATTATATATATATATATATATATATATATATATATATAATATATATAATTAATTCATCTCCTCATTCCTGAATTCATTGGAACAAAGATTTTTTTTGTTGTTGTTTATTTATTTGTTTTATAAGTGAAACACGTTGCCCTTATCATGAATGCAGGGGTATATTACATTTTGAGGTTGGAATATTTTCCATACTTGCTGTCTCTTAATGTTGTCCTCCACTTAATGTAACTGGAAGCTTCTCCAGCAGCTGCTTCAAAAAAATCGCTTTAAAAATCTACTAAACACTCTCCCAGTCTGAAAGTCATGATGCAGTTTTAGAAGGTTAGGCTTTGTTTATAAAGCTTTGTTTATTGTTTCACTCAATTCTAAATGATCCGTTTAGCATGTTGCCGTTGAAAGGAAGCAATAATTACACAAAGAAAAGTCACAAAACTTCTAAAAAAAATTGTGGTGATAAACACCACTACATTCCATTAATCTCGAGAGTGAGTTCAGGTCCGCAGGGAATGTAGAAACAGTTTTCTTAACCCGGAGGACTTTTTGACGGGGTGGTCAGGCATACATACGCCTCTCCCAACTTTCACTTGCCTGTTATTGCTGAAGATCTCTTCGAGACAAAAACAAATCCAACCTAAGAAGCCAGGTGGCTTACAGTAAAAAGGACCATTAGAATTAAACTTTAATTCCACATCCACAGTCTCTTTCCTACATCACAGAACATGTGTTGTGTTCAGCACATGCGTTTCTTTTGATCTTCACTGGCAAGTGAAAGTGAAGAATGACTTGCTAAGAGAGAAGGAGGCTTGGAGGAGGAAATAAGGGGGAAGGGTCTGTTAAACAGGAGGTTGCAGCCTGAAAAGTTTTACTGCAACTTGTGTTAACCACACTTGTCCCTAAATAATGCAAAGCACATTATGCTCGTACAATGTTCGAACACATCTGATTCATTCATTCTTTGTTAATGCAAAACAGACAGGGTTTTCTTTTCTTTGTCTATCCTCTAGAGCAGGAAAATGAGTTAGGAGAAAAGTGGAGAATACTTTCCAGTTGTGCTAGTTTGCAACTGTTAATTACCCGGAGATGTATTAAAAGGTGCTCTGACCATATTATAGCGATTAGAGCTTATTGCCAGAGAAGCTCAAAACTAACAGTTTGAAGAATTATCCTAAACAAGAACAATTTGCCAAAAACATTTGGCAAGATTTGTCTCAAGATCTTTTGCATCCCAAGAATCTTTTTCTGGGATTCACCAATTTTCTTTAATGAGACGGTTTCCACCCAAAGTAAATGGTACTTAAAACTAGACTTCAATTGATCATTGACGCTTTTTGACTTTTTGACATTTTGATATTTTTTTTGACAATTTTTTTTCGATGATTACATTTTTTTAAACTCAACTGGACTACTGTCCAGTTTAGTTCATCACATACTGAACCCTCCGGCGTCCGTCGTCTGTCGTCGTCGTCGTCGTCGTCATCTGTCGTCTGTTAACTTTTCGACGTTAACACTCCAGCGGCCACAAATATCAACCGATTCTGATCAAACTTGACATGCAGCATCCTTACCCCAAGGACCAGGTTGGTATTACATTTCAGCCCGATCCGTTGAAAAATGGCGGATTTAGGCGACCATTTTGTTTTTGGTCATGAAAACGACGTTGACACTCTAGCGTCCACAAATATTAACAGATTTTGATCAAACTTAGAATGTTTAACCCTTACCACACAAGGTAGGTTGCTATTGCATTCCAACCCGATCTGTCACAAAATGGCCGCCATAGGCCGCCATATTGTTTTCAGCTCCGAAACGACGTTAAGACTTTAACGTCCACAAATATTTATGGATTTTGATCAAACTTGGTGTGTGAGACACTTACCACACAAGGTAGGTTGCTATCTTAAGTCAAATCTAGTACAGACAACTGACCTACTTTAAAGTTGTCCATTCAGTTCAGTTGAGTTCTGCTTCCCTGGAAGCTCTAGTTTTTATTCTGATTTCTGATTTTTATGCCTCCATTGACGAAGTCGCCAGAAGCATTATGTTTTCAGGTTGTCCGTCCGTCCGTGATAGGTTTTCACAACTGCGATAACTTGAGAACGGCTGAAGGGATCTTAGTCAAACTTGGTGCAGGTATGTACTGTATAATGAGGTAAAGATGAACTGATTCGATTTTGGGGTCACGAGGTCAATGGCCAAAGGTGGGAGGTCATGTTAGGTAAAAATCCTGTTACCGTGATAACTTGTGAACTGGTGATGGGATTCTGACCAAATTTGGTACAGTTATGTAGAATGTTGTAAAGATGAACTAATTAGATTTTGGGGTCAAGAAGTCAAAGGTTAAAGCCTGTTATAGGTCTATAACTTTAGAACGGCTGAAGTGATATAATTCAAACTTGGTACAGTTATGTATAACTAGGGCATGCCCGTACTATATATATATCTAAAATTATATCCCCCCCCCTCTATTTACATGAAATGGTTTGGTCCAAAGCGAACGGCTTGCGAGTACGGTGACAATCCCCCCCCTCTATTTACATGAAATGGTTTGGTCCAAAGCGAACGGCTTGCGAGTACGGTGACAATCCCCCCCCCTCTATTTACATGAAATGGTTTGGTCCAAAGCGAACGGCTTGCGGAGTTTGGTAAAGAAATCGCCATAACGTGCACAAACGCGCAGGAAAGCGAAAGAATCGCAAAGTAGTTTTAATTAGTTTTAAAACATAGTTTAACGCCAACATAGTTTGCCAACGTGAAATAAATGAATACGCTCTCAAATGTGCCGTCCGAGGCAGAGTCTGTTCGCCACGTTCGGCACACGTGATAGCTCGCTGCTCTCTGTTGGTTGAATCGTTTTTTGGACATAGCTCGCTAACTACTTGTCCGATTAATATGAAACCTTGAAAAGGCACATCCTCGGGTCCCCAGCAATATACCTGGCAAGTTTAAAGTATATCGGACCCGTGGTTGTCGAGAAACAGCGGTCACAGACATACATACATACATACATACATACATACATACATACATACATACATACACACAGAGATTACTGGAATTATAGATAGATGATGTAAAGGTTAACTGATTACATTTTGGGGGCAAAGGTCTACGGTCAAGGTCCTAATAGGTCTATAACTTGAGAACGGCTGAAGTGATCTAATTCAAACTTGGTGCAGGTATGTATAATGATGTAAAGGTTAACCAATTCGAATTTGGAGCCAAGAGGTCAGAGGTCAAAGTCTGTAATAGGTATATAAGTTCAGAATGGCTGAAGTGATCTCATTCAAACTTGGAACACATATGTATAATGATGTAAAGATTAACTGATTAAATTTGGGGTCAAGAGGTCAAAGGTCAAAAGTCATGTCAGGTAAAAATGTGATAACTTGAGAACAGCTGTATGGATTTGAAGCAAACTTGGTACAAGTATTATAATGATGTAATAATGTGGGCGGAGGCATGTCAGTCGACGTCGTGACGTCAAACAGTATAGTTCTAGTTTTTGGGGGTTTTGATTGGTTTGGGTTTTTGATTTTTGATTTGATTGGTTTGGTTTTTGTTGGATTGGTGATGATTTTTGATTTGATGATTGATTTTGGTTTTTTTGACATTGATTGGCATTGGATTGGAAATAAATTGACCTTACAACCATTGTCATTGAGACATCCATCTATATTACAGAACCATGACACAACTGCCATTCAAACCGGAATTGAACGATATTGTAGTTTTCGATTGTAAAAAAAACAATCATGTCCAATGTAGCACCATGGTTCTTGTTTTTTTTTTTTTTGGCAGGAAGCCATATTGAATGATGAATAAGTTAAGTGTTATTTCATCTAATTTTCCAATACTAAAGTTCGAGAAGGAATTCTCTTTTTAAATTATTTTAAAGACTTATAACCGTGCAGGTTGTTACTTTTTGTATCATGAAAATGTTCAAATTTCCACCTTTGACTTCTAGTATGTTTTATTATCAGCCCGGTGGTGGCTTGATGGTTAAGGTGACTTGTTTAAGATCTCAAGGTCCTGACTTCAAGTCCCTATTATGTGATAAATAACACCAGGTGGGTTGAGACTCAGCATGTCATCCTTCCGATGTCGGCAAAATGAGTACCAGCTTACGGGGAAGAATGAGCCATTCGAGTATCATGCATCGGAGTGGCGACCCGACCTGGATTGTGCCCCTAACCAATGAAACTGCTGTTGCAGCCCTGATGATGCGAAAGGAACGGTTGTTATTATGTTTGATATCAGTTATCTCTTTAAATACCCTGTCCAAGTTTAAACTGCTGCCACAGACCTGATCTTGAGGATATGACTCATCGCAATCCCATTGTGAGACAACTAAGTAGAAATAGCAATTACAGTTATTAAGTGCAATGTTGTCAATTCATTAATCCCATGGCGGTTATCAAATTATCAACACCTGTGCAGGAAACAAAACAGGCAAGAAACCATACGGGAAGGATCAGTTATCCAAAAGATAAACTTTAAATTTATTGCACACAATTTGAAGTATTCATGTAGGCAGAGACAATCATTATTCAGGCAAAAAAACGTAAAATAGACAAATATTTCACCACAATTTAAAACCCAACACATGAATGTGTTGCAACACAGTGATACCAGGTTATAAACATTTAATATGTGCAGGAAATTGAACCAAAACTTTAAATCTTTAAGCTTAAACAAAATACAAATGCATGGATAACACAAAGGGGGGAAATGAGAAGACCATTTTTAGGCCCAGCTTTTATCCTTGAGAGTAGAAATTTTGGGAGACAACATGGATCACTCTTACAGTTTGGAGGACGGAATGGGAACAACATTGAAGTGTCCGGAGTTAAATTCACTCAGAGCTGCAGAGCTGTGTGCACAGGTTGAATAACAGATCTTCAGGTATTAAGGCTTCCACTCCACAACTTACGTATCACCGGGATACTCCAGAGAAGCTCTGAAAGCCCTCTCTAAAGACCAAGCTCTGCCCCATCACTCCTTACCAACGTTTATTAATCCTCACTGTGACCGGATACTGCCATAACACCTTGCCGCTTCATTACCGGCCACCTCAGCTCCTTGAGGCTCCCTCAGGTTGTCTCGGTCGTTTCTTTATATCACAGATTCAGCGAATCTTCCTGAGAGCAGGACTCAGTTGGCAACAGGCAATGAGGCATCCCCATATGGCTCTTCACATCCACATGCATCCTGCTGCCAGAATCACCTTCGCGCTGAGTCGCAATGCCCACACCATTTCAGGTCATGTCAACATTTGCTGTACCTACACTGTTCGAGATTATGCTCTCAAAATGTTTCTGGAGAAAATAGATGAAAGACAGACAAAGACAGAGGACCAACACTATGAAAATACATAAACCATTTGGAAATGGATAAACATCCTGATGTTCCACACTTGAGGATAATGCAGCATATTCCCAATGATGCTGCACCGCCTTAGCTCATAACGCTCGTGCTAACTGATTAATTGGCAACAATGAGAGAACTGCACAATTAATTTTTTTAATTCTTGTGCTTGAGCCATGTGTTTCTGGATTCAATTATGACCATTTGGTGCTGTTCCAGCAAAAGGTACAGTACTGCGGAGCACACTTCCCTCTATAGAAGACAATTTATCGTGTCGTTTCTTCAAAATGTCTTTTGGCTGGTACCTTGGCCAAATCTGAAATTCCCTGCATGAGTCGTACACAGTCAAACACGGCTTTGCCTCATTCGTACAACTACTGGACTGTATCCACTTCGCTTGCCGAATTATCCCCCACGAGCAGTCATCTTCAGATATTTAACCTAAATTGGCTCTCCACAACAATATTGTGAACCAACAGTTGTTTTTGCTATAAAAGACTCGTTAGCCCGTCCCCTGCTCAGCGGGAGATGGGTTTTGCTGTGTGTGTGTGTGTGTGTGTGTGTGTGTGTGTGTGTGTGTGTGTGTGTGTGTGTGTGTGTGTGTGTGTGTCCCCAGACGATATAAACTTTTTTTTTTACTATTTGAGCTATTTTCAACAAAGCCTTATTACGATAATATGGAGAAGCCAAATGAACAATTATGTCAAAAGGTCAAAGGTCAGCATCACATAAAATCATCAATTTTCATCCAGTTGACCTGAAATTTTAAGAATTTGCATATTGGGTCACTGAATTGGTTCAATAATCAAAAGCTAGGAGCCAATTGTTTTTTTTTCGAGCAAAAGGTCAAAGTTGCATGACATCGTACATTTTTGGCTGATTGACCTGATATTTTAATAATTTTCATATTTGGTCCCAGAATTGGTTCACCAATCAATATATAAAAGCTGATTATTTTTTGAGATCAAATGATCGTGAATGATATTTTTAGGTCAAAGGTCAAAGTTGCATGACATTGTAATTTTTTTGGCCGATTGACCTGATATTTTAATAATTTTCATATTTGGTTACAGAATTCGTTCACCAATTAAAAGAAAAAAGCTGTTGTTTTTTTTAGATCAAAAACTCACATGTCAAGGCTGCATGAAATCATCAATTTTCATTTTGTAATGTTTTTAACTGTTTTCGTCAAGTTTAGCATATGGAAGAAGAGGAAGACGTCTGAATTTAAATGAACGTGGACAGGCTTTGCATTTTCAGGTGCTTTTTAGTTTCTTATTTTATCACTACAGTAGTCAGTATTTTCTCTATGAAACGTTTTTCCATCCAAATATCTTATCCTATCCTATCCTATCCAAGGACATGATGGTCCTATCCAAGAAAGAAGTTGGCAAACACATGATCCCATTTATATAAAGTCAGTATAATTCCTTTGATAACTCATTCTTTGCAAGGGCCTAAAATTGGTTTGTGGAAATTTTGTTGGTGGAGGACGAATATTCCTTTTAATGGAGGCACAGCTAGCTAGCGTTCTGTGCAGGAGATGAAACCATGAAGCGTTTTCTCAAATATTTCAGCACCATGTAACTATGTCTCATGAGTGAAGTGAGCTGAGTGAATGTTTTACCTGAGTTGCATTCAAAATAGTCAAGGAATGTGATACTCTCAATTGCCCAAGACATATGCCAATCGTTTTTTTTTTTGTTTTGTTTTTTTCATTGTAATTGACGTCAATGTACTTGCTCAACTTTTTCTTCAAACTGTCAATGCCAGTCAAGCAGAAGTTTTCAGATTGCTTCTTCAGTCATGTCTCGGTTTGCTTCAGTCTGTTTATTGTCATCGCAGGCGACGCACTGGGCATACAGGTGGGACCTCTGGGGGAAATACTGGGAAATTTAATGTGTTCCACTTGCTGCTTAAATGTGCATTTCTCACACAAGGTTGCTTTGGGGAAGGTCTCACCTAAATCGGGTGGGGGTGTAAAGGAGGAGAGAGTAGTGGTCAATAGAGCTGCTCAGAGTCAGAAATTTTAAGTTGGATAATATAGGTCTTGTGCAAGGGCATGTTGCGATGAAGGAGGACCACCACCTTTGGCCAACATCCCGTGGTGTTTGTCATTGCTGGGCTGCCACAACTTTAAATCAGACCAGTGAAATATTGTGGTTTGTGGAGATGTAGAGTAAACATATTTGGGAAGGTATATCAATCAGCAGAATTCCTTTGGCATCCCAGGAAATTGAAGCAATGATCTTTCCGGCTGAGGGTTGGGTGCAGAATTTATTGAGTGGTGGTGGTAACTCATGTATCCATTGCATGGATTAAAATTTGGTTTCAGGATCTTAGTGATGAAGCCGTATCTCGTCATCCATGTGAGTGATAAAGTCGGCTGGATTTGTGTTGAGTTCAAAAAGGTCATGACCAGTCATTCCTGTGTGCTGATCGAGATTTCATGGGACCCATCTTGCTGAAACCTTGTACATGCCCAGTGTCTGTGGATGGTGATGAAACCCATGTCTTGAGAAATTACAAAGTTTGGGGATATGTTATTGAATTTAACATGGTGATCCTCTGTGATAAATGCCTCAACCTGGATTACCTACATTTGCCAGCCGTCCTTACCTGGAGTCTGCTTCAAGAATCGCATCCACGTTTAAAGTCAGCCACCCATTTATCTAATTGCAGAATTTAAGGGAATACATTGGCTAGACATAACCACCAAATATTCGTGAATTTATTTGGAACTCGCACCATCTTTGCATAGAAATTTGATGACACTTCAATGCTCAATTTTAGTTCGATACATAAATTGTATGACGTAACAAACGTCTGGATCACACTCTGAAACAGCAAACATTGTGAGAATAATGTAAACAATTGCATATAACAAAAATGTCATTTTATAATTAGCAAAAAAAACCTCGCAGCATCAGGATGTCAAGGAATATCCAATTCCTTGAGCAATTTGAATGCCTTTCATGTAATTAGCTGTCTGCTGCATGATGATCCAACATAAAAACACCATCCGTGCGTACCTGCGGGCATGGACACAAGATTTTTACACGGGTGTTTTTTTTTTTTGCACCTTGCCAACTTGTTTTCTCTTGAGGTTAATTTCACCCACAATTCACTTCGTTGTCTCTTTGCATAACTAGGTGAGTTGAATATTTAGTGAGGAACTTCCTGGATGGTACCGAGCTAGTTGTTGCAATACACTAGTTTACCATGTTTAGCAAACCTGCGACTGTGACCTTTGATCTTGATCTTCTCAGATAAGTGGATTTTGAGTGCATAAATTGTTTGTCCATGCATTATTTTAAATATGAATTTGTATCAAAATGCAAGCCTTCCAGACAAACTAAACTCGTTTTTCAAAAAATTTGAATTCCTCGACCTGATCATTATCAAACTTTTGTTTTCACATTTAGATACAAAAATTTACCATTAACCCCTTAACTACTCAATGATGTTTACTGATTACAAGTTCCAACTTTTTTGCACATATGCATACTCAATATTAACCATAATACAAACAATACATTGAGAATGAAGTCATAAATATTTTAGTCCATTATATTGAAGGTTTAATAAAAACCAAGTCCATGAGACCACATTTATGAAAATGCAAGGACACATTTGAAAACCACAAAGTACCTTCGGATAATATATAATACATATAGCAAGCTCAGTGAGCTCCATTGACAATATATGTCTCTAAAAATTAAGAAAGAAAATTACGAAGAAGTAGGCATTAGCCAACAAACTTGAAAAACCCTGCAATATGGCTGCCTTCATGGAAGCGGCCATTTTGAATGTTGCACTTCGGGAATGAAATATAGAAATGATACAAATATATATGATTATATATTTGGTTATTAATTAATATATAGATTTCTTAAAATTAATTATTAATTTATAATTATTAATTATTAATATATAATTATTAATTAATATATAATATAATACATATAATTAATATAATAATAATATAATATAATATAATAATTATATTATATAATATATATATTATATATATAATTATATATATTAATATAATTAATATATATAATTAATTAAGGTTATTAATATATAATTATTAATTAAGACAAAACTTCATGGTTATATTCATGGTTATATATATATATATACAGACTTGGCATTTAATATGGAATTTTTTTTTTTCTTGACTTGGGTTTCCTTTCTGAACTCGGTATATCAATCTGGTGAGTTTATTTTACGCTTCGGTGATTTCTTTGTTAAAAGAACCATGTCACTGATTGTCTGTCGCAGCAATAAGTCAATAACAGGATTATATCACAGGTGGCGTGACAAAATGTACGGACAGGTAAATTTGACGATTGGCTTCAAAATCGGGTATATAAGGGTTGTTGCATTCTGTATTAGTGGAAAACAACTGCTGCACGTCTACAAAAGTTATTGCCGCTTCTCCTGGAGATGGTCCGTCAACTCGACAATGCTGTTTGTCATTTAGTGGTGGCTTTACGAAATTCTGGCATGAAACAGCGTGCTGTTGCTCGGCAGTATGGCATCACTCAAGGTCAGGTGTCAAAGATCCTGAAACGAAATGCTCAGAGGGGTGTCCCTACTCCGATACCGGGGTCAGGACATCCCCGCAGAATCACAAGGAGGGATGATCGCCAGCTGCACCGGTTAGTCCGCAATGGCCGTACCAAGTCAGCTAATCGGCTTAGGGCTGAGTGGCAGCAACTGACAAATGTGCCTGTATCCAGAAGGCTAGTCAACCAATGACTGGTTCACGCAGGCTATCGTGCCAGGCGTCCCCTGAGAAAGACACGTCTGACCAGACAACACCGCCAGCGCCGATTGCAGTGGGCCAGAGAGCACCGTCAATGGCAGCCAGGACACTGGAATCACGTAATCTTCAGTGACAAGTCTAGATTTCTGGTCTATCGTCAATATGGCCGCATCCCGGTGCACAGACAAGTGCATGAAGCCTACAACGAAGATTGTATAGTGCCAAGAGTCCAAGCTGGAGGTGGTGGGGTGACCGTTTGGGCTGCTTTTCATGCAGGGGGCAAAACTGACCTGGTTGTTCTGAATGGAAACCTGAACCAGTTCAAGCACAGGGCCATTCTGGAAGAAACATTGCTTCCATTTGTTCGTGCAGCCTTTCGAGGAAACTTTGTCTTCCAAGATGACAATACACGGCCGCATCGTGCTCGCATGATCCAACACTTTCTTGCTGACCGTGGTGTAGAGCATATGGAGTGGCCTGCCATGTCCCCGGATATGAATCCAATAGAGAACTTGTGGGCAGAATTAACGCGTCAAATCGACCACTTGGACCTGCAGCCGACCTCTGTGCGTGAATTGCAGCAGACTATTGTCACTGCATGGCAAGTGATTCCTGTCCAAACCTTGGCAAATCTCGTGAACAGCATGCCTCAACGTGTACGTGCTCTCCTGAATGCTCGTGGGGGTTTCACGAAGTACTGAACTGTAATTTTACTGTCCGTAATCCCAGTCGTAATTTAACTTTTGTTTTTGTTAAAAAAAAAATTGGCTAATGTGCAAAATAAAGAGATACTTCTGGAAAACGTACAGAAGTTTAACACAGTACTGTCCGTGAATTTTTTTTTTTTTTTTTTTTTTTTTCGATATCAGTTTTCGATATCAGAGTTCGATATCAGTTTACATCACTTTCAAGGATCAATTTATTTGTTTCGAAATGTCAAATGTGGTTTTTGTTTCTTTTAAAGGTCACATTAACAAATCTAGAATAATTTCAACATAATTCCAATGAACTTTTGGTTCTAAGTCCTCTTGAAAAGTAAGTTCACCTCCACAAAAAAAATATGCCATATTAAAAGCCAAGTCTGTATATATAATGTATATATATGGACAGGCCAGGACGATAATGGAAAAACCTATATCATGATAATGGACCTCATTATCACGATTATAACGATAATATCATGATAATATAAATAATCGAATTGGTGTCTTGTGAACCATGTAGCATACAATAACAATCCACATGAAGACAAACTGAACAGCCATAGAGTTACGCATGTTCATACGCCCTATTTCATAATTCTGTTGCATTTTGTTCAAAGTCATACCTCATTTTACGTGGATGAAATCGCTTTGCTTCTTTGCGAGTGATTGGACGAACAGTTTTGCAAAGCGATTGATACGGAACGTCTGCTTGGCAAGTGATAGGAAACGGCTTGGTTATTTGGGACGTTTGTGAAGAAATTCGTATTTGAGTATCTTCAGACATTTAAAATAACGCCTTTGATGTGGAACTTCGCTAATAAAGAATGCCAAGCAATCCCATGTTGTGAAAACAATGGCATAAACAAATAATTAAATGAAACGCATGACACCATCTTTCCCGCTCCGTTCGGTCCAATGAGAACGGTGAGAGGAGAGAAGAACGAGATTACCTGCATTGATTGTCCTCAGTGTCCTCAGCGTCAGTGTCAATCAGTGTCCTCAGTGTCCTCAGTGTCAATCAGCGAGATTGTCCTCAGTGCCAAAACTCCGCACACAGAGGACGCTCATCTTCTCGATCTTTGGCATGATGTTGTCTTGACTGCTCAACTTTGTGCACAGACAAAGAACAGTCAAACGGATCGGTGATTTCGACAGTGAAATCACTTTTGGCACCTTGAGTAGTTGGTTGTTTTGATGTTTATTGCTTAACGATATGCCATTTAAATTACATATTGGAGAATATACATTACATATGATATCACCTGCTTTATTTTATAGTGCTGCGTTTAATATGGGTATTTAATTTGAGAGAAGCCAAACAGTATACTCAGTCAATATACCTCAATATCCGGGTTCAAGGTGTGATTTACCAATTATGCATGTGCAGCAGTTATCGCGAGAATTGACTTCCATTATCGTTATTGCGATGGTAAATCATTATCGTGATGGTGAAGGAGCTGGGGCTCCCACGTCGATCGGAAGAATGGACGCGACAAAAAGCTGGAATTCATCCGAGTTGCTTTAATCAAACCAAACACTCAGGCACTCTGAAAAGCCCGTTTATCGGGCAGCAATATATATACATATTATCCCGGAGCGTTTGCCCAGGAAAGGCGAGAGGGGGCGTGGCCCAGCGTCCTGGCTGCGGCCTGGCAAGTTGAGGGCGAGCCTGCCCGGGCGTCCCGACCGAGGCCTGGCAAGTTGAGCGCGGGCCTGCCCGGGCGTCCTGGACGAGCCCGGCATGGTGATCGCTCCGCGTCCTTGATAGGTGCAAGGCGATTGTGAAAACCCAGCGGTAGCCGCTACACACGTCCCCCCAGAATCGACTTGAACCGGCAGGGTCAATTTGAGGGGGGTCCTGATGACCCGGCCGAAGCGACCCCTGGCGGGTCGTGGGAGGGGGTCCGGTGTGGTGGTGGGCGGTCGAGTGGGGGGCACCGTGGACGGGGGGCGGCCTCGCCACGGCAGAAGGGCCACCCGTGGTGGGTGGTCGACGTCCACGTGCGCCGGCTTGAGGCGGTCCACCGCAATCCGGTCCGACCTGCCGCCGATGTCGATGACGAACGACTTGTCGTCCCGTCGCAGCACCCGGAAGGGCCCGTCGTACGGCGGCCGGAGTGGCCCCCGATGTGCGTCGTGACGCACAAAAACATACTCCGCTGTGCGAAGTGCTGGGGGGACGTAGGACTGGGGGTCACCGTGGAGGGATGTTGGCACGGGGGCAAACCGTCGGGCGGCCTCCTGGAGGTCCGAGCGCTGGTGAGCTGCGGACCAGGGACTGGTAGCGTCGGGCACGAATTCGCCCGGGACGCGTAGCGCCTGGCCATAGACCAGCTCGGCGGTGGATGCCTGGAGGTCCTCCTTGGGGGCCGTGCGGAGGCCCAAAAGGACCCACGGCAGCTGGTCGGCCCAACCGCCGTCTTGAAGGCCGGCCATGAGCGCGGCCTTCATGGAGCAGTGGAATCGCTCGCACAACCCGTTTGCTTGGGGGTGGTAGGCCGTAGTACGGTGGAGCTTGACCCCCAGGTTGCGGGCGACCGCGCCCCACAGCTCGGAGGTGAACTGTGGTCCGCGGTCTGACGAGATGTCCGCCGGTGCGCCGAAGCGGGCGACCCAGGAGGCGAAGATGCGGCGTTGCCAGGTGACGGGCACGATGGGGCGAGGCTGGCCTTGGGAGACGTCGCAGAGCAGGACAGTGTCCGCGAAGGGGATGTCGGCCAGGCGGAGGCCCGTGTCCGCCGCCCGGAGGGCTTGCACCGTGGTGTCGGTGGTTTGGTCCGCCGCCATAAGCGCAAAGTCCACGCCCAGGTGGACCGCGTTCGCGCTGGCCCGGGAAAGACAGTCGGCCACGGCGTTGTTTTTGCCGGCGACACGCCGGATGTCCGTGGTAAACTCTGACACGGCGGAGAGGTGGCGCTGTTGGCGGGCCGACCACGGCTCCGTGACCTTGGCCATGGCGTAAACCAACGGCTTGTGGTTGACGAACGCCGTGAAAGGTTGGCCCTCCAGGAGGTGGCGGAAATGGCGGACGGCCAGGTGTAGACCGAGGAGCTCCCGGTCAAATGTGCTGTATTTGAGCTCGTTCGGCCGGAGCTGCCGGCTGAAAAAAGCGAGTGGCTGCCAAACCCCATTCACCCATTGCTCATGTACGGCGCCCACCGCATAGTCGGAGGCATCCGTGGTGAGGGCGATGGGAGCGTTGAGCACCGGGTGAGTGAGCAGTGTTGCGTCGGCGAGGGCCCGCTTTGAGCTTTGGAAGGCCGCATCCATTGCTGCGGACCAGGCGATGTCGTGCTTGGCCGGCTTGCCCCGGAGGGCTTCGTAGAGGGGCCGCATGAGTTGAGCAGCGCGGGGCACGAAGCGGTGATAAAAATTCACCATTCCCAGGAATTCCTGCAGGGCCTTTATGGTGCGGGGACGCGGGAACGTGGTGATGGCCTCGACCTTGGTTGGCAGCGGCACGGCCCCGTTCTTGGTGATGTGGTGGCCCAAAAAATCAAAGGCCGTCGTGCCGAAGTGGCATTTGGCCAGGTTGACGATGAGGCCGTGCTCGCTGAGGCGCCCGAACAGTGTTCGGAGGTGGAGGAGGTGCTCGGCCCGGGACGTGCTGGCGACGAGGATGTCGTCCAGGTAAATGAAAAGGAACGGCAGGTCACGCAGCACGCCGTCCATCAAGCGCTGGAACGCCTGAGCCGCGTTCTTGAGACCAAACGGCATCCGCAAGAATTCGAATAAGCCGAACGGCGTGATGACTGCCGTTTTAGGGACGTCGGCCGCCCTGACAGGTACCTGGTGATATCCCCGTATGAGATCAATTTTCGAAAAAATGACCCGTCCCACCAGACGGGCGGAGAAGTCTTGGATATGCGGGATCGGGTACCTGTCGGGGGTGGTAGCGTCATTGAGATGGCGGTAGCCGCCACACGGGCGCCATCCACCCCCCGGCTTTGGCACGATGTGCAGTGGTGAGGCCCATGCGCTATCGGAGCGCCGCACGATGCCGAGGTGCTCCAACGCATCGAATTCGGCCTTCGCCACGGTGAGCTTGGCTGGGTCGAGGCGGCGGGCCCTGGCGTAGACCGGCGGGCCCGTGGTTGGTATGTGGTGCTCGATCCCATGCCGTACTGCGACGGCCGAAAACGTTGGCCGCGTGAGGGCCGGGAACTCCGTGAGCAGGCGAGCAAACTCGTTCGCCGCCGGGACAGCGCATGCCAGCTCGGTCGGCGCGGAGCTGCTCAATGTGCATACCAGGGAGCTGAAGGTTTCGGCGTTGATTAAACGACGCCGTTGGACGTCCACCAGCAGTCTGTGTGCGCAGAGGAAGTCGGCGCCTAGCAGAGCCATGGGCACGTTTGCGGTTACAAACGTCCAAGCAAAGTGTTGGCCGCCGAAGCAGAGGGTGACGTTGCGTGGGCCAAAGGTGCGGATGGTCGATCCGTTGGCCGCAACCAAGGAGGGGCCGCAAACCGCGGACTGCCTGTCCTGGTCAGAGGCGGGTATGACGCTCAGTTGGGCGCCGGTGTCGCACAGGAAGCGCCGTCCGGACGCTTTATCCGTGATGAACAGTAAGTTGCCCGTGTGGCCGGCGCTCATGGCTGGTAATGAACGCCGGCCCGGCCGTTTCCCGGCCTGCCGAAGGTGCACGGGGGTCGGCATGTCCGGGCCTTCTGTCCGAACCTGGCATGATAGTAACACCATGCTTGGTCAGGTGGAGGCCCCGGTCGTCGTGCTGGAGGTGGTCGGCTCGGTGTAGCGGCCGCCAATTGCGTCGGCAGTTCGGTCGTCGACCGTGCCGGGTGCTCGGGCGCCATGGGTGTTGCGTCGGACGGCGGTGGGTCCCATGTCGCCGCTGCGATGCGCTGACCTGCGGCGGAGATCTTGTCGGCTTCTCTGGCAAGGGCCCGGGGATCTGTGATCATCGTGCTTGCCAGGGCGAGGCGTACCGGGTTAGGCAGCTGACGGAGGAACAGCTCCCGGAACAGGAATGCTGGAGAGTGCTCGCCGAACAGTGAAAGCATGTAGTCCATTCGCTCGGAAGGGCGCGTGTCGCCGAGCTCGGGCAGGTCGAGCAGGCGCCGTGCGCGTTCCGCCGATGGGAGGGCGAAAGCGTCGAGGAGAAGCTTCTTAATCGCGCCGTATTTGTCAGCGGCTGGCGGGCTCTCGAGGAAGCTCAGGGCGCGGGCCGCGGTGGCCGAACCGAGCGCTGCTACCACATGGCGGAAGCGGGTGTCGTCGGCCGTTATGCCTCGCAGGGCGAACAGGGAATCCGCCTGTGCGAACCAAACCGCCGCGTGAGCCTCCCAGAAGGTAGGCAGTTTAAGGGCGACTGCCGTGTCCATGTCGGTAGGTCACCAATGAAGGAGCTGGGGCTCCCACGTCGATCGGAAGAATGGACGCGACAAAAAGCTGGAATTCATCTGAGTTGCTTTAATCAAACCAAACACTCAGGCACTCTGAAAAGCCCGTTTATCGGGCAGCAATATATATACATATTATCCCAGAGCGTTTGCCCAGGAAAGGCGAGAGGGGGCGTGGCCCAGCGTCCTGGCTGCAGCCTGGCAAGTTGAGCGCGGGCCTGCCCGGGCGTCCTGGACGAGCCCGGCATGGTGATCGCTCCGCGTCCTTGATAGGTGCAAGGCGATTGTGAAAACCCAGCGGTAGCCGCTACAATGGCATGATTATCGGCCCATTGTGATTATCACTCAGCACTAATATGTTTGTCTATGGAGATTGCATGGCTGTCTGCTTGGTTATATATACCTGTCAGCAATGGGTGTGGCTGAAACAACCGAATCCACTACTTAGAAGGGGTGTCCGCATACTTTTGGTCATGTAGTGTATATATATATATTGAAAAAACAGACTTTAAATCAACTCTTGAATTGTTATTACAAAGGGGAATATATAACCAACAAAACAAAAAGAGGAATTGGGGGAAAAAAATATTCTAAAGATGAAGACCTTGATGTGGTTTTGTCTTTTTTTTTCATTGACGCATGTCTGTCTCTTCAGAACTGTACTTAGGTAACACCTATTTCATATTAATGAGGATCAGCTAAGATAGCTAATTCAAGGGTGAATTTTTCAATAATTGATGTAGAAGCAGCCATGTTTTGCTCTTAAGGGTCCCTGATTGGATCGGAAATTAATGTGATGTAAATACATTCATGAGCTAATTGGAAAACTTCAGAAGCAAGACATAGCTGTCTGCACAGAAATTATTTTCAAAATTAAATACATTCCACTTGCTGCTTGGATGTGCATTTCTCGTTGAATAATGTTAAGTGAAAAATTAAATAACTAGAACCTGGGATTGGAGATCGCTGATGGTTCCTGGAATAGCCAACTCATAATATTAGCCAATTGGAAACACTTGAACTTCTGCCTCATAATGAAAACACGCTTTTTGTTTTTTTCCCAAAAAGTAGGACACCATGGACACTAAGACTAAAAACTTAATGCCTCCCATAGGGAACCAGAATAACCAGATCTAGTAATTCGAGACTTTTAAGGTTGAATTTAGCTTTCCTTAAAACCCATGGACACCATTCGTGGAATAATCATCTGGAATTTTATGACACGTCAAGTAATATGAACAAGTTTTATGTTCTTACCAAATTGCATGCATATTTTTATTTATAGGTACAGGCTCTTCTTTCTAGGAAATTGAAAAGTGTTTCGTGTGTATGTATATATATATATATATATATATATATATATATATATATATATATATATATATATATATATATATATATATATATATATAATATATATATATATATTTATATTATATAAATATATATATATATATATAATATATATATATATATATATATATACAGTGTATATATATATATATATATATATATATATATATATATATATATATATATATATATATATATATATACTTATATATATATATATATATATATATATATATATATATATATATATATATATATATATATATATATATATATATATATATATATACAGTCACGTGAAAAAGTAAGTACACCCCATGTAAAGTTTTGACTTTTTCAACATATTTCAACATACAGCTATTTGATCTTCATTTCAACAATATTGATAGATAAAGGTGATATAACATAACAAATATCATGAAACATTTACATTTTGTAGTCCATTGTATAATTTTAATAAATATAAATGCAAATTTCACATGTGGAAAAAGTAAGTACACCCCCACATTTATCACTACTTCAAATACCTAAAATTAGAAACAGGTGCACCAGCTCAGATGCAAATGATTAGAACATTGTTAGAGAGGATCTTTGAGGAACCTGTCTTATTTAAACCTCAGACATTTAGTTTGGTTTGCTCTTTGTTGTTGAAGTGTGTGGCGTCACCATGCCTAGATCAAAAGAGCTCTCTGAGGCCTTCAGAAAGAAGGGTATAGATGCCTAAGAGTCTGGGAAGGGATTTAAAAAGATCTCCAAACAATTTGAAATCAATCATTCGACTGTCCGGAAGATCATCTACAAGTGGAGCAGATTCCAAACAACTGCCAACTTGTTCAGGCCAGGCTGCCCCAGCAAGTTCAGCCCGAGAGCAGACAGCAAGATGCTGAAAGAGGTCTCGAAGAACCCCAAAATGTCATCACGGGACCTACAGGTAGCTCTTGCCACTGTTGATGTCAAAGTGCACGAGTCTATCATTAGAAAGAGGCTGCACAAATTTGATCTACATGGGAGGTGTGCCAGGAGGAAACCTTTGCTCTCCAGAAAGAACATCAGGGCAAGACTAAAGTTTGCCAATGAACACTGAGGCAAAGACCAGCACTTCTGGAACAATGTGCTCTGGACAGATGAGTCAAAGGTAGAGCAATTTGGCCACAATACCAGAAGACATGTTTGGTGAAAACCAAAGACAGCATTTGACCACAAGAACCTGATACCAACTGTAAAGCATGGTGGTGGAAATATTATGGTTTGGGGGCAGCTTTGCTGCATCAGGGCCTGGGCAGCTCACCATCATGGAATCCACTATGAATTCTTCATTGTACCAGATGGTGCTTGAGGATAATGTGAGGCCATCTGTCGGAAAGTTGAAGCTCATCCGAAGGTGGACCTTGCAACATGACAATGACCCTAAACATACCAGTAAATCCACCAAGGAATGGCTGAAAATACAGAAATGGAGGGTTCTGGAATGGCCAAGTGAAAGCCCGGATCTACAGTCATGTGAAAAAGTAAGTACACCCCATGTAAAATTTTGACTTTGTCAACATATTTCAACATACAGCTATTTTATCTTCATTTCAACAATATTGATAGATAAAGGTGATATAATACAACAAATATCATGAAACATTTACATTTTGTAGTCCATTGTATAATTTAAATAAACATAAATG
Organism: Myxine glutinosa; assembly: GCF_964187855.1. Taxonomy (NCBI): domain Eukaryota; kingdom Metazoa; phylum Chordata; class Myxini; order Myxiniformes; family Myxinidae; genus Myxine; species Myxine glutinosa. Next base: position 43,363,749 of record NC_136266.1, on the reverse strand, counting down.
CAAATTTCGCATGTGGAAAAAGTGAGCTCCCCTACCCCCCACCCACACGCTCTGGAGAGATGCCGCATCCACATGTGCAACTTCAGCACGATGAGAGCACATGCACAACATTTGTGATGCAAATCTTGTATAAGCAGCTAAAACCGTGTCCTTGGACTTATGACTCACCCTGTACTTCAGCATCTCACAGGCCTCAGGAAAGAATGAATATCAGAATACATTTCAGTTATCTTTTAGACATCTATACAGTAATAGTAATATGTGCAGACATACATAAACAATGAGAAGTCCGACAGGGTGGTGTAGAGATACTTACCTTTGAGCTATCCAGTCTGGATGTGATTTCCAATGTTGTGCCAGATTGGTGTTTCAATTGCCGACATTGTGTCAGACTATAAACTGTGTTTCACAGGCAGTTTGTTGTATCGCAAAGTGAGCCATGTTGAGGATTGATGTTAAGCCTGGTATCTCGTCTGCTAGCATTAGTTGATAGATTGTCAAGATCCCACGATACTTTACCTGAAGAGTAGGTGAGTTATCACTGACACCTTGAACAAATTACAAATTCCTGCCGGCCACAGTCGAACGTCTGGCTTGGCCAGCCAGCTCGTGAAAGGCTGCTCTGGCTGATAACCACTACGATTTGGGAATATTGCTGCTGCTAAAGAATCAGTGTTACTGGAGTCAAACGGTAATTAATTAATTTTAAGTGGGTTGTGAATTTATTGTTGGTGCAAATGATTATTATCGGATGATAAGAACAATTTTTCCATTTCATAGTTTATCGTGATGTTATCTATACTCGTGTAAACCCATTTCTCCCATTACGTGTATTTTTTCCAACCTGCCATACCTTTTTTTTCAATGTACGATTGTGGAATACTGGTCCAAATACCCTGCATTATTCTCCTTTATACTTTAGCCAGGTTTCTTGTTTCCCAGTTGATTTCATTTTATGTGTGCCAATCCAGCCTCGCCGATGTTAATTTATGGAGGGCCAAATCTTGGAATGTATGGATGTATTTCTTCAGCTTCTTGACCATTGAACTATCATGTAATCATGTTTGCTATGCACTGGGAATCGCTTTTTCTGCCAGAAAATGATTCCCTGCCAAATGAGTCGTGTTCCTGAGAGAAAGCCACCATGAATCGGAATCTGCCTGTTGCTTGTCCGCAGTCAGGGCACCATCATCGACCCTGTCGAGAACAGGTTGTTGCTGCTCTTATGGTTGGCAGCGAGTGCCCGGAAGCAGTGGCGGAAAGAGTGGCAACTCTCCATGTCGGAAAATTGCGCGCTTGGTCAGGGGTTCAGGGGTTGCCCAGATAGCTCAGATGGTAGAGCACTGGTATGGTTCACCAGAGGACCTGCGCTCGATTTCTGGTCTGGGTGCGTAATCCCACATATATCGATTGGTTATAATGTATAATATATATATATATATATATATATATATATATATATATATATATATATATATATATATATTATCCAGGTCGACTCCATATGATGAGTGGATACCAGAGATAACGTTACCGTGTGGCAGGCGGTGCTTATCGCTCCCAGCAAGGTGCAGCAGCAGCTGTATGGGACACCTTGCTGGTGGTTCCCCACTGATGATATGAAGGTCGCATAGTGACTGATATATATACTGTATATATACATATACATATATATAGCCTTTGGGCTGAGGTACATGTGTATACTTAAGGGAAAGTCCTGTTGGACTGAGTGCTTTGGCCAAGGGATTAGAGTACACATTCCAAGTTGTGTTTAGATGTGTTTTTAAAACTTTTTTTTTGTATGAAAGAGTGCAAATAATCACGAAATCCTGATGATCGGCTCTGTTTTGATATTTAACCAATGACCACAATATTAATATCAATATTA
>NC_136266.1:43154361-43356861 GCF_964187855.1 Myxine glutinosa | reverse complement strand
CGAAATCATTTCATCTCCTGATTCCAAGCTGGTCAAATCGATCACATCCAAGCTGGTGACGGCGGCCGCGTGATTGTGCACGTCTTCCTGGATCCCCTCCCCCTCTTCCTGGCTGGCGGCATCATTGGAAGGCTTGGAGTTGATGATTTAAATAAACGACATACAAAAATAACGTGTATTAGCGTCGTCTGAATTTTAAGATCGTAGTTAGGTCGGCGTGATTCTTGGCCGTTCTTATATAGGGCAAGGCCGGCTGCCGCGCAGTCGGGCTCGGACGGTTGGGCACGTACACGTGCGTACTGCGGTCGTAGTGAGGTCGTAGTGCCGTCGTAGTGCGGTCGTAGTGGGATCGGGGCGGATCGGGGCGAAGACGTGTGGGCACAGGCTAGGACTTGTGGAGATATTGCCGCGCATTTGGCGGATCGGGTTTTGTCGGCGCGGCGGTCACGGCGCGATCGTACGGGAGTCGTGGCAGGGGTGTTTTGGTATGACTGTGGGAAAATTTACAGCCGATCTTGCCGAAAAGTCGTGTTGGTGCGGGGAATCGCCAGATCGGGGGTGATCGGGGCGATTCGTGGCCACTCAAATCCGGTATGACTGGGGCTTAAACAGCATATCTCACAAAGTTATGGATGGATTTGGATGAAACTTATTGGACAGGTTGGGTGTGTGACAAGGACGAATTGATTAAATACCCGAGAAGATTCGCATCCGGATTTTTTTCAGTGATTCGTCACCATTGAGAGATGGGGCCAAAAACGATAAAAAGCATGATATGTCATAAAGCTGTGGATGAGTTGTGACAAAACTAGGTGTGACAGGTGTGATGAGTTGGTTAGGTGACAAAAAGAAGCCGATAAGATTTTGGTTCAGGTCTGAATCCAGATTTGACCCATCAGTGGATACAAAAAGTAAACAGTTCAGCCTGGCGGAGGTACGTGCTCTACCGAGTGCCAGTTCTAATATCGTCCTGTGTTTTGAAAGCCCTTCGTGGTAGCCTGATATTGAAGCAGACTACCATCTTGAACAATCTATCTATAATTCCAGTAATCTCTGTGTGTTTGTTTGTACGTTTGTACGTTTGTACGTTTGTACGTTTGTTTGTCTGTGACCGCTGTTTCTCGACAACCACGGGTCCGATATACTTTAAACTTGCCAGGTATATTGCTGGGGACCCGAGGATGTGCCTTTTCAAGGTTTCATATTAATCGGACAATTACTTACCGAGCTATGTCCAAAAAACGATTCAACCAATCAGAGAGCAGCGAGCTATCGCGTGTGCCGAACGTGGCGGACACACTCTGCCTCGGATGGCACATTTGAGAGCGTATTCATTTATTTCACGTTTGCAAACTATGTTGGCGCTATGTTGGCGTTAAACTATGTTTTAAAACTAATAAAAACCATTTCATGTAAATAGAGGGGGGGGGGGGGGATTGTCACTGTACTCGCACGAGCAGATGGCGGAAGTGCCTGACCGCCAAGTGAAGTCCGAGCAACTCGCGGTCGAAGGTACTGTAACGGCGTTCGGGCGGGCGAAGCTGCCGGCTAAAGAACGCCAGCGGTTGCCAAGCTCCGTTTTAAAACTAATTAAAACCCCGGGGGGATTGTCACTGTACTCGCAAGCCGTTCGCCGTTCGCTTTGGCGTTGCGAATGGACCAAAACATTTCATGGACCAAACCATTTCATGTAAAGCGTTCGCCGTTCGCTTTGGCGTTGCGAATGGACCAAAACATTTCATGGACCAAACCATTTCATGTAAATAGAGGGGGGGATATAATTTTAGATATAGATATAGTACGGGCATGCCCTAGTCTTTTCAAATTCACTACTCGAGGAAGTCACAGATCAGAAATATTATTTTTAATGAGAAGGAAATATGTTCACTCTCCAGTTAACCCTCAGGAAGGATTTTGCTCAAGGTACTTGCTCAAAGGCCTATACTGTACTATCGTTGGAATTAAACTGTGCAAAGAGCAACATGCTGCGATGCAACAACTCATTGGAGTCAAAGCAAGATTATGAATTTCGGAAGAAAAGAACATTAGCAGTGGTGTGTCCTGCATTAAAATGCAAATCGATTCAATCTGCATTATTTTGCCATGTTTAGTCATCATACATATTGCTGCATTAATTGTAGAAACAATATTTTCCAACCATAACTGTATATTACGGTGTCGTTTGCAACACGCATGGAATTATATGCTTTTCTAATACCCCGGAAGATAATTCACGCCTCGCCGGTGTTAAAGCTGACAGAGCACTCCTCCCTCACGCCGTGTGCTTCCCGAATGCGAGTCGGTACTCCCAGCAGTGCACCAGAAAGCACCACAGAGCATACGCGGTGGAGGAAGAAGAGCGAAGGCAAATTGATTGAAATTAAATGTGCTTTTTATTTCACGCTCACCCACTCCAGACAGGACTAATGCTCAAATTTATGCGAAGAAAATCGGTGAACTTGGCTCGTCGCTTGGGCAACCATGGATAACAGCACGCTGGTTAACAGCAGTCGCCTGTTAGGCTTAACAATCACAGGCGCCGTTTGTGCTCCTTCGGCTGGCACTTATCTATTGCATTGCGTCAGATCGTATTGTCAGGATTGAAGCTGCCCCACCTTAAGGGCTTTCGTACACCTGTGATGCACCTGAAATGCCAATAACTACACGACGTGAACTTGAAGGCGTTAAAAGCTCAAGAACCATCAGGAAGTAATTGTAAATATAATAGGAATAGGATCGTGATTTGTTGATTAAAAGGACAAAATTGGGCAACGTGTGTAAGTAAGGACTGTCTTTGTGTTTAATTTGAACTGATTGGCTCAAAATGTCACTTCCCTCGTTCTAGAAAAACGGTTTTTCATGTCAAATTACTTCTTCCTTTCTGCATCATCATCATCTCTTCCATGACCTACCTGGTTGTTGGAACGCCATGCTTGTGCCCATATGATATCTGGGGAAAGTTTTATGGTGGTAATTTTGAATTTGATGAGAGTGCCAGCAATGACTCACATCCTCTTTGTCGAAAGAAACTGATGGATCGTTGATATCCACCAGCAATCAATGCTAGCAGACCGCTCCGAGCTGACCACCAATCATCGCCATGCGGGCTGTGGAACACCAATCTAGGAGTTTATAGTCAGGCCAAGAATCAAACCCAGAACAGACAGCTCAGAGGCAAGTGTCATACCTCTGTACTATTGCAAATACTGTTTATTTGTTTTCTTATGAATAATGGAAATTGGTTTGAAGTTATGTCCACAGGCAGGGGCGTGGAGATGGGGTGTCAGGGGGGGGGGCGGGGAGGGGGGGGCGGTCCCCACGTATAGTCAGATCAGGAATCAAACTTAGACGAGGCAACTCAAAGGTAAGTGTGTTACCTCCGCACCATCCTAATCAAAATTGTATAGCACTTGAGCTTCGAAAAGCATCAAAGAACAGGGCAGAAATTTGTAACCCACATGCTTATGCACTCCCCATTGAGATATTTAATCCTGGATTGGGTCCCCAACAGGCTCGGATCGAATGAATTACTGTACTGGGATGCCGGATCCCGGAGTACACCATCCTTCAGATGTTCACAGTACTGGATATTCATTTGGCTGTCACTGACTGCATTTTGGATTTGGACATGGAAGATTTCATGGTAATTCTCTTTGGGCCATTGTTTGTGGCACCTTAGCTAGAGTTGAAATATTGAAATCTTAGTTATATTATATATCTAGTATAAACGCCCATCAGGTATGACTGGTTGGAGTCAGAACGGCACTCAGTAGAGAGTTGGTTGAACCTCCACCTGGTTGGCCATATCACTCAATGGTGAATCAAATCACTAGCTGGATCCGCATCTGGATCTTCACCAAAATCTAATCGAATGGTTCTTGTCAGACACCCAACCTGGCCACCAAGGTTCGTCCAAATCCATCCACAACTTTTTGAGATATTCTGCTATGTATCGTTTTTGGCCCCATTCCCCCATCGGTGAAGAATCACTTCATAAATGATAGTAGCCGAATCCGAGTCCGGATCATCACCAAAATCTAATCATTTCGTCCTTGTCACATACGCCACATCTCTGCCAAATTTCGTCCGAATCCGTCCACAACTTTTTGAGATATTTTGTTCACAAACAAACAAACAGACAAACAGACAGACAGGGGTGAAAACATAACCTCCATCCACCTTTGGTGGCCGAGGTAATAAATAGCCCGTCAGAAATGACCGGTTGGAGTTATTTTGTTCAAAGCAAGAAGCATTATTTTAAAACACGTGTAAAATGTGACACTATTTTTTTTAAATCTTCTGGGACGTTCCGTTTCGACGGTGCAGCCTCATGAGCGTGCCAAAGTCTGAAGCCTCGACCTCGCGTCAGGTGTGCTTTTAACTTCTTTAATTATTAGACATCCTACAGATGAAATGAACGCTCGTTTTACTCTGTGTGTGTTGCATTTCACGTGCAGCGAATTTCACCTCATTGAGTCTTATATTTATTGTTATTTTAAAAAGAGGCTTCTGTACACCGCCCTTAAAGCTCGGTTTGCAAGCCACCGTCTACAATTCCAACAGAAGAGTTGTGATTAGACTTTTATAGAAAACGCTTTTCGAGTTTGTTTTATCCTCAAAAAATAGACTGTAGTGAACACACAGTTGTGTTGAAATATTGGCCGTTAAAATCCCACTCAAATCATCCTTATAAAGGGGGACAGACAAATACACAGATACACAGTGTTTTATATGAGGGTGGATGGGGTGTTTATATGGAGTTAGATTATGTTAAATATATTGATAGTTTAAATCAATGATGCACGTGCAGATACAGTACAGGCATGGTGGGCCAAATAGCCAAAACCTGTGTCGGAGTTTCATTTCACATCATTGACAGAATATAGATTCTTCTTTTATAAGTCAACATTCCTTATATTTAACTCGTATCCTCGAAAATGTGCAAGCTGGAAAAGTAACAGAATAAATTGTTTCATATAAATTATAGATATGTGCACAATCGGTTGTACAAATTGTTGAAGCTACCTGCGTAATGTGGTCACTCTTCCAAGCAAGTTGAGAAGATTCAAGATTAGAGTGCAAGGGAACATCATGTCCCCAATTAATTCCATCTTCTACTGGGGATGACAGCAGGAGTTTTCCTCTCCACACCCCTCTATCCCGAGCATACTCTCTCTGCACCCAAATTCTCTATGCCCTTCACTACCAGTTCCTACCACCTCATTTTAGGTCTGCCCCCTACTTGTCCTGCCAACTGCATACAAAACCAAAGACCAACCAATGCAGCCTTGTGCCTTTCCGCTAATGCTCCTTACTCCTGCCCACTTCCTGATATCCTCATTTATCTTCCTTTCCCTCAGACAGATCCCCATCATGCAGTGAAGCATCAACATATTTATCCACTACAGCAAGTTCTCCTCTTCCTTTCTCAAAGCTCAGGCCACACTCCATTCAAGAGAACTGGTCTTATTGTCATTTTGTAAATCTTTTCCCTCAGCTTAAGCAAAATCTTTCCATCATGTATCACACCAGACACACTCCGCCACTTACTTAATCCCCTCCACTCAGTCTCTCTCTCTCTCATATATCCTCACTGCAGCTGCCCCCTCCCCCCCGCCCTCCCCCGAATCTCATCCCCTCTCCTTCAAATAACTCAGGTGCTTGAATTTTCCCACCTGCCTTACCACCCTGCCTGCCCTATCCCAAATATAAACAACCTCTGTTCTCCCTCTCTGGCTCAACATTTCCTCTGTTTTCACTACATTTATCCTCAGTTCCCCACTTTCATCCAAACTTTCATGTCATGTAACCTGAACTCTTTACTATGAGTCTGATGTCATCACCAGTTCATCTGCTGCAACATTTTCCAAGGTCCCCTCTTCTAAATTGTATAAACCTACAGGTATTGGACAAGAAAATGGAACCACCTGGGTAAATGAGTGCTCTGAGTGGTCCAGGTGAGGTCATGGCTGATGATGAGGCTGAGAATTTCAAGAGACTGAACCTTTTACAATAGATGATCATGACATAAGAGAGATGGGTTCATGTGATAATCCGTCCGGAGCAACAGCATGATACCGTGAGATTTTCCAAGATTGAATTTCATTTTTCATATCTCAGACCAGCTTTGATTCAAATCGTTGACCTCCAGAGTGATGCAATTGTTGTCTGCCCGTCAATGGGATGGGGGCAATGCACAACATAATGTGGAGTTGTCTACGAAAAGGAAGAGAGTCTTTTCCAGGCAGGAATGAACGCGGCCTTATATGCCACGGGCAGCATGCATGGCAAGTGGCTCAGGCTGCCAGAATGTTCCGAATGCCCAAGATGGATCCAGGGAGACGGTCCTGACCTCTTGTAAGAAATTTATGGCCTCTACCAACTGCTGACAGAAGAACAGCATCATGTTCAGAGATTTGTGACCAGGATGGAATCCGAACTGATGATCGGACATGACATTGTTTTAAAACAGGAAAGATGACATCGGCAGTAGTGATGGAGTCAATGGCGTTGCAAAAGGAATGAGGGCATTGATGCCACCATAGGTCTACTCTGGGATACAAAACATGAACTGTTCACCTGGCGGAGGTATGCTCTCTACTGAGAGTGCTGTTCTAGTTCTATATCAAATCACAAGTATGCAATCATTAACATTACACAGTTCACCACCTTCACTTGTAAATAATTTGTGACAACTTGTGGTGCCAGAAATGAATGATGAGTGCATTTTGGACATTGTAGGTCCTGTCCATGTGGTATCGCCTTCTGTACTCTTCTTCTGATCAGAACATATACAGCCCCCACATCATTTCCTGTTAAACTACCAACATTCCAAGAACCAAACTCGACCTCCTTTTACTCCTCATCTGAGCTGCTTGTCCAGTTTCCAATTGACAAGGCAATGCCTGCTCACACACACACCAAACCTTTCAACTTTATGTTAAAGACATCAGGCCCATGGCTTTTAGCCTCAGGGTTTTAGGTTTGGGTGTCCAGCCATAATGATAACTCCAAACTTGAAGGCCAGAGATTTGAATTCAGAGTTCCATCTCCTTTCCAGCTGATGACCAAGACCATGGGAATTGGACTGTCCCCGTGTCTTATATCAGTTTCCTTCTCCTCATTCATCCAACTGAGTGTAATAGGATCACCACACATAGGTGTTCGGGCGGTCTTGGACAGTGGAACTGTCCACGGGATGTGAGGACCAGTGTCCAAGGAGAGGCTCTATTTTTGCTTCACTGGATAAAAGGTGCTACCCCAACAGAGTCCCGAAGCCCTGCACCGTCAATGACTATTTACCTGATTTTAAACTCAAATCTAGTTTGTGGTGATCAATCGATTGCTGATGTGTCGCATGAGGTTTTTGTTTTTTGTTTTTTGTTTTTGGATACAAGATCGAGGCTCATGAAAGAGCTAACATTAATCACACAAAAAGTCAAACGTCATATATCTGATCTACGGCCCGATGTGAGTGGATAATTAAATTTATGATATAATTGGCCACGTGGTGTGGTCGCCATGTTGGATTGAAAATGAAAAATAAAATATATCTTCTTCTCCAGAACTGCTTAACAGATCGATACAAAACCTCATACATACAGTGCATTCAGAAAGTATTCAGACCCCTTCACTTTTTTCACATTTTGCTTTGTTGCGGCCTTCTGCTGAAATAGTTTATATTCATTTTGAGGTTTTCTGCAGTTGTTATTATAAAAACTAGATTAAAAATAATCTTGTTTGACTTGCTATATAACTATACCCTCGGAAACTGGCAAACCAGTTGGTGTCCTTGCTTCCTGGTTAAATGTCATTACCATGGTGTTATTTCTTGTTAATACCAACTGTGAGATTTGCCACACACCTCTGTCAAGGTGTAATAGAGACCAAATTGATGTGCATGGCTCGTGCCTTTTGTTCAAAATCAACTGTCTTCTCGTCCATATCATGGCTCCAAGGGTGGTGTGAAGCATTTTGTTATGTTGCAGCCTTATGCTGAAATCGTTTAAATTCTTTTTTTTCCCTCATCAATCTACACTCAATACCCCAAAATGACAAAGAGAAAACAGAATTTTAGAAAGTTTTGCAAATTTATTAAGAAGAAAAAACTGAAATATCACATTTACATAAGTATTCATACCCTTTGCTATGACACTTGAAATTTAGCTCAGGTGCCTCCCATTTCTCTTGATCATCGTTGAGATGTTTCTACACCTTGATTTGAGTCCACCTGTGGTAAATTCAATTGATTGGACATGATTTGGAAAGGCACACACCTGTCTATATAAGGTCTCACAGCTGACAATGCATATCAGAGTAAAAACCAAGCCATGAGGTCGAAGGAACTGCCTGCAGAGCTCAGAGACAGGATTGTGTCGAGGCACAGATCTGGGGAAGCCTACAAAAAAAAATCTCTGCTGCATTGAAGGTTCCCAAGAGCACAGTGGCCTCCATAATTCTTAAATGGAAGAAGTTTGGAACAACCAGGACTCTCCCTAGAGCTGGCCGCCCGGCCAAACTGAGCAATCGGGGGAGAAGGGCCTTGGTAAGAGAGGTGACCAAGAACCCGATGGTCACTCTGGCTGAGCTCCAGAGATCCTGTGTGGAGATGGGAGAAACTTCCAGAAGGACAACCATCACTGCAACACTCCACCGATCTGGGCTGTATGGCAGAGTGGCCAGACGGAAGCCTCTCCTCAGTGAAAGACACATGAAAGCCCGCTTGGAGATTGCAAAAAAGCACCTAAAGGACTCTCAGGCTGTGAGAAACAAGATTCTGTGGGCTTTCACTTCCAATCAAGGTGTAGAAACATCTCAAAGATGATCAAGAGAAATGTGAGACACCTGAGCTAAATTTCAAGTGTCATAGCAAAGGGTATGAATACTTATGTAAATGTGATATTTCAGTTTTTTCTTTTTAATAAATTTGCAAAACTTTCTAAAATCCTGTTTTCTCTTTGTCATTATGGGGTATTGAGTGTAGATTGATGAGGGAAAAAATGAATTTAAACGACTTCAGCATAAGGCTGCAACATAACAAAATGTGAAAAAAGTGAAGGGGTCTGAATACTTTCTGAATGCACTGTATGATTGACGAGCCATGGGGAATATAGTTTTAATTTGTTTTCATATTCACCTTCATTGATGCAATTTAGCCTTAATGTTCACAAAAGTGGTTATTAAATATTCTAATACTCAATCAATAAAGCAACGGTAATGGCAATATATGTGACATAATACAGTGCATGGATGATACGGGTTTGGTGCCTTTAGAAAGTATTCACACCCTCTTGACATTTTCACATTTTGTTGTGTGACAACCTGAATTCATTATGGATTAAATTGAGATTTTTTTTGTCACAGATCTGCACATAATACCCCATAATGTCAGTGGATTTTTTTTTTTTTATTATAAATTTTTACAAATTAATTAAAAATGAAAAGCTTAAATATCTTGAGTCAATTAGTATTCAACCTCTTTACTATGACACTCCAAATTGAGCACAAATGCATCCATTTTCCTTTGATCATCCTTGAGATGTCTCTACAACTTGATTGGATTCCACCTGTGGCTAAATAATTGATTACACATGCCTTTCACATGAAACATTGCACATGAAACACACCTTTCTATATAAGGTTCCACAGTTGACAGTGCATGACAAAAGCAGAAACTTTACCATGAAGTCCAAGGAACTGTCATTGGAACTTTGACATAGAATTGAGAGGAGACAGAGATCTAGGGAAGGGTATAAAACAGTTTCAAGAGTGGTGAATGTCCCAAGAGCACAGTGAGATCCATCATTAGGAAATGGAAAGAATATGGAATGACCCAGACACTTCCTAGAGCTGGCTGTCCGACCAAGATTAAGCAACCAGGAAAGAAGAATCTTGGTCAGAGAGGTTCCAGGAACCCACTAACCTCTTTGGAAGAACTACAGAGTTCCTTGCCTGAGATGGGAGAACCAGCCGGAAGGATACCAGTTTCTGCTGCACTTCACAAATAAAGGCTTTGTGGGAGAGTGGACAGACGGAAGCCACTCCTGAGAAAAAGGCACATGACAGCATGCCTAAAGTTTGCAAAAAGTCACGTAAAGACTGAGATGATGAGGCAAAAGATTATGTGGTCTGATGAGACGAAATTTGAACTCTTTGACCTGAAAGCAAAGTGCTACATCTGACAGAAACTGTGCACAGCTCATCACCCATCGAACACCATCCCTACTGTGATGCATGCTGGTGGCAGCATCATGCTATGGGGTTGCTTTTCAGTGGTAGGGACTGGCAGAATTGTTATGATAGAAGGAACAATTAATAGAGCAAAATTCAGGCAAATCCTTGTGGAGAACCTAATTCAGAATCCATAAGACCTTAGACTGCCATGAAGATTAATGTTCCAACAAGACAATGACCACAGGCATGCAGCCAAAGCAACACTGGATTGGCTGAAGAACAAGAATGTGAAAGTCCTTGAGTGGCCCAGCCAAAGCCCAGACTTGAATCCCAGAGATAATCTGTGGAAAGAATTGAAGATTTCTATTCACTGACGCTCTCCATGCAATTCGACAGAGCTTGAGCAAATATGCAAGGAATAATGAGAAAAACGACCCAAATCCAGACGTGCAAAGCTGATAGACATACCCAAGAAGACCCAAAACTGTAATCGCTGCCAAAGGCGCTTCTGCTAAGTAATGACTCAGCGGGTTGAATACTTATGTAAATTAGATATTTCTGTATTCCACTTTGACATTATGGGATGTTATGTGTAGATCAATGATAAAAATCTCAAATTTAATTCATTTTAAATTCAGGCTGTAACACTACAAAATGTGAAAATGTCAAGGGGTGTGAATACTTTCTGAAGGCACTGTATCTGGGCCACAATAGCAATGGGTCATAGTAGTAGCGTGTTCAGATAACGATGCTATTTTTGTTCAGAATGAGCATGCAGCACAAGACTATGCGCTCTACCTAGTGCCGATGTGCTCTACCAAGTGGCATTATAGTTGTTTTGTTGATTTTATAATACTTTTTTGAACACAATACATTGTCTTGGTTTTCTTATAATATTGCACTGAACGTTTTAAGTTTACATTTATTTTTGGTATTTACCTTCCCCAACTAAGAATTCCCAACCCACATTTTGCCTTAACTGCTGTACATTCAAGTTATTTGCTCCCTTTTGCAAGAAACTCCTTTAGTTTAGTTTTGCTGTATGTCGGCAGTCTATTTGCAGACTGGTGAGAGTGCTGACCTCCCTCCCCTCCCTGTCCCCCCCCCCCCCCCCCCAAGTGTGCATTGTGTTGAGATTGATGGCAAAAATGTAATGGGCAGGGTCACAGGGAAATTGGCGATGGTGCAAAATGTGTGGGAACTTCTTCCTTTAGACTTCATCATGTGGCAGTTTGTCCACAATCGCTATTGATTCGAGGCACTGTGTATTGTAAGATGGATGGCTCCTCAGGATGACGTGCGCAAGTGATAATGATGATGTTTGTAACAGTATATAATTATTATTATTATTTATAATATTTTTGTGAGTGATTGACTACTTGAAGTTCTATAACAATCATGGTGCTTATCGACCATGAAGGGTTCAAACGAGGGTTTGTCAACCTTACATTAATCCGACAGCTGAAGAATCAGCTGTGCTTATTGAGAAGCCATGCAATGGCATAATATTTGCCAAATGGTGCATTCAATGTTCCCAGACAAGTGTAACCATATTGAACTGAACAATCACACACTTCATCTACCTCAACCCTTCCTAAGCAACCGCCCAACATGATCGTGCACTCCAAGACACATATTATGACCCATACCGACCCAAAGGAAATATATAATATACGTATATGGTCAGAACCCACTTCCCCAGGAAACAAGAAGATCGAGTGTAAACAAGTCAAAAGATGTGTCGATACCAACTCACATTGTATAATGAGTTACCTGATCAGGAATTTCAACACAGGAGGCCATTAGGCCCATCAAGGCTGCGCTATGCTCGTTTCTCTGTGCTATATCCTTTTAAATGCGGAGTATAAAGCAATGGAGCACCACATACCATTTTTAGTGTATTTTTTATGACTCGGTCTGGGTTTGAACCACCGTCCTCTCTGACTCAGAGTGCACACGAACTATTATGCCAACGACCATCAGAATTTTCGTTTCAATCTTCATTGTGCATCACCCTATGAAGAACAAAGAAAGTCTTATAATTTATTAATTTATAAAGAAATTATAAATTTATAAAGAAATTTAAAGAAATAAAGAGATTTATAAAGAAAAAAAGAAAGAATAATTTATAAAGAACAAAAAATCTTACGTGATAGACAAATTTGGGAATTAAGGAATTTTATAAAATGGGGATTTTTTTTTTTTTTCATTCATTTCAAGCTCAAACTCAACCTCAATGTGAACTCTTTTCATGTCATTGAAATGTACAAATGTTTGTTTAGTGTTGGTACCTTTAACCATCAACCCAGGTTTCCTTAAAGCACTCGGCTGCTGCTTTCCGGAAGCTTACTGCCGCCCTCATTTTGTGTTGCCCGTAGCTACCGCATTTTGCATATCATATCACATGATCAGTCACATGATACAGACATCCAAAACATGTTGAGAGGGGGCGTTGTTTATATTGAACCAGAGTGAATGAGTCTTCCTCGAACTAATATGAAGAAAACTTTGACGTGTAGTATTTTAAGTCTTCTTGAGCAGTGTACATTTGTGCGGCCTATCTTTTTTTTGTTGAAGTTTTTTTTAAATTTCCATCCGGACCGGAGACGGAGCTTTTAAAAAGTTCATAGTATTTAATGAAAAAATCCACGATTTCTAAATGTCGCCTTCAGTGAACACCCACACAGCACGCTCGCGTGGCAGGAGTTATCTCGCACAGAGCACAATAAACTCGCGGTACCGTCCGCACTTGGAGCCACGGAAAGGAATCCCTTTCCACATCCCATTCCCCGTAAGAATATGCTTTACTAGCGGTGCATATATTTGCTGGCCTTGGCCGTGAAGCAGACATGGCACGTGTGGTGAAGGACCATTTGCCGAGCCAAACGAAACGAACGGAGGCAACAAATCGCAGGCCCTCAATTTTCTCTTCATTTTCTGCCAATTTCAGCTGCTTCTCTGCGGAGGCCGCCATGTGGTTCCTGTGCGCTTCTCTCTGTGGAGCCATCAAAAGCCATCCTGTGTTTGATTGCTTTCAAAATTAGCATTTGCAGACTCTTTATTTGTCTCTCCGTGGAAGACTTGGCATGAACGGTTCAAAGGCTTCACGGTGCAGGATCCTTGTGCTTATAAGCTGATTGCTCCGATCTCATGTCACATCATTGCTCACAAAATCTGCCGTGGTATTTATTATTTTCACACTGTGCAAATATATTACTAGTTCCATACCGTGGCAAGTTGGAAGTAACGAAAAGCGGGTTGGTAAGAATCGAAAGTTGTTTTTATTTTACTTGATTATTTTTACTAGACATTTTTTTATATTGAGAGATTGACAGTAACACAAAATACACCAGAATACTGAGATATATTCAGTCGTTTATTAAGGAGCAATGATAAGGAGGTTCCAAATAAGACAACTTCATACTTGATGATTGTAGTGACACGATATTAATAATAAATATTGGGTTTTCATCAAAGCAACTTCAACACAGAAGGTCATTGGCCCATTAAAGCCTGCGCTATTATTACTGACCTATGGTTGTGTCCATATTTTTTTAAATGCTCAACGTCAAACAATGAGACAGCATGTACGAATGATTTTTTAAATCTTTTATTACTTAGTCGTTATTCTTTTCAAATAAATTATCAAATAATTAATCATAATAAAAATAATAATAATAATAACTAAAAAGCATCTGAAAATGCAAAGCTCTTCCATGTCTATTTGTATTCAGACATGTTCTTCTTCTGCATTGCTAAAAATAACAAAAACAGTTTTGTTTTTTTTAATACAAAATGAAAATTGATGATTTTATGCAGCCTTGAATTTTGAGCTTTAGATATAAAAAAAAAAATCAGCTTCTACCTTTTGATTGGTGAACCAATTTTGTGACCCAATATGCAAATTCTTTAAATTTCAGGTCAATCAGGTAAAAAATGGTGATTTTACACAACCAAGACCTTTGACCTTTTGATCTTAAAAAACAACAAAACCAATCAGCTTCTAGCTTTTGATTAGTGAACCAATTCAGTGACCCGATTGAGTGACCCGATATGCATATTCTTAAAATTTCAGGTCAATCGGATGAAAATTGCCGATTTTATGTGACTTTGACCTTTCGACCTTTTGACCAAATTTTTAATTTGCCTTCTACATATTCTCATAATACAGCTTTGTTGAAAATTTGATGACAAACCTTAAATTGTAAACTGAAATTTCAGGTCAACTGGATGAAAGTTGATGATTTTTATATGACACTGACCTTTAACCGTTTGACCTTATGACAAAATTATTAATTTGCCTTCTGCATATTATCATAATAAAGCTTTGGTGAAAATTTGACAATAGCTCAAATGGTAAAAAAAAAAGTTTTGGCCTGGACAGACACACACATATACAGACAGACCTACACAGAAGTGATTGCAAAACCCCATCTCCTTCTGTGCAGGGGATGGGCTAACAATTAAAAAAATCAAATAATAATTATTATAAATATATTCAGTATAGTCAAAATTATCAAGTCATTTTTTAATGTCTTTGGAATGACTTGACCGGAGTTCGAACTACCGACTTGCCGGAAATTTATTCATTTTTTTCATTTCAGGTGTCACCTGTGACACGTGACGTCACATATACTGGAATTGGCATCCCCACAGGAAAAAGTAGTGTTGCCTGGTTTATAGACACCAAATGACAATGAATGCTAAATGATAATGTTGACAATAATATTTTGAGAAATGTTCTTTCACATGCATCAAACCGCATCGTTGTATCCCATTTCATTCATTTTTATATTCTGGTTTGAATTTGTAACAATAATTTGTGGTCACCTGATCTCGTATATGAAAACATGAAAAAACGAGAACAGCACTCAGTAGAGAACATACCTCCGCCTGGTTGGCAGTATCACTCAAAGGTGAAGAATCACTTAAAACATTCTACTAGCTGGAACCGAATCCAGATCTTCACCAAAATCGAATATATTTGTCCTTGTCAGACACCCAACCGGTCCACCAAGTTTCGTCCAAATCCGTCCACAACTTTTTGAGATATTCTGCTATGTATCGTTTTTGGCCCCATCACCCAATGGTGAAGAATCATTTTAAAAATTCTAGTTGCCGGATCCGAATCCGGATCTTCACCAAAATCTAATCATTTCCTCCTTGTCACATACACTACATCTCTGCCAAATTTCGTCCAAATCAGTCCACAACTTTTTGAGATATTTTGTTCACAGACAAACAGACAGGGGTGAAAACATAACCTCCATTCACCGGTGGTGGAGGTAACAATGAAAACAATCCGAATTGAATCCTACCATTCGCAATAGTTGATAAGGACTGAACACAGTAAGAAGCTGAAGAGTGAATTGGAATACACATACCGATTGATTCGGGGTGACGTCAATATGGTGGAGGTGAGGCGACAGCGCACGGACACCTCGAGGGTGGCGACATGGCCTTTGAATGGGTAAAGCTCATGACACCACACATAGTCAGGGCCCTTAGGGATATTTTGGTTCAAATTCTTCCAAAAGCATCAAATTTGGCGCAGATGTTGCCCATGCCATACTCTTTCGATTTTTGACGGGCGCCAAGGGCGGTATGATCCGGGGACAATACCGGTCCATCCCGCCATGTCACCTGACCTATGACATCATAATTAGGATATGCATCCAATCACATGGCGTACTATAAGTGGTCAAAGTTCAAAATGAATCGATCGAAAAATGAAGGCAGGGATCCATTTTTAATGTTTTCATAAAATCCAATATGGCTGCCAGGTCACATGACCTATGACGTCATATTTATGACATGTATACATGAACCCGGATTATGATCGCACAAAAATTAAACACAAGGATATGGCATGGATGTTCATAAAACATCAAAATGTTTTATTTAAACACAAGGATGTTCATAAAACATCAAAATCCGTACCTTTCTAATTAGACTGATGAACTGCATATGCCTGAAAATTAGGAAATAGACATGTAAATATTTCCTCTAATTGTCAAAAATAAGGTCAGAGTTCGATTACCCAACCCAGAAACATAAAATGGTGAACCTCGCGTAAATCTTGACAAAAAACTCAAAAACCGACATGTTTGACTCAAAAATGACATTTAAGATGACCTTGAGGGTTGACCTTGACCTCAAATCATCAAAATAACATCATAATTGGATTCCCCGACCTCGAAAACCCCTGAAAAGTGGTATCATACATGATTCCAACCCTTTTGGTTATTTAACTGATTTTCCTCTAATCCGGGTGGCGGCCATTTAGTATTTCGCCAAATATGTGGCCCCCCGGGGGGGGGGGGGCGCCCGTCTTGGCGCCCGTCAAAAATCGAAAGAGTATGGCATGGGCAACATCTGGGCCAAATTTGGTGCTTTTGGAAGAATTTGAACCAAACGGCCCCAAAATATCCCTAAGGGCCCTGACTAACAGCCAATAGACTAAAGCGGTACCTTGCATGTCGGCTGCACATCACTACAGGTAAGGCCAGTCTGTGTGTGAATTCCTGCGAGTGGAAGGGAAGCGAAACATTGCGTTTTTGAAATTGTTCTTACTTTCTGTCCGATATGGGTTTTGACCACAATAAAACGGGTTTGCGGCTTTTGGCAACAAAATGGGTCAAACCCACATAATGCGGGTCACTTGCCAGCCCAGGTTCCTTAATGGCTCCAAATTAATCCCACCTTGTGGGCTCGGAGGAGGGAAAGCTTTGGCCCCTCTTTCGCGAACCGCCTGGTTAGTTCTGACGTTCGACTGGAGCCGATTTGGGCAGGAATTTGTAAATTGTTTCGGGTTCCAGCGATAACTTTCCGACTCTTCGTGAATCACACCTCGGGATCTCTAACGTCCATCTACTAATGATAGAAGTTGGGAGCACCCAGCTTATCGTCCACCGAGGGATGGCACACCTGGTGATGCACCCACCACCTTGCCTACAGTTTATAGTCATGTCGGGAATGGAAATCTAGACAGCTGAACCTCTAGAGAGACCTCTAGGACCTCTAGACTCTAGACCTATGTCTAGACTCTAGGACCTCTGTCTATACTCTAGGAAGATCTCTAGGGGAACCTCTAGGGGGGTCGAGACAGCTCAACCTCTAGGACCTCTAGCCTCTAGACTTATGTCTAGACTCTAGGACCACTGTCTATACTCTATGAAGACCTCTAGGCCTAGGGGAACCTCTAAGGAGGTCTAGACAGCTCAACCTCTAGGACCTCTAGACTCTAGACCTATGTCTAGACTCTAGGACCACTGTCTATACTCTAGGAAGACCTGTAGGGGAACCTCTAGGGAGGTCTAGACAGCTCAACCTTTAGGGAGACCTCTAGGACCTCTAGGACCTCTAGGACCTCTAGGACCTCTAGACTCTAGACCTCTGTCTAGACAAGGGGTTCTTAACCTGTGGTCCATGGACCCCTTTGCGGTCCGTGGATGGGTTTCAGGGGGTCCGTGAACCAGGTGCATAAAAATTATTTAAAAGTTATTTTCTATAGCTTTTTATTAGAAGTTTTTTTTTTTGTCTATGTACAGGATGTTATGTACTTATTCTTGCTTATTGAAGACTAGTAGATCTGTAAGGTAGGTTGAAATGGGATGATACTGAGTGTCCAGTCAGGTAACATACAGTCATCATCGTCGTCAAGTTATGACTTCTGGAATAGTTCCCGTCGAAATGTTTTGTGTTTATGTGCTTATTTGCATTTTTCTATGGGAGGGGTCCATTGCTTTCACCAGATTCTCAAAGGGGTCCATGACTCAAAAAAAGGTAAAGAACCCCTGGTCTAGACTCTAGGACCTCTGTCTATACTCTAGGGAGACTTATCAGGGAAGTTCTAGGGAGAACTAGACAGCTCAACCTCTAGGGAGGCCTCTAGGACCTCTAGACTCTAGACCTCTGTCGAGACTCTAGGACCTCTGTGTATACTCTAGGGAGACCTCTAGGGGACCCTCTTGGGAAGTCTGGACAGCTCTCATCCTGTCTGACTCACATGATGCAATTTTTTAAATTTTACAAATAAACAAATACAATTTGTATTATGTATTTATATTAATGTCATGACTATTCATGCTTTATACAATTTTCTTCTTAATTAGTCCATCTGGGTCAATCTTTGCGATGTGAGAGAGCCTTTGATAAATGAGCCGTTGAATTATGTCCTTTTCATCCCATCAAGTTAGTCAAACGTTTTGGAATATCTGACTTGCGATGAGAATAAAAAGGCAGTTTCATTGTCCGCATAAATTACAATATCATAATGTGATTGAATAACATCTGATTTCCCACATGTGAATTAAATCGTTACGAAAGAAATAAAATATTTTGGCTCTTCTTTCATGGCCGATGACTCGTTTTTGCCTCACAGTCTCGTTTTTCACGTCAGGCAACAAAAACTCATGAAGTTAGAACTTTGTTGGAAATGAGTTCCTTGAACAGAAGATTGCTCAACAAACTTGACTGCATTCACTGATGTTTTCTATTGTCATTTTTTATTTATTTCCTCTAAAGCATGTGCTAGGCCCTTGATTTTGCTTGTTCTTGTACTATATAATTAGTTGTGCTTTGTGACGTTTTTAATATCGATCTTCATTATGTTTTTAACCCTTGACTTCTCTGCATAGATGTATGAACCGTAAGAATGCCTTGATAAATTTAGTTACTCCAACAGTTATCCAAAATAAGGAAGTCTTTCATAATTTTCTTTGGTTTATTTCAGACTTGATATCCTGAACTGTACACTGGCAATATAGCACCTGAATCTGTACAGCGACGTCACGTGGTTTCGTGTCTTTCTTTGACCCCCAGAAAAGGTAAAGGGAAGAAAAAGGCAAAAAAAAAAGGCCATTCATCTTGTCAGGTTATGCTTCATCTATCTGTCAATTATAGCCTGGTGGGCTTAGTGTTGGGTGTTGGCCCAACACCTGGCTAAGCCTGGTGTTGGGCTAGCGGCTAGGGTGCCAGCTTAGGATAACCTAGGATCCTGGGTTCGAATCCCGGTCGATCGCTGAATTAACGCCAGGGGGGTTGACTCAGCCTGTCATACCTTCCGAGGTCGGCAAATTGAGTACCAGTTCACTGGTAATTCCCTGCTTGTCGTAAAAAGGCGACAAAAAGGGTTGGCGGCAGGAAGGGCATCCGGCCGTAAAACATTGCTTCAAAAAGGGACCAAAAAAACAACAACAACCACGGTCCCCGAAAAAGGCCAACCCCCACTTTGTGGGGAAAAATGGCCTCTAAAGGTGTTTTTTGTTTTTTTTATCTGTCAAATATAGGAGCACCTCATGGAATGTCTGAGTCCTTGTGTGCCTCACCTTTAAGAAATGCAAATGATGCATGGCAGAAAAGTACTGTATAGTGCTGTGCGGCTGTCGTGGAGATCCTACTTATATTTTAGGATATAAAAATCATGAGCCCTTCGGAGGCCCACCTAATTTTGATTTGTGAGTTTGTGAGTGACTGATACAATGGGTATATGGATGGGGCAGAGGCAATGGGAGGAGGTTATGTGAATAAGGACATTCGGAAAAACGATGGGAGGGAGTGGAGGTTGATGGGGCAGGAAAAGGTCAGGTGGCAGGGATTCGTGGAGTTACTTGAAAGGCCTTGTGTGGAGCTCATGAATGAGCAATAAAAATGAGCCTCGATCTTGGAGTGGCAGTGGGGAGTAGCAAAGAGAGGAGGTGGGAGATAAATGTGGCACTAAGGAGTAACAAGGGGTGGATGGTCACAGGTAGTGTACAAAGGAGAGGGAGAGAGACAGAGACAGAGAGAAAGAGAGAGGGGTCTTGAGGATGGGAGTGAAGGGTATAATATTGAAACGAAAAGAACATGAATGATGGAGGCAGACAGGCAGAAAATGAGGAGATATGAAAGTCGTGAATGGCTCTGACATCAGCAGGGATGCTGCCCCGAGATAGAGCAGTGGTCATGAAACGCCTGGAAGCGATAGCGAGAAAGGACACCAGAGAGGGGTAGAAGGAGGGGCGAAAGGGGGGGAGGGGAGGGGTGGAATTTTGACAGAAAGATGAAAAGCTTCATGGTCGGCTGGTTGTCACTTGCGCCATTGATCGAGGAAAATCCATTTAATCTGGCCTTGGAAAAGGCAACGCCTTTGAGTCTTGCACTGGCCTTGCAATAGCCCTGCGCAGATCTTTTCTAGGTGTGTTCAGTACATCGTCTCTTCCAGCTCTTCACATCATCCCAGCATTGCCAGGTTGAGATCTAAGCCAAGAATTTGGTGGAATTCAAATGAATGGATGTACATCAATGATGATTTAAATTCCAAAACTACATGCACATTTCGCAAATGTTGGTCTGAAATCTGGTTACTGATTTTGTGAAAAGCAACATTTGCCCAAAATATGTTTTGCAGTACACGACCTCTGGAAGCAAATCCCGGGGAAAAAGACCATGAAAGTATGTATGTGTGTGCCTGTGTCTATGTCATATATATATATATAGTGTGAATGAAAATGAATGATCGTTTTTAAGGCCATTTTCCCCGCAAGAGCTGGGGTTAGCCTTGCGGGCCCCATGACAATCATGGTTCCCTGTTTTGAGGCAATGTTTTTATGGCCGGATGCCCTTCCTGACGCCAACCCTTGGTCACGCTCTTTCGATGCGCAGGGACACGGTGTACCTATTCTAAATCGGGGTACACACCGGAAATATATACAGTACATATACTACTTGAGCCGGAAGAATGCCTTCGAGGTATGCACGCTAACTTCTAAGACATCAAAGTTGGGTTTGGAACTTGGCCCAGCTATAAACTTTCATCCTGGTGTTTTACAGGGTGATTCCATCAGTGTGTGCCGTACCCCTGATGGATGTTATACTGGCGTCCGCTCTGCTGACATTAGTTGGTGGACATTAAAGATCCCACCGTGTCCTTTGTGAAGAGTAGCGGAGCTATCGCCGGTACCATGAACAAATCGGATGGAAAACAGGAAAACACACATTGACACATCACTCTGTATGGGAAATCACCAGGGTGACAGTACTTAAACAGAAGCTAAACAATGTGCACATGCCTCTTAGCTAGATTGCCAGTATAAATGTATATATATATATATATATATATATATATATATATATATATATATATATATATATATATATATATGCAGGGTGTCGCAAAAGGATGTATACACACCGTGGCCTCCATAAGTATTGTAACAGTGAAAGTAAGTTTGTTATTATTGTTATATACTCAATAAATTTAATTCGAGATCAAAAGATGAATATGAGATATGAGTAGAGAAGGTCAAATTTGTTTATTGGTATTTATGTTTTTCCATTGTAGAGCAATCGCACTTTTCATGTTCAGTCCCTCTATTTTAGGTAAGCATAAGTATTGGAACAGATGAACTTAAAGTAAATTAAAGTAGTATAATAGTTAGTATTTGGTTGCATACCCCTTGCATCCAATAACTGCATAGAGCATGTGACCCACTGACATCACCAAACTCTTGGTATCTGTGATGAGACTTTGCTTCACCCATTATAAATAATTTTTAGTTGTTGTTTGTTTTGGGGGGTTTCTGACTTTAGATTCCTTTTCACCAAATGAAATGAATGCTCCATTGGATTTAAATCAGTAGATTGACTTAGCCAGTCTAAAACCTTCTCCCTTTTTCCCCTGATGAACTCCTTGGTTGTGTGTGTGTTTTGGGTCATTGTCTTGCTGCATGGTGAAGCACCACCCAATGAGTTTAGAGGCATTTTCTTGTACATCGGCAGACAAAATGTTTCTGTATACTTCAGAATTAATTCTACTGCTGCCATCATTAGTTACATCATTAACAAAGTTGATTGAGCCAGTTCCATAGGCAGCCATGCAAGTCCAAGCCATGACACTAACCTCCACCATGCTTCACAGACGAGGTAGTATGCATTGGATCATATGCTGTTCCTACCATTATTTAAAAAAATTGAATGCTAAATTGAGGCTTTTTTGTATACTAAGTCGAGGCTCGTGTAAGAGCTAACACATGTAACATATAATAAAGGGAGTGGGAGACAAGAGGGGGAGAGAGAGGGAAGCACAACAACAGTAGGGTACAGGGACATTGGGAGTTCTGTGGAAGGTAGATGGTCGCAGCAAGGTACACGGGATAAACAAGATGGACACTACTGGGGTTTTAAACAAGAAAACAGGGAATTTGAAGGAAGCGGGTTTGGGGTGGATTAACAGGGGTAGAAAAGATCAAACTTTTGAATGGGGGAAGATATGAGATGGTGGTGGTGAACAGCTGTTTTGAAGAACTGGAGGGAGGAGTGGGATTGAATAGAGTGTGGGAGTCTGTTCCACAGGCGGGAAAAAAGAGGGAATAAAAGAGTGAAGGTGAGCAGAGAGTCTTGATTTTGGCAATTTCACCAGAAGAGGGTTGCTGACAGATATTGTGCGATTGGTAGGAATGTTTGGGGGACACAGCACAGATAGAGCAGGGGGTGCAAGGCTGGAGAGGAGTCAGTAGACGGCAGAAAGACCACCAACCTACCTGCGGTGAGAGTGAAAGTCCCTCAGAATCAGCTTCATCATGGGAGATTCCAATGATTCTGGAAGCTTTGGTTTCTACAGCGTGAATCTGAGCTAGGTGTGAGGCAGGTGCACCATCCCAGAGGGTAGAGCAGTACTCCATCAAGCTGCAGATGAAAGCTTGGTAAGTGATAAGGAGCTCTGTCGTGCCAAAGAAGGACTTCGTATGACGGAAGATGCCCAGTCGGTGACTGGCTTTGGAGACAAGCTTGGAAATGTGGTTTTCCAGGGCAGATCAACTTGTGGTTTTTCCAGGAAAGTTTTCCCAGGAGACCCAAAAGCTTGATTGACAGAACTTCCTTGAAAGGATTGTTAAGAAAGTAGATGGGAGGATTTTCCAGATGGTCTTTTCAGAGAGACACAGTGAGAGTATGAGATTTGTCAGGATTGAAGAGGGTGGAGTCCTCGGCAAAAGTAAAGAGAGGATTTTCCAGAGAGTCGGAGAGATCATTAACGAAGACCAGAAAAGCAGTATTATATATTATATATATATATATATATATATATATATATATATATATATATATATATATATATATATACATATATATATATATACATTTATATATATATATATATATATATAATACACTATATATATATAATACACTATATATAATACACTATATATATATATATATAATACACTATATATTAATACACAGGGTGTTTCAAAGAGATGGATCCAATTTCAAGGCAGTATATTTCACGATGGCAACATGTTACAATTACACAAAAAGTTACAAACGGTTGAATGAGTTATCAAGTTTTACTTACCATTTTATAAATGCTCTATGTGCCCTCCACCTGCTGCAAGGACAACATCGAGACGATAGTTGAATTCGTCCCAAACGTCTCTCAGAGTGTCTTCTTTCACTGAAGTCACCGCTGCCGTGATTCTGTTTTTGAGGTCATCCAGATTAGTCGCTAATGGTTGCACAAAAACACGGTCTTTGACGTATCCCCACAAGAAAAAGTCGCAGGGTGTAATATCTGGGGATCTTGGGGGCCAAGAGTGTAGCGCCAAGTCTTGGGGTCCCGTGCGACCTATCCAACGTTGAGGCAGTGTGTCATTTAGAAAACGTCGAACATGCAGGTGCCAATGTAGTGGTGCTCCGTCTTGCTGAAAAATGAAGTCATCAGAATCTTCATTAAGTTGTGGAAAGAGCCAGTTCTGCAGCATTTCGAGATAGGTTTGCCCCTTCACTGTTTTTCCCTCGAAAAAGAAAGGGCCATAAACCTTTATTTGAGAAACGGCACAAAACACGTTCACTCGAAATGTGCTCACGTGCTCGAAATGACATCATTATTTAATTATTCTACAATCGGAATCGGTAGTATAATCGGCAGATAATGTTTTTTTCTCATGGCTTAGCTTATCGGTTATGCAGTTGTACTATATAGTCAAATTTCCTAATCGGGACAGTACTACTATGTTTATATATACTGTATATATATATATTTGTTTAGATATATATATATATATTTATTTATATATATATATATATATATATATATATATATATATATATATATATATATATATATATATATATATATATATATATGTACATATATATATTGTTGCGGATCTCCACGTCGGCCTTTCCCCTTACCAAGGGGGGATTAGTCCCCTTGTCTTTTACTAGCCGACGGGACCCAGGACCTATGACGTCACTCCTGGACAGCGCGAAGTAGGGTCGTAGGACTAATCACTAATACCTAAGTACTCGCGCCGCCCAGAAACGAGGAAATAAGCCCCGCCCGAATCACGGGTGTTGGTGGAAATGCCGAGCGGTAGCGAACCCGTGACCCGAGCCGTTATGAAGGACTAACCCCGATTCAAGCGGTTCGTAATCGTGCCATGCTTACCCAATGGAGAAATCACGGAAATGGTCGAATTTGGGAAGAAAAGGAATAACATAATTTATTTACACTTTGTACAATAAGAAGAAGAAGAATACACAGTGCGGCCTTAAACAGTCTTAACTTATCCCTGGACAAACGGGCCCGTCACACTCAGACACACTCACACGGGGTTGCAGACGAACAGGACGATGGTCCAGGGATGGCGTCCAGGCAGCTCTTCCTCCGGTCCCCAACTCGCACCGCGAAGTAGATGAACCCAGCGGCCAGGAGCTCTCCACGTGTCGTTTGGCGCACGGGATTATCATGGGGCGGATGGTAGGCTGGCTTCGGCGGTTACACTTGCAGCTCAGCCGCGTACGTAATAAGCGAATAGTTCGTAATAGTTCAATAAACGCGAGCAATGCGCTTCTCCATCAAGGCTCGAAACTGTCGTGTGCACGCCAGCCCTCTTAATGCAGTTCTCACACGAGTGCTCCGAATCAGTTCTCTCAATGCCAGTCCTTCGTAAGCGCCTCTCCCTTCTCATCTCCAGTGGGGGCCTCACGCCAAGGGTTTTATTGCCACGCCCTTGGAACCCTCCCGAACTCACCAGACGTTTCTTGCCACGCCCTATCAAGCCATGCCCACCGAGCTCTGGTTGGCTGTTGCCCTTATCGTCCCTGCCTCCTGATGCCCTGCTTGACGTGGCCACACCTCGACCCTCGCGCTCCTCCCTCTTTTCAGGCCTACCTCGTGTCATTGGACTAGTTTGAGCGAGCAAAGGGCAGCTAATGCTGCTGGCAGCCAAAGCACCACGCACGGAGGGATCAGCCACAATGGGGCACGGGATCGAGTTTGCCCATGATGGAAATTGGAGAGTGGCCGCAAAATGAAAAGGACCTAAGCTTAATTCTTTACACAACGCAGATGTCACTAGGGAAATGGCCTACTCTTACACATACTATGACATAACTAATTAAAATGGGCCTACGTGTTGCTTGTGGACTAACTATGGGGGGGGGGCAAACATTTAACCTTTAATGATGTTATATGTACAATTCTCAAAACCTCAACAATATATATATATATATATATATATATATATATAAATATATATATATATATATATATATATAAAAAAATATATATATATATATATATATATACACACATAATACTGGATGACCAATCACAAAGCACGTGATCACTGTTGATTGGAGGATTAGAGTAAAATCACCACAATAATGCCATTAACATTACCATCACGGCTCACCATTAGTTGTTTAACCCTGAGATAGGTTTGGCTGCTGTACATGAGATTCTGTAAACGTTGCTTTGTGATTGGTCATTTAGCATAGCCCACCCCCTCATTTGCATTTATATGGGAGAGAACTCAAGGAGTTTTTTGTTACTCCTGAGGAAAGTCCACGGATGCAGGTACCATGCTTGTTGATTGAAACGTAGAGGGAAACAAACATTTTATTTGTTCGATTGTAAAAGGTTGGAGAACTCATTATGATTTCACTCATATGATTTCAGTCAGGCTGACTCGCACGGTCTGCAAGCAGCCATCAATCATCTGGACGGGTCTCCCATCTCTACTGCCTCTGACATCAATTCTTCCTGGGAATTCTTCCAAAGCAAACTGCTCTCTCTCATGCATAGATTTATCCCATCTCGTCTTCAGTTGTCTTACTCTTCCTCCCATCCATGGTACACTGAATGTTATGGTGAGGCAGTTGCCCTGAAACAACTTGCCTTTGCCTCTTGGAAGGCAAATCCATCTGAAGGCAATCTCAGTTCCTTCCACCAAGCTCGGAACAAGTGAGTGTCTACCCTCAGGAGTGCCAGGAAGTGCTATCACTCCACACTCAAGATTGAACTCTCAAACCTGTCTCCTTCCTCCAAATCCTGGTGGCATCTGGTCAAATCCGTTTCTGGTGTTTGTTCCCCCTCCATCCCCTCCCTTACCTCAAATGGCTACACAGTTGACACCGCACATGACAAAGCCGAATGCCTCAACTCTGTGTTTGCCTCAAAATCTTGTGTCCCAAACCCATCTCTCTCTGTTCCCACCTTTCCCAGTCGAACCCAACTGCTCCTGTACTCTGTGTCCTTCTCTTCTGACAATGTGGAGAAGTTTTTGTCAAACCTCGACTCT
This sequence comes from Myxine glutinosa, assembly GCF_964187855.1. Lineage (NCBI taxonomy): Eukaryota > Metazoa > Chordata > Myxini > Myxiniformes > Myxinidae > Myxine > Myxine glutinosa. Next base: position 43,330,120 of record NC_136266.1, on the reverse strand, counting down.
GATTCTGCAACTGGACCAGACGTCATCAGCCCACGGGTCCTAAAATCCTGCTCTGCCGCTCTATCTCACCCTCTCTCTGTTCTTTCCACCCTCTCTTTTGTTCAAGGTCATCTGCCAGCATCTTGGAAATCAGCAAACATTACCGCTTTACACAAAAAAGGTGCAAAAACAGATCCTTCCAACTACAGACCAATCAGCATGTTCCCAATTATCAGCAAAGTCATGGAATCCATCATTGCTTCAGATATCAAATCCTTCCTCTTCTCCAATGGCTTGATCTCCGATCATTAATTTGGCTTCAGACCAGCTCATTCTACTCTGGACATGTTGCTTCTGCTGTCTCAACAATGGATGGAGGTCCTCAATGCCAAAAAGGAAATCAGAGCTGTCTCCCTTGACATATCACGTGCCTTCGATACGGTCTGGCACCCAGCTCTGCTCACCAAACTCTCCTCCTATGGTATCCATGGAAATCTCCACTCATGGCTTGCGGACTTCCTCTCTGGTCGTAGGCAACGTGTGGCCCTGAATAGATTTCTCTAATCTCCCTTTCCTGTTCTGGCTGGAGTTCCCCAAGGTAGTGTTCTGGCCCTGTGCTATTTCTGGTCTTCATCAATGATATCTCCGACTCTCTGGAAAATCCTCTCTATCTCTTTGCTGATGACTCCACTCTCTGCCGCTCCATTCCTCATCCCTCAGATCAGCAGTCTGCAGCCTCCTCACTCTCTGCAGACCTGGACAAAATCACAGACTGGTCAAACAAGTGGAACATGCTTTCAATCCTGACAAATCTCACACTCTTACCCTGTCTCTCCGAAAAGACCGACTGGAAAACCCTCCGATCTACTTTCTCAACAATCCTCTCCAATAAGTTCTGTCGCTCAAGCTTTTGGGTCTCACTATCTGCCATGATATTTCTTGGGAAAACCACATTTCCAAGCTGGCCTCCAAAGCCAGTCACCGACTGGGCATCCTCCTTCGTGCGAAGTCCTTCCTTGGCACACCTGAGCTCCTCACCACATACAAGGCTTTCATCCGCAGCTCAAAGGAATACTGTTCCCCCCTCTGGGCCGGTGCTCATGCTTCACACCTAGCTCGGCTTCACGCTGTTGAAACCAAAGCTTTCAGAATCATTGTAATCTCCTGCTAACACCGAGGGCCTTTCACTCACTCACCGCAGGCAGGTTTGTGGTCTTTTTGTCTTCTACCGACTCCTCTCCGGCCTTGCCCCCCCCCCCCCCCCCAGGTCTCTCTGTTCTCGGTCCCCCTAATATTCCTACAGGTCGCACAAGATCTGCCAACAACCCTCTTATGGTTAAACTGCCAAAATCTAGGCTCTATGCTCACCTTCACTATTTCATTCCCCTTTTCTCCCGCCTCTGGAACAAACTCCCCCACTCCCTCCAATCCCACTCCTCCCTCCAGGTCTTTAAAACAGCTGTTCACCACCATCTCTTATCTTCCCCCATCCAAAACCTTGATCTTTTCTACCACCGCTAATTCACCCCAGATATACTTTTTTTTTGAAATTACAACTTCTTTCCTGGAAGTCCTTGCAGTGTTCATATGTTTTATACCTCTCCCACCTCCCCCCAAGCCCTCTCCCTCCCACATTTCTCTCGATGTCCCTGCTCTCAAATGTTGTGTTTGTGTCCTTCCCCCTCTCTCCCCATCCTGTCTACCGCTCCCCTTATTTTGTGTTCCCACTGATGCCCGCAAAGCCCGCTTGGAGTTTGCAAAAAAGCACCTAAAGGACTCTCAGACTGTGAGAAACAAGTCTCTGCGGGCTTTCATGTGTCTTTCACTGAGGAGAGGCTTCCGTCCGGCCAGTCTGCCATAAACCCCAGATCGGTGGAGTGTTGCAGTGATGGTTGTCCTTCTGGATGTTTCGCCCATCTCCACACAGGATCTCTGGAGCTCAGCCAGAGTGACCATCGGGTTCTTGGTCACCTCTCTTACCAAGGCCCTTCTTCCCCGATTGCTCAGTTTGACCGGGCGGCCAGCTCTAGGAACAGTCCTGGTTGTTCCAAACTTCTTCCATTTAAGAATTATGGAGGCCACTGTGCCCTTGGGAACCTTCAATGCAGCAGAATTTTTTTTGGTAGGCTTCCCCAGATCTGTGCCTCGACACAATCCTGTCTCTGAGCTCTGCCGACAGTTCCTTCGACCTCGTGGCTTGGTTTTTGCTCTGATATGCATTGTCAGCTGTGATACCTTATACAGACAGGTGTGTGCCTTTCCAAATCATGTCCAATCAATTGAATTCACCACAGGTGGACTCCAATCAAGGTGTAGAAACATCTCAAAGATGATCAAGAGAAATGGGAGGCACCTGAGCTAAATTTCAAGTGTCATAGCAAAGGGTCTGAATACTTATGTAAATGTGATATTTCAGTTTGTTTTTTTAAAATAAATTTGCAAAACTTTCTAAAATCCTGTTTTCTCTTTGTCATTATGGGATATTGAGTGTAGATTGATGAGGGAAAAAATGAATATAAACGATTTCAGCATAAGGCTGCAACATAACAAAATGTGAAAAAAGTGAAGGGGTCTGAATACTTTCTGAATGCACTGTAATTAGAGAATAATCTGTGATATAATTTAATTTCTCACCAACCCCTCTCAAAACAAAAAAAACATCTAATTTCTTCTCATAGAAACGATTAAATTCTTTGAAATCAGAATATAATCTTAAAATTGAGCATCGCATCTGCTTTTCATTGTTTCTCGCTGTTTCATCGCAATTTTGTTGACATTACAAGTCAAGTGTCTAAACGTTGTTGCAGCACAAAGCATGCGATAACCCAAGGTGGACATTCTAATGCTGCAACTTTGTCTGTATGCCTTGTTTCATGGATGAGGTGCATTAAAAGTGCAGACAAGTAATTTATAATAAAATAAAATGATGCAGTAAAAGTACGAAATCGAAAAGTTGGTTGTAAGAATCATATAGAGTGAAGAAGAAGAAGAAGATAATATATAACAGCATGCAAGGCTAACATATTCACCATAGCAAATGCTGCATGTTCCTTCGTTGTGCTATCCTTGCTTCCCACACGAGCACGAGCCTTCAAGCCCTCTTTCTTAATTTACACAGCGCAATGACCGACTGTGATCCTCAAAAGACTTATTCGTCACGGGTGGAAGGATGCGTGCCGGGTTAATAAGCAGTCGCACTGCCATCAGCTGAGCCTCAGCAGTGTTGCTTGGCAATTTTGCTCCCCTTTGCGCTCATTATACGTATATATATCATCTTCGAAGAAGCGGGAAACTTTCACTAAATACATCCCGTAGTTTTATCTGCTCGGATCAGCGCCCACTCCCCCTCCGCAGATGCTTTTGGAAACAGAACATTCTAAAATAGTTTCTTTTCATATATTGTTCAAAGACTGCAATATCTATGATGTAATCTCATCCAGGAGGTTACCGAGTCCCATCGCTTACATCCTAACGCTATTCTTCTTAAACCACCTTGCTGTACGGCTTGATGGCCAACAAATTGGAAAACCAAGGAAACCACTTGGAAAAAGTCCTGTGGCGGTGAAGCTCCTGTGGGGAAACTTATACCATGTGCAGAGTGGCAATGACTGTCTGCCTAGACAGGCCTTACAGAGATAATAGGTATAAATAGCAGTTGATTGATGGCATGGCGAGACACATCTCTGTGTTTTTGTAATCCAGTATTTGATGACTTTGAAAGGAGGATATATGAAATTCCTCAGTTTTTAATCAATTGCTGTACTGTAATCCTTTAAGGAGCTACTATCTTGAAATATTCCTTCGGCCCACTCTCATGTAAACCCTGAAATCCGTGCTCGGTCTGTTTCATACATATTTGAATTTCTGTTTGCACAAAGTTTTGCTCTTTCCTCCAGTTCGGTCATTTAAGGGTTTTAATGTTGTTTTTTAAATTGGGATTAATTTTATTTGCGCAGAAGCTTAAAAAATGTTCATGGTTTTATTGCTTGTAAATCGTGCCATGCGTGCTGATACACGAGCGGTTTTGCGAGATGTAAGATCCTTCGGAGCAGAATGAATGAATGACGTGGGTCTTCTTGCCCGATTCAGGCTTCGCCATTGCCATAAGGCCATAAGGCATCTAGAGAAATAAGAATGCAATTCCACATGCCAGGCGCAAATAAATAAATAAATAAATAAATAGAAGCTATCTTTGTATTGTTCCGTCACTCTACTGCAGATGCAATTTCTCAGGAAAGCCAAGCAAAGTCATCAGGCCCCTATTTCGCATGGGTTGGGGTCCTCGTTGCGTGATGTCGTGCGTCGTCGCCTTCTGATTTAAAAAAAAATTATTACTATTATTTTCCTGTGGTTTATAATGCTTTCAAATGCAATTTGAATTTACGGGCAGCACGTGCCAGTAGTCAGGTTCACCATGTCAATAAATTATATTTCGTTCAAAATCATGGTAGATTAGCAAACCTATACATTTTTGGAAAGGTTATAGCATAAGGAAACTAAAAATCAATGTTTACATTTGGAGAGATACCTGTATGGCGGCCATTTTGGATTTTCAAAATGGCCACTGTAAAATACATATTTTGTTCTATTTCTGCATCTAATTACCCTAAAAACTTTTTAAAATATACTAAACCTATATTTTCAGGGACAAGGAATCCAATGAAAGTATCAAATTAGTGCTATGGGGAATGGTAAGACACGAATCAAAGGTTTTGAATTGCAAAATACTGTCTTCATATTCGCGATAAGTTGCATAATCAAATACATGTTATCATTTTGTACAGGCAGTTAATAACATCAAAATGTGTCACAATAATTCATATCACCAAACATACACAGGCAGTCAGCAAAATCATATATACACATGCAGTCAGTATAACTTCACATCGACACAGGCAGTCAATGACAAAAATATACACAGGCAGTCAATGGCATCAAACATACACGATTACAGAATATGCCATTTAGAGTTCGTCATCACTGTCCTGTGTGTCGTATCCGACAATATAGTCCGCATCGTTTTCACAGTCCGTTCCACACAAGCAAAGGTCGATCAAATTGATTGGCAAATCGAATTGGTCGAATGGTCGATCGAATCGAATTCGATGAATCGAATCGAATCGAATCGATCGAATTGGTCGAATGGTCGAGTGGTCGATCGAAGCGATTGGTCGAATGGTCGAATTGGTCGAATGGTCGAGTGGTCGATCGAAGCGATTGGTTGAATGGTCGAATGGTCGAATTGGTCGAATGGAATTGGTCCATTGGTCGAATTGGTCGAATCGAAATGGTCGGAATTGGCAAATGTAAACATTGATTTTCAGATTTTCCATGTAATATCGTTTCCAAAAATGTATAGGTTTGCTAATCTACCATGATTTTGAACGAAAAAACATAGTGAACCTGACTACAGCGGTAATTTACATGCACAGCATTATACAAACCTATTTAAAACATAATGAAATGTTCCTTCTTTTAACATTGATTTCATATCAATTGTCGGTGCTTTGTGGTTAAATTAGGCATTTGTTGTTGTTGTTTTTTTATCTACCTCGCCTGCGTAACGGTCAAGTTGTGTTTATATAAAACGTAATGTATGGCTATTTCTATAACTTATTTGAACTGAAATACTCCACATTTGTAGATCTTCGCTTTCACAGCGTTCTATGTTTGTGATTGAATTTTTATTTTATGCCTCGATCGACAAAGTCGCCGGAGGCATTATGTTTTCAGGTTGTCCATCTGGCTGTCCGTCCGTCCGTCCGTCCGTGATAGGTTTTCGTTACCGCGATAACTTGAGAACGGCTATAGGGATCTAATTTAAACTTGGTACAGATATGTATAGTGATTTAAAGATTAACTGATTAGATTTTGGGGTCACGAGGTCAAAGGCCAAAGGTCATGTCAGGTAAAAAAATTGATAACTTGTGAACAGCTGAAGGGATTTAAATTAAAACTTGGTACAGTTATGTATAATGATGTAAGCATGAACTGATTAAATTTTGAGGTCAAGAGGTCAGAGGTCATGTCAGGTCAAAATGTGATAATTTGAGAACAGCTGAATGGGTTTAAATCAAACTTGGTACAAGTATGTATAATGATGTAATAATGTGGGCGTAGGCATATATCGGTCGATGTCGTGATGTCGAAGAGTGTCCTAGTTTGAAATACTATGAAAACTTAAAATTTAGATTTTTTAAATATGATTTTTTCTTTCCTACTTAAATGCATAGACTAGTATTCATTTTCTCCTCTTCTCTCAAAAACACACATGGCTTTTTTAAAACTCTTAATAAATCTCATGTGGTTATGTCGTTTAATTTATCCTCGAGATCGTTTTGCACGTCATTGCTTTGCACTTTCTTCACGTTTGTGTTTTATTAGTTTATTTTTCTGTCTTTTTGTACAAGTATATTTGCAGAATTTCCAAAAAATTGTGCATTTTATGTAATGCGTATACACTACTCACAATAAGTTAGGGATATTGGCAGGTTCTTCGGTGTGGTTGATTTTGTGTATTAATTATGTTGAAAAAAGTTATTGGTCCTAATTCTATGGTTATTAATGAGTGAAAAAACACAGCATTCTTGATTTCAATACCATAACCCTAACCCCTATAATATTAAAAAACTCACTCCCACAATATCCCTAACTTATTGTGAGTAGTGTATGTGTAGTATGATAGTAATAATAATGGAGGCCCATGCACTTTACAGAGCTGTGAAGGGTTCACAAACACGTCAACAGATGCTTCAGGGCTATAACCAATCCATACAATATTGCCATTGTGACGCAGGATACATTACTAAGGGTACAGCCATTCAGAATTTGTTAAAGAGCGCCAGTGATAGCGTGCCTACTCTTCACTAAAGACACAGATCTCGAACATTCACCAACTAATTATAATAGATGGGATGCCCAGTTTAACGACCATCCGAGGGAATGACCTGCTGTGTGATGCAGTGCCCTGCCTGTGTAGTGCCAATCTCAAAGTTTATAGTCGAGCTGAAAATTGAAACATGCATAAACAGAAAAAAAAGAACAGGGTCTGTGCTCATTTGCAGAGAAGCAGGGCGCTCACAGTGAGGCATGATCAATAGCTGAGAACTGTGAACCCTGGGCAGTTCAGGACTCAGTTGCATGCCTCCTCTTCATGAAATTTGATTTTTAATGACCACCAACTAATGCTAATAGATGAAACGCCCAGTTTAATGCCCATCCGAGTGACAGCACATATATTGATGCCTTACCCTGCATGGGAAATACTAGGAAAACAGTTTATTGCTGTGTCAAGATTCAAACCCAGGTGAGGCAGCTGAAAGACATGTGCACATCCCTCTAAACTATCCTCACAGCCAAACGTCATATTTATAGTTTTTTTGTCAAAAAAAATGGTTTTTGCTTTTTCCCTGAAATTTGATGCAAAGTTTTGCCTTATTATTTGTGATATTTCAGTCCTCCGTAGACATTTAAAAAAATGAAAGTGTGTAATCAGGTGGCTGCAAATTACCTTGCAATGGAATGGTGATAAAATGGCTGAAAGTCATCGTAAATGATGTCTGAGCTTCTGGCAATTTCCTTCACATTTGATGCAAATTGCTGAAAATATTCCTCGACCTATTTGCGACACTGTTAGTGCGGATGTGTATCCCATTACAGAGGTAGTTAACTGGCCAAGAGTGCAATGCTTTGTGACTCTATCAGGTATCGAGTTAACAATGTTCTGATATGCCGAAGGAGAATCGTGCCCAAGACTCTTGAAAATTGTGATTGAGACACCTCTGGGACAGTAGTATGGATATGTCTATCCCTGGAGCTCAATTCCCTCCGACTCGCTCATGTGAACAACATGATGGAAAGTTACTGAAATCATTCCCGTTGCCTGGTACCCTTGGCCATTCATAACGGTTTCCCCATCAGTCTCTGCAGAAAGGCTTTTGCTGGTTTCATCAGGATGAGGATTGGGAGATTTTTGGCACGAACCTTGGATTACTCAGCAAGTATGACAATGGATCAGGTTAGACCTCTCGGAGCTAGAGTGAGATTGCATGTGTGCCACCTTCATTGGCGCAACATTTATGCATTAAGGTAACGTTCTGCTTTTTTCCCCATTAAATTCTGCTTTTTAATCAACCTGTTGAAAGTGTTTATACGAAATTGTTTTGGCTATTCTAAAGCTCACGGTATAAACAACTGTTTGTCTCTAACCTGCTTTTATCCTCAAAATGAAGACTGTATGGCTATGACCTTCGCCAACAGTTTTAAACCCGACATTATGCACACAAGGTTTCCCTTCAGCTTCGAGTAGTTTGTGCACAAAAGAACGCTGCACAAATGGGAATTGACTCAACTTGTTTCAAGGTAAACCAGAAATATCTCCCCCAGGTATCGCATGCAGCACTAATTCCAGGTTTTCCGTAACCCACCGCCGTCGGCATGGAGACCGATGCACGATGACAATTAGTGGCACCATTGAGGGGGAGGGGAAAAAAATAGGTACTGAGCAGGAATCCGGTAAGGGAGCTCGTTCGACCCCTTGTGTGGCATCCACGTGTTTGCGAGGCCCATCTGAAGTCGGAAATTAAAACGTCAGGAAAAATAAAGCGATTCGCGCTCGCAATTTATCATTCCTGGACACCTCATTCTGAGCTGGTTACTCCTTCAAAGAGTGCAAGTAATTTATGCAGACACCTGGCGATTTATCAGGATGAGCCTATAAAGTGTCATCGGTAAATTTTCATTTGGATCTGCGGCCTGCGTTGATTTTGTACTTATGTCGACTTTCTTTGTAGTAAAAAACAAAGAGAATTGTTGGGTTATTGTCAGGTGCTTACGCTGCCGTGTCTCCCACGGTACTTTGCAGAGCTATGTTAAAATTGTGGCTTTAGAAGATGACTGTTAAATTGTAAATGATGTGTTTATGAACATGCCACCTGTTTTACCTCTCGTGCAAGTCACTAATGTCATACATCCAGAATTTTACAGGACATCCCCTAAAAAAAATTTTTGAACAGGAAATCCCAAGAAGGACGAACAAAAGAATCAAACATGAAAAATAACAAAGTGAACCTTCAAAAAAAAGGACTGACTTTTGCACATTCAAGTAATAATGAGACAAAAGGAGACACGACGAAGCTGAATAGGTGAAATTTAAATTGGTTTTGCTTACGCCGGTACAATTTTTTCCATTTATTTGCTGCATCTCCAGACGCATCCAATGCTCTTTGTTCAGGTCATGTCCAAGGGCAGGCCAGACATGCAGGCGTTTCCTACCAAGCAAAATGCATGCACCGTTGCAATTTCCGATTTTTTAACGGATATTTCACCAGATAACCATCGTTGAAATGTCAGCAGGGGGGTAGGGGGGTGGCAAGAGGGATGTGAAGTATGTGGAAGTTTTCATCCCAAAGAATTGCTTTCTCTCTTTCTTGTCCTCTCTTGCTGCTTAGTTCTAAAGTCCACAAGCCCGTGCACCTGCGGCGGCCACCGCAATTCGGTCTTGGACAATTGCAAGAGTAAATATCCATGCGTGCCAAGAAGAATGCTTACGGGCAGAATTTGCGAATGCTTGTGGAAGAAAAGGGTGCTCCCGCTGGCCTAGAAACCAGGGATTTTCACCGGCGCTTGAAAACATGTTCCGGGCCTTCAACATTTCATTCCTTTCCTTGCCAGACCCATTGCCAATTTTGCCATGATATGCATAGGCCGCGTATGTTTGAATCATAGCCCATGTTGCGCGTTGACCTCAAAGCCAACTCAACGCCCAGCTATCCGCAGAATGGTTGTGTTGGCCTGTTCCCAAAGATTTTCTCATGGAGTAAACATTGTTAAAATCAATCGTACTGGCAAAGGACATCAATCCTTCATTGTCATTTGATGTTGACATGAAAATACCCAGAGACGAGCATTGTTGCTTAACAATGCCATGAGCAGTTTCCTAGTGTCTGTCCTTTTCACCAATAAAAAGTAATACGAGGAAGATAAAAACGGATACATGTTAAGAAAAGCAAAAAAAGGATGGATACAAAAGGGAAATGAGCTGGATTTTATAAGCGTAGCAAAGAGGATAACACAGAGATAAACAGGAATATGAGGGATAAGATTTGTCGCCTTAGTTTTTCTGTTATCGTCTTGCACCAGAGATGTCAACAATATGCAATGTTTGCTCCCCCTGCTTCCCCTTTAGCCTTCCGTCTGTTTTTAAAATAGCTTTAGCTTCAGGAGCCCCCCTCGGCGATTCTTTGTGCCGGTTGATGTCGAAAAGCATATTAAAACTAGCTGAACCCATTGCCATGGTTCCCTTACTTATGGCTAGGCATCTTGTTAAACAAGCAGACACTTTCCAATAACGTTAAGGTTTTGGCACCGAGGAGAGTTCTGTGCTTGAGTAGATGCAGGTCCAGCCAAGCAAAACTTGTTGGAAGGCTTTTTATTTTAAAAAAAATTCTTCATACATTTCCTGCAAAAGAAAGTTCATAATTTTCTGGATGAGCAGAATCATTGAATGACAGGAGCTCGATTGGCAGCCGGATGTTCGCTCGTGGAGTTGGATCGTCATTGGCCTTGGATTTTTGACGTCAAGGTTGAGATGCTTCAGTTTCTGTGATGAGATGCAGGATGGTTGGTGACAAATCTAACTCTCACCTTTATTCGAGCTCATCCCGGCTGCTTTCTATGCCTCCCCACTCGCCAAAGTCCTCTTTCTTGATTTTGTTATTATCCCGCTCACTCGAGTCATGACGACATGAGTACATTTCCTTTGACTGTCTCCATCAGAAATACAGCAAAGGATGTGACTCGGCCTGACGATGCATTCACTCAGGAAACACACACACAGGAATATATTAAGGGGCTGTTCAAATTGTGTGCTCGTCCATATTGGGTTTCATTTCCATCTGAATGTTTCAGAGGAACCAACAATGCTATGTTGCGGAGAATATGACAATTAGACTTTGCCACTATTGACCACAATCGGTCCAACCTGAATGTATACTTCAACAGAAGGGAATCTACTTTCCAAGACTGCTTTTCCAACACTTCCAAGACTGTTGCAAAGGTTGATGCATTCCATCTGTAATTTTTTTTTATCTGTCAGAGCATTGCATTGGCAGAGAGAGGGTTAACAGCACATTTCATCTGAGCGCCACAGGTGGGCGTATAAAGCATCCGTCCTTGTGAACTTGGAATAAATAGGGTGTTACCGGCACATAATGGCCTACTCTGTTGAAAGGCACCCATAGGAGCTTTATTACCCACAAATGAGTTCTAGCAAATGGGGCAGCTGATTTCATATCTCCTAAGAAAGGATGCATACTGTACGTGCAACACCACGCCTACAGTACACCACGCAGATGAGTTTGTAGTCACCTTGTCCTCTTAAATTGGGAATTAAATCCAGACTAGACAAATCATAAGCAAGTATGCAGCTAACGGAGATGTCCTGCCCTGCCAGCAATATACATTGGTTTCAGCTTTAAGCTGTTTCGAACATAAAAGGAAAGGCAAGGTGTTGACCGAAGTTTGAGTCAACCCAAAAGCCTCTCTTTTTAACTGGATTCTACCACTTGGCCGAAGGGGTCACACCACCACTAACTCCAGATATGCTTTTATTGATCCTCGGCAGGCTGACACTCATTTCGCCGACCTCGGAGGGATGATAGGCTGAGTCGACCCATCTGGTGTTGCTTTGGTATGGCTGGTTGTTGAACTAAGGACCCTAAGATCCAAAGCCAACTGCCCGCCTTTACCATTAAGCCACCACCAGGCATAAACTTGAGACTGAGGATGACCTAAATCTTTCTTATAGTGAACATCCCCGCCAGGATTATTTCCTTTCCGTGGCATTATATTTGAACCTAATGTTTCTTACGTGCTGTTCCATACTGTAGAATACTCAATAATTTCAATAGAATAAATTTATTACCACTAATTTTAAATCGACCCGTTTGTTTCCTCGTTATTTATTTATTTATTTGCAGTTGCAGCTATCGCCTAACCTAATGTTTCTTACGTGCTGTTCCATACTGTAGAATACTCAATAATTTCAATAGAATAAATTTATTACCACTAATTTTAAATCGACCCGTTTGTTTCCTCGTTATTTATTTATTTATTTGCAGTTGCAGCTATCGCCATAGAGTATTTTACATTTTTCAGTTTTGCAATGCAATGTCCAAGTTTTTTTTGCAAAGCAAACACAACTTTGGGCATTAATTTTCTGACAAGGTGATTTGGACATGAAAAACAATGCTGTTTATTTTTTAAATCTGATCCGTTACCCCATTATTATCTTTCTCGGAGTAAAAGAAGATGGATTTGAACAATTCCAATTTGTGTCAATTTGAATGATCCCGGAATGTATCTACTCAAATTTTAGCGATAGTCAACTTCATGAGCATTGATTGTGGATGTGCTGAGCGATTCCCTCTCAGTTTTGATACCACACACCTCCTTCCCTTGGTGCTTTTCCCAAATCCTTAAACCCTTGCTTTGGCCTGATTAGTGTTCTTATCTGAACCGATTGCTCATGCGATGATTGGAACCCAGATTCAAATCCCACATGCCATGTGCATTTGTCTGCAGTCCATGAATGTCCTTATAATTCACTGATGTCCAGTAATGTCTTAGTCCTGCAAGTGATATGTGTATAAACTTCTCGTTGGAGCCTTATTATTATTATTCGTACCATAGTCGCTTCTGGTGGCCGTTGGTGATAGAAAGCACATGCACGCGATGTATCTGTAAGCTATAATCTTGGGGGGCACTTCTCCACACCAGATGTGGATTCCCAGTACACTGGTACTCATTTCGCCGACCTCGGAGGGATGACAGGCTGAGTCAACCCCACCTGGTGTTAATTCAACAGCTGACTATGATTCAAAGTCAGGACCCTAGGATCCCTGGTCGACCAAGGAACCCAGTCAGGACCCTAGGATCCCAGGAACATTTTTTTACCAGTGATTTAATGCTCTAAAGTTTAGAGCATTAAATCACTGGTACAAAATGTTCCTGGGTTAGAAGGATATAGTCATGACTCCAAATGCTTACATCCTTCCCCATACAAGGTGTATCAGCAGGGAAGATTTTGAAGAAAAAAAAGGGCAACCGTGTAGATGCTGAGGTAGGTTGCATCAAGGTTAAAAACTGGATTTTCAAAATAAATGCTCCAATTCAAATAATTTTTAAAACTCTCTACATAACGGTAAAGGTAACAAGCTAAAAAACACACTGTTGCAGTCTTTTGTCAGAAGAACCAGGGCGTGCAACCAGTTGATGTAAGTGTATGAGTGAGCACTTAATACGCAATATGGAAAGAAAGTCATGAACGGGATTCAAAAACTTTTCAAATGCTCTGGGATACCATGACCATGGCAAATTGAGAATTATTTGGCAGTAAAAGTCTCATGCTTGATATTACACCAGAGCCAAGTCAAGGTGTACTTTTGGCACTCGCGTTTGAAAATGGAACAAAAAACGAGAGCAGAAGTATTGGGCGACTTCAGCATTGACATTCGGATTCATTGTCCCGGAATACCTTAACTTTGAGAAACTTTTGATGGATTTGCTGTTTGACTCTAAGGCAAGCTTGTTTTCTTATGAAAGACATGAGCTTGAAAGCTCATTTTTTATGGCATATTTACTCCGTTCAGGTGAAGTGAAAAGCAGGGTTATGCAATTGGTTCACGTCTGTCCATTCGTCCATCCATTTACAAACGTCATTGTATGACCGAGGAACAACATATTTAAATAGAATGTTATATTTTGAGCACGAATCGGAACATGAATCAGAAAACAAACTTGTAGTTTAGCAGTACTTTGGCTCTGAATTCATCCTAATCAGACTTGTGTAGAGAAGTAAGATGATATTTAAACGATGAAGCTGCTTCAATATTTGGCTATGTCACCTTGTCATTATTTTACACCAAACATTTACATAGAGAATTTACTCTATGTAAATGACTAAATTACTAAATTTTATGTAAATAATTAATTACTAAATTACTAAATTACTAAAATTTACTCTATGAAGTCCCCCACACTCCGGAATGAGGCCGCGGCCACATAGACTATGTTACCCCCCAAACAAAGTTGTATTTGTATGTGTACCCCGAGTAAAGTATAAAAGCGTTTATAGTTGGAGTATCTGGCGTTGCTCAAATGAAAAAGAAACATTAACATATTTGAAATGAGGGAAAATATAATGGAAAAGGAATTGCATCGAAATCAGAATCCATCACAAATGTCAAATCATCATTTTACCTTTTCGTTGAAGATATGCTGGTGAATGTGCCGTTCATCACGTTTCTGAGTTAAGTATGATGACTTTCAGGAAGAAGAAGAAGCCTCACCACCAACTTCGACCGCTTCCGGAATTGTTTTATTATCTGTGTTTAAATGTCTGGTGATTGTTTTGTATTTATTTATGCGAATGTGTACTTGTATATAACTGTCATTAATCAAAAAGGCTTGGGCACTATAGAGCAAAAAAAAAATTAAATCCAAAAAAACGAACTTTAAAAAAAAAAAGGTTTTTTTTTTTTGCCTAAAACACTCCCAGGCACTCACTGATGAAACTCTGAAAGTTTGACCCAGAGCCGTTTAGTCATCTCTGAGAAAAATGGCGACACACAGACACACAGACAGACCAACGACTCTCTTATATAGTAGATGCCAAACTGAACCGCTTCCTTCGGACATGGGTGCGATTCTTTTTTCCACTGTCTGGCAGTCAAACAAAATTGAAAATCACTCTAAAAAGGAAACTTACTGTTTTCTTCGATGTCATAAAGGAAACAAACAGGCACGAAAAACGAATGTTACTTGTTAAATAAGGTGATATATATAAGACACTGCATCAGCAACGGTAAACATCCGAAATTTTTTAATACCACCTTTAAAATCATTATTTTATTTCAATTGAATTATATACTCAAAACATGGGGTAAGTTGTTCTACGAACTCTTTAGTTTTTATTTGTAATAATGTTCGCATATGAAATATTTGTTTTTTCACATGCAAATCTCATTACAAATAAAATCTAGAGGTGCATAAGCATAAGATATTAAGAAGCGAAGAGAGAACTGAAAGTGTAAAGAAAGATTAAGTTACAATGCTAATAATGGCTGCAGGTGAAGGAAGAAACACAAATAAGAACACAAAAGTGACCAAAGATAAACATGTTCCACAGAAGCATAATGAGCAGATTAAGTGCTCTCCAATGCCATGAGGAATTGCAATGGAAGAGGCCTCAACCCAAATTAATCGTTAAACCGGGAGAGAATGCAATAGGGCATTACCATGACAATGGACCACAACCCAAATTCATACACATATGGTCATTAACTGCCCATTTCTCAGGCTGGAAGATTGCTTTATACATGTGCAACTGCAATCAGAAACACCAACTTCCTTCGTCTGCGATGGATGAAGCTTCGATTCGCAAATTGCAAGTGTTTCTGTGAGAGCTGTGGCCTCTCGTCCATCTGTTTACAGATGGTTGTCTGAAGCGCAGAAGTTCCATTTGCAGCAACAAAGGGCCCCCAGAGCAAAATGCTACACAGAGGCCAGTCTTTCGACAATGTGTCAGATCTAATTGTCTCCGAGATAGGCAAGGAATACATTTAAGTTTAAGAACTATCATTGAAACCCAGAGGCGTTCCTCTGAACCATTTAAAACCTGGTTGCTCACCATCACCACTTAACTAATGGTTTTATTTTCTCCGGGTTGCTCTATGTTTTTCTCCTCATTCCACATGTGCAAGACAGCAGTATAGTTGGGAAGCCAATTGGGCAATTCTTCACCGAACCTCTTTTTGTCGGACAAAGTTTTTTTTTTTAATTCTTGATTATTCATCTCCAGGATATGTTTGATATCCAAGTGGGTGTGAACCTCTCACCCTTGGGGAAAATAATAAAAGTCAGAGAATCCAAGATGGCCACTATGGAATAGTAAAATAATTATTTATTTTCATATCTTTGCAACTTGAAAAGTTATAAACATTATTCAAATGTCCTTTTATATGTTTTCAGACATTAGGAATCTGATGCCACCATTATTTTTATTTTTTTTAATGTAAAAATAATATGGCCGATGTTTGTCTATAAGAGATGTAAAAAATATATTTATGCTATAAGAGAGATGTTTGTCTGTCTCTGTCACCATTTTTCTCAGAGCCAAACGGATCTTTGTTAAACTTTCAGAGGTTCATCAGTGTCATCTTCAGAGGTTCATCATAAAGGCTGAGGCACAATAGAGCGATTCATAAAAATCCAAAAAGATCAAACTTTTAAAAAAAATTCTAAAAACTATTCTAAAAACACTGGGGAGTGTTTTAGGCCAAAATAAATTTAAAGACCTGGCCATATTTCTGGCTCACCCTGTGTGTATATATATATATATATAGTAATGCTCTAGAAAAGTTCATATAAAGGAGTGCCCTACATCTGGCAAATAAAATGCATTTACTTCTTCACGCAGCTGTATGAATCAAATTGGTGCCCCTTTATATGAACGTTTCTAGAGCATTACTTGGTACATACCTCCTCAATACACACAAGTAGTACAGCATGCACACAAGTTTTGTTTGGCATTTTCTACAAGCTATGGAATGTAACTTCTTTTCTATACCTTGCCACATGGCACATATACTTATATAAAGGGGCCTTTTCTATGCCCCTGGCACTTAACCCAAGAATATATATATATACCGTATATATATATATATATATATATATATATATATATATATATATATATATATATATATATATATACATACATATACATACATACATAGCGTCGATACTGAGGAACGGGCTTATTTTAGCTGAGGCTAATGACTGTACCTGAGTTGCTGTGTTGTTGAAGGAACTGCGCTCCAACGCGAGTCGAAAGAATTGACGCGACCAAAGACGGAAGTCGTCCGAGTTGCTTTATTGAAACAAAACAGCTCAGGTATTCTGACAAGCCCGTTTTTCGGGCAGCAATATATATACACATTTATGTCGGGAAGTTTGCCCGGCAAAAGCTAAACCGGGCATGCCCGGGTGTCAAGGGCGAGCCTTGGAAAGGCGAGTCTGGACCTGCCCGGGCGTGTTTGGCTGCGGCCTGGCAAGTCGAGGCTGGGCGTGCCCGGGCGCTCTGGGCGAGCCCTGGAAAGGCGATAGCGGGCATGCCCGGACGCTCTGGGCGAGCCCTGGAAAGGCGATAGCGGGCATGCCCGGACGCTCTGGGCGAGCCCTGGAAAGGCGATAGCGGGCATGCCCGGACGCTCTGGGCGAGCCCTGAAAAGGCGATAGCGGGCATGCCCGGGAAAGACGAGACCGGGCGTGCCCGGGAGGTTCGGGCATGCCCGGGAACAGTGAGTCCGGGCATGCCCGGGAGAGGCGCGTCTGGCCGTGTTCTGGCCGGTGCAAGGCGATTGTGTGCATCCAGCGTTAACCGCTACATTGTCATGATTTTCACCAATGATAATACAAACAATTACTTTACACAAATGTATTTGTTGTGTTTGTGATATTACATTTTTATAGGTAATTTAGGTTGAAGATTTAGGTTGAATGTTTTTTTTTTCAAGAAAGAACCCCTGAGCGCATACATAGGGGAGGGGTAGGGGCAGACTGGAAGTTTGGGACGATTACACCTCACCACCACGTAATTCAAAACACCGCACCACAACGTAATTCAAAACACCTCAACACCACGTAATTCAAAACACCGCACCACCACATAATTCAAAACACCGCACCACCACGTAATTCAAAACACCTCAACACCACGTAATTCAAAACACCTCACCACCACGTAATTCAAAACACCGCACCACCACGTAATTCAAAACGCCTCACCACCATAAAACACGTAATAAAAACACCTCACCACCACGAAATTGAAAACACCTCACAGCCATAAAACACGTAATAAAAACACCTCACAGCCATAAAACACGTAATAAAAACACCTCACAGCCATAAAACACGTAATAAAAACACCTCACAGCCATAAAACACGTAATAAAAACACCTCACCACCACCAAAATAAAAACACCTCACAGCCATAAAACACGTAATAAAAACACCTCACAGCCATAAAACACGTAATAAAAACGCCTCACAGCCATAAAACACGTAATAAAAACACCTCACCACAACGAAATTAAAAACACCTCACAGCCATAAAACACGTAATAAAGACGCCTCACCACCACCAAAATAAAAACACCTCACAGCTATAAAACACGTAATAAAAACACCTCACCACCACCAAAATAAAAACACCTCACAGCCATAAAACACGTAATAAAAACACCTCACCACCACCAAAATAAAAACACCTCACAGCCATAAAACACGTAATAAAAACACCTCACAGCCATAAAACACGTAATAAAAACACCTCACCACCACCAAAATAAAAACACCTCACAGCCATAAAACACGTAATAAAAACACCTCACAGCCATAAAACACGTAATAAAAACGCCTCACAGCCATAAAACACGTAATAAAAACACCTCACCACAACGAAATTAAAAACACCTCACAGCCATAAAACACGTAATAAAGACGCCTCACCACCACCAAAATAAAAACACCTCACAGCTATAAAACACGTAATAAAAACACCTCACAGCCATAAAACACGTAATAAAAACGTCTCACAGCCATAAAACACGTAATAAAAACACCTCACCACCACCAAAATAAAAACACCTCACAGCCATAAAACACGTAATAAAAACACCTCACAGCCATAAAACACGTAATAAAAACACCTCACAGCCATAAAACACGTAATAAAAACACCTCACCACCACCAAAATAAAAACACCTCACAGCCATAAAACACGTAATAAAAACACCTCACAGCCATAAAACACGTAATAAAAACACCTCACAGCCATAAAACACGTAATAAAAACACCTCACCACAACGAAATTAAAAACACCTCACAGCCATAAAACACGTAATAAAGACGCCTCACCACCACCAAAATAAAAACACCTCACAGCCATAAAACACGTAATAAAAACACCTCACAGCCATAAAACACGTAATAAAAACACCTCACAGCCATCAAGCAAGTAATAAAAACACCTCACAGCCATAAAACACGTAATAAAAACACCTCACAGCCATAAAACACGTAATAAAAACACCTCACCACAACGAAATTAAAAACACCTCACAGCCATAAAACACGTAATAAAAACGCCTCACCACAACCAAAATAAAAACACCTCACAGCCATAAAACACGTAATAAAAACACCTCACAGCCATAAAACACGTAATAAAAACGCCTCACAGCCATAAAACACGTAATAAAAACGCCTCACAGCCATAAAACACGTAATAAAAACACCTCACAGCCATAAAACACGTAATAAAGACGCCTCACCACCACCAAAATAAAAACACCTCACAGCCATAAAACACGTAATAAAAACACCGCACAGCCATAAAACACGTAATAAAAACGCCTCACAGCCATAAAACACGTCATAAAAACACCTCACAGCCATCAAGCACGTAATAAAAACACCTCACAGCCATAAAACACGTAATAAAAACACCTCACAGCCATAAAACACGTAATAAAAACACCTCACCACAACGAAATTAAAAACACCTCACAGCCATAAAACACGTAATAAAAACGCCTCACCACCACCAAAATAAAAACACCTCACAGCCATAAAACACGTAATAAAAACACCTCACAGCCATAAAACACGTAATAAAAACGCCTCACAGCCATAAAACACGTAATAAAAACAACTCACAGCCATAAAACACGTAATAAAAACACCTCACCACCACCAAAATAAAAACACCTCACAGCCATAAAACACGTAATAAAAACACCTCACCACCACCAAAATAAAAACACCTCACAGCCATAAAACACGTAATAAAAACACCTCACCACCACCAAAATAAAAACACCTCACAGCCATAAAACACGTAATAAAAACACCACTCAGCCATAAAACACGTAATAAAGACGCCTCACCACCACCAAAATAAAAACACCTCACAGCCATAAAACACGTAATAAAAACACCACTCAGCCATAAAACACGTAATAAAAACACCTCACAGCCATAAAACACGTAATAAAAACACCTCACCACCACCAAAATAAAAACACCTCACAGCCATAAAACACGTAATAAAAACGCCTCACAGCCATAAAACACGTAATAAAAACGCCTCACAGCCATAAAACACGTAATAAAAACACCTCACAGCCATAAAACACGTAATAAAAACACCTCACAGCCATAAAACACGTAATAAAAACGCCTCACAGCCATAAAACACGTAATAAAAACACCTCACCACCACCAAAATAAAAACACCTCACAGCCATAAAACACGTAATAAAAACGCCTCACAGCCATAAAACACGTAATAAAAACACCTCACCACCACCAAAATAAAAACACCTCACAGCCATAAAACACGTAATAAAAACACCACTCAGCCATAAAACACGTAATAAAAACACCTCACAGCCATAAAACACGTAATAAAAACACCTCACCACCACCAAAATAAAAACACCTCACAGCCATAAAACACGTAATAAAAACACCTCACCACCACCAAAATAAAAACACCTCACAGCCATAAAACACGTAATAAAAACACCTCACAGCCATAAAACACGTTATAAAAACACCTCACAGCCATAAAACACGTAATAAAAACACCTCACAGCCACGAAATTAAAAACACCTCACCACCACGTCATTTAAAAACACCTCACCACCAAGTAATTCAAAACACCTCATCACCAACTAATTCAAAACACCTCACCACCACTTAATTAAAAACACCTCACCACCACGTAATTATAAATACCTCACCACCACGTAATTATAAATACCTCACCACCACGTAATTCAAAACACCTCAACACCATGTGATTTAAAAACACCTCACCACCATGTGATATTAAAACACCTCACCACCATGTGATTTAAAAACACCTCACCACCACCTAATTAAAAACACGTCACCACCAAGTAATTCAAAACACCTCATCACCAACTAATTCAAAACACCTCACCACCACTTAATTAAAAACACCTCACCACCACGTAATTATAAATACCTCACCACCACGTAATTATAAATACCTCACCACCACGTAATTCAAAACACCTCAACACCATGTGATTTAAAAACACCTCACCACCACGTCATTTAAATACACCTCACCACCAAGTAATTCAAAACATCTCACCACCACATAATTCAAAACACCTCATCACCAACTAATTCAAAATACCTCACCACCACCTAATTAAAAACACCTCACCACCACGTAATTCAAAACACCTCACCACCACGTAATTCAAAACACCTCACCACCATGTGATTTAAAAACACCTCACCACCATGTGATATTAAAACACCTCACCCCCACGTCATTTAAATACACCTCACCACCAAGTAATTCAAAACATCTCACCACCACATAATTCAAAACACCTCATCACCACGTAATTAAAAACACCTCACCACCACGTAATTCAAAACACCTCACCACCACGTAATTCAAAACACCTCACCACCATGTGATTTAAAAACACCTCACCACCACCACCTAATTAAAAACACGTCACCACCAAGTAATTCAAAACACCTCATCACCAACTAATTCAAAACACCTCACCACCACTTAATTAAAAACACCTCACCACCACGTAATTATAAATACCTCACCACCACGTAATTATAAATACCTCACCACCACGTAATTCAAAACACCTCAACACCATGTGATTTAAAAATACCTCACAACCACGTCATTTAAATACACCTCACCACCAAGTAATTCAAAACATCTCACCACCACATAATTCAAAACACCTCATCACCAACTAATTCAAAACACCTCACCACCACCTAATTAAAAACACCTCACCACCACGTAATTCAAAACACGTCACCACGACGTAATTCAAAACACCTCACCACCATGTGATTTAAAAACACCTCACCACCATGTGATATTAAAACACCTCACCCCCACGTCATTTAAATACACCTCACCACCAAGTAATTCAAAACACCTCACCACCAAGTAATTCAAAACACCTCACCACCATGTGATTTAAAAACACCTCACCACCATGTGATATTAAAACACCTCACCCCCACGTCATTTAAATACACCTCACCACCAAGTAATTCAAAACACCTCACCACCACGTGATTCAAAACCACCACAACGTTATTAAAAACACTTCACTACCACGGAAACAAAAGTTTGAGGGAGTCGTTAAGTGACAACACAGACACCGCCCAGATGTGTCGATATATAGATAAATGACTGTACCCGAGTTGCCGTTTTGTCATGGTTTAAACCAATCATAATTCAAACAATTATTTTGCACAAATGTATTTGTAATATACGTGATATCACATTTTATAAACAATTGAAGGGCATATAATAATACGCTTAGGACATACCGACGTGAGAGATGTGCATACCAGAAGTTTGGTACGATTTCACAAAAGTTTGAGAAACTAGTTCAGTGACAACACAACACAGGACAGGACAGACGCTGCACAATAATATATATATATATGGCACTCCTAATGCCTAATATATATATATAATATATATATATATTAGGCTAATGCCATCTGTGTGTCTGCCTGTCCCAACCTGAACCACAGAAACTCTCCTCGGAGAGAAAAATACATTCAGCAAAAGTGGCTTAAAATTAATCCAAACCGACGGGAAAATGATAAAATCTTTTTATTCAGACCAAAAATTCCACCTGGTCTGTTTCCAAGGCAACAGACTGATGCATCGAATGCTCCCGAATTAAAATATATATATATTCTGTTAAGAAATATGATGATTTTGGAATTTCACAAAACTCCATACAGCGTATTTAATAGGCTAATGCTATCTGTCTGTTCCCCCCTGAAACATGGAAATGATCCACAGAGACGATAAATTATGTCAATATTGTTTCAAATAAATCCACACTTATGGAAAATTCATAATCATAAAGTAAAAGTTGCTTCAAATTAATCCAAACCTATGGGAAAATTATAATACTGCCTCAATTTGGCAAATGGTAAAGAGGAAGTGACGTCGGTCGTGCCTTAGACTGCAGAATAGCGGTTGGACCACATGACTCAACATTCTGCTGCATTCAAAACCATCAGTTAAAAACTTGTGTGAATAATAATAATGCTGTACGGGTTATTATTTTTTTTTTTTTGGAGTGATAGAGGCAGCCATCTGTTTCTGCCGATTTTCTCTTTAAACACTCAACAGGGACCACACCAGAAAACCCGTCATTCATGATTAAAAGGTCTTTGTCCGAGTAATTTGGAGAATCTCGTGGCTGCATTGTGAAAAACCTTTATTATTATTATTTACTTTTAATGGTTTGTTCAAAGCAAGTTACCGAGGCAGGCGCCACCGTGATTCGGGGATCTTCTGAGCTGGCTATGTGATGCCCTGGCACTGTCTCGCACCTGACACACAAATGGCGGATCGAGCCCAAGCAATCACCACACCGGATGTGGGGTGATATCTGTGCCATCACTAATTGTCCTGATTAAGTCATTTGCATCGTTGTCAACATTGAGAGAGAAAATGCGGGAGAATTGAAGGGACCCACGTTGTGAGGTAAGGGAGCGTCAGACCGGAGTTGGGGGCTGGAAGGTTGGGGAGGTGTATGTGGTTTGGGAGTGTCTGGGGGTTGTTGGGCGGATGGGGTGTGGGGGTCGGGGAGCACGGGGTGATAGTCTGAGTAGGTGGGGTTGAAGGCCTGGGGGGAGATGATGGGTCTGGGGTTGGTGGGAAGGTCTGGGAAAGGGATGGAGGGTCTGATAAGGGGGTGTCCCCCCTCCCCCGGTCAGGAAATTTTGGAATCAAACATGAACAGTGGATTGGTACTTTCATTGTGTAAAATGATCCAAGGTACCAATATGAACCAATGATCGGTACTTTAATTGTATAAAACGAACGAAGCTATCGATATAAACCAAGGATTGGTACTTTCATTGTGTAAAATGATTCAAGGTACCAATATGAACCGAAGATCGGTACTTTCATATTGTGTTAAATGATACAAGGTACCAATATGAACCAATGATCGGTACTTTAATTGTGTAAAATGAACTAATGTAGCAGAAAAAACCCAAACATCGATACTTTCATTTTGTAAAATGATATCAGGTAGCAATATGAACCAAAGTTGTGCTGCGATATCTGCTGTTAAGAAATGTGATTTTTCTTTTTAAATTTCCAGTTTGTTCAATCAGGGAAAATATAAAAAGCGTCCTATTTGTTTCTTTTTCTATCATGGTATTTTACCACAGGATTCCAGCTAGTTTGCTCTAAATGGCTGCCGCGTGCCAACGAAGAGGAAAATTACTATAATCTCAAATTCATCAAGCAGATAACATAAGATCATGACCAAAATAATTTTTCTATGTTTACAGATGTGGAGAATCAACAGCATCATATAGTTTATTGTTAAACCACAGGTGCAATTATGTGATACTATGCAGATTGTGAAAATGGCAACCAATATGCATGTAATATCATATCTTTGTATCAAGTTAAGCTGGGAAATTAATTGGACATTGGTGTGTTTTCAGATTTATTGTTAAAATGTTTGTTCAGACAATGCACATGCCATGAAATGGCTGACAACAATGGTTTTCATATATTGGAATTTTTACCTACAATGTGTTGGAGGTCAACAAGGGCTCCGCATGGTTGTTGTTGCTGTTGCTGTTGTTGTTGCTGTTGTGGTTCTTGTGGTTCTTGTGGTTCTTGTTGGAGTCGTTTTGAAATGTGCACCCATTGGTTGGACAGCTGCTAGAACCCACCCACATTTGTTGCTCGACTCCACCCACCATGACACCCAGACAAAATAATATGGCCGCCATATTGGTTTTCTAGTTGGCCTAAGAGATCTGTAGGCCTATGCTGATTATACACTGCTCGGGTTTGGTGCGTCATAATTCCATTGCCTTTGTTTGGGTCGAGTGTTACGATGAGGTACCCTGAAAAATCAAATCACTGTCGACTAAAAATTATTAGTAAGGTTCAATCAAACTGGCACACATGGTGTGCGCCCCTCTAAAAAAAGATAGCGTTACATAATTTTTGAACGGCCCCATATTGTGGTTAAACAATCTGTGACCATGTGATGAATCAGCTTGTTCTGATACAACCGTGGTGGAGGATGACATGTACGAGAGGTGTTGAGTTCATCTTTTAATAGCGCATAAATGTGTGGTTCCCAATCACACTGTTCCATGTATTAATAGCACTTTAAATGTGTGTTTGCCAATTGGCCCACTACCAGATTTTGTCGCCGATTGTGACTACATTGCACGGTAAATGATTCTTGTTATTTATACTGTACATGATATTTACAAAATGACATGGACATCTTCATCTCCTTGCAATTAAAAAAGGGAAGATTTGTGGGGGGGGGGGGGGGGGGGGAGGAGGAGAGACTGTTGGAACTTGTGTCAGCTCATTAAAGATGAGAGAAACCCAGAGAGGTGAACACCTGCTTACATGTGTGGTCTACCCATTCGGAGCATCATGGTAAACCTTACAAACCTCATTTACTTGAGAAGCGTGATGTCCGAGGAGATGACGGGGCAAATGAGGTGAGACTTCGAGTGCAAGGTGCACTGAGTGACTTACATGCAGTGGAAGCTCGATACCACAGGGATTGCATGATTTGGATCTTTGTAAACAGGAAATCAATGCAAGATGAGCATGAGATGGTGGCAACTCAAGATGAGATAGACTTGGCACAAGGGCAGATGATCAAGACAATGTGGATTGAGAAAGATCGCATGTGGAACTCAATTGAATTATTCGAAGAATTTACAAGTCATTCTGGTTATACATTAGTAGCGGGGGAGGAACATGTCGGAATCGTGCACTTTGTGACACCTTTTTGAAATTTGGTACGATGTTTGGGCCGGGCACGGGATTTTCAAAAACCACTGGCTACAAGTTGGTACACCCCTCCTGGATGTGAGAGGCGGTTTAGTTTATTTTTGATATTTCCTCTGTAACCTTTAAATTGATCTCAAATCCTAAAACGCTCTTTAAAAATGGATTATCTGTACTTCGAAAACATGGAAAAAGTGGTATTACACTTAGATATACTAGGGCGTGCCCGTACGTGGGTGCAAAAAAACATGCGTGCAAACAACAACAACAAAAAAAAACTTTGAAACCACGTGGCAGTAACGACCACAGAACCCCCCCCCCTCTATTTACATGAAATGGTTTGGTCCATTCGCAAAGCCAAAGCGAACGGCTTGCGAGTACGGTAGAACCCCCCCCCCCCCCCTCTATTTACATGAAATGGTTTGGTCCATTCGCAAAGCCAAAGCGAACGGTTGGTAAATAAATCGCCATAGCTCGGTAACTACTTCTCCGATTAATATGAAACCTTGAAAAGGCACATCCTCAGGTCCCCAGCAATATATCTGGCAAGTTTCAAGTATATCGGACCCGTGGTTGTCGAGAAACAGCGGTCACAGACAAACACACAGACAAACACACAGACAAACACACAGACACACACACAGAGATTACTGGAATTATAGATAGACTAGGACGTGCCCGTACGTGGGTGCCCGTACGTGCGTGCAAAAAAGCATGCGTGCAAACAACAACAACAAAAAAAAACTTTGAAACCACGTGGCAGTAACGACCACAGAACCCCCCCCCTCTATTTACATGAAATGGTTTGGTCCATTCGCAACGACCACAGAACCCCCCCCCCCCCCCCTCTATTTACATGAAATGGTTTGGTCCATTCGCAAAGCCAAAGCGAACGGCGAACGGCTAAATCGCCATAGCTCGGTAACTACTTGTCCGATTAATATGAAACCTTGAAAAGGCACATCCTCAGGTCCCCAGCAATATACCTGGCAAGTTTCAAGTATATCGGACCGGTAGTTGTCGAGAAACAGCGGTCACAGACAAACACACACACACACACACACACACACAGACACACACACACACAGAGATTACTGGAATTATAGATAGATAGATGATCAGTAGAAGCTGAGATATTGTCCGTTTCG
Organism: Myxine glutinosa; assembly: GCF_964187855.1. Taxonomy (NCBI): domain Eukaryota; kingdom Metazoa; phylum Chordata; class Myxini; order Myxiniformes; family Myxinidae; genus Myxine; species Myxine glutinosa. The sequence goes on along the minus strand of NC_136266.1, from coordinate 43,303,026 downwards.
TACCTATTGGTGGACATTTTGAATTTTGCAGCTACCGGCCATCAGAGGGGTGTGCCAACTTGTAGCCAGTGGTTTTTGAAAATTTCATGACCTGCCCTATCATCATGCCAAATTTCAAAAAGGTATCACAAAGTGCACGATTCTTGTGTTTTATGACATGTTCCTCCCCCGCTATAGGTAGGGAACGTCTGGTTGATGAGCTACATCGTCACATTGCAGGTAAACTTCTTAAGCTATCCTCATCAGGTTTCAAGAAGTATTATCGCATTCAAACCTAACACTGCTAAAATGTTCAAGATTGTCAAAGATGTCAAAGATTGTCAAAGATGATGAGAATGAAATCCCTCGAAGTATTGGCAAAGTATCCAAGCAAGTAGCAAAAGAGTGCAAGGCAATCGTTCAGGACGTGATAAATCATGCTACAATACCCACATGGACAAAGTCATTCATGGCTGCCGAATCTGGCTCAAGCACACTGCAAACATTATTGGCTAAAATTTCTCCAAAATTAGACAGATCCTTGCCAGACAGCTTTGTTGATTCCAAAGATAACTAGAACGGGCACTCGGTAGAGCGCATACCTTCGCCGCAGCTACTGTTCTGTACTTGGCATGGGAGTGTAGGGAACAGAACAGTGAACAGTTTGGTGCTGATTTCATGCAAATCGGATAAGAATTGACCGAGTTATGACAAAAAACGCACATTTTGCAAGGTCGTGACCCCCCTGACCTTTGACCCCCAACCGCTAACAAGGGTAATGTCTTCACTGGGTCATGTCGTATATCACAAGATCGGGCATTGAATTCTGAACATTTTGGCATTAGTTGCATGCCAATTGGATAAAAATTGACCGCGCTATGGTAAAAATACGATTTTGACCTTTTCGTGACCTTGACCTTGACCTTTGACCCGATTGCTCCCAAAATCTAATCAAATGTGTCCCGTATAATAACCAATCATCCCACCAAATTTCATGCAATTCGGTTGAATACTTTTTGAGTTATGCGAATAACATACACACACACACACACACACAGACATACAAAAAATACACAGCGATCAAAACATAACCTTCCGCTTTTGCGAAGGTAATAAATACACAGCGATCAAAACATAACCTTCCGCTTTTGCGAAGGTAATTAACCTGAAATTGCAGACAGAATTATTTATTTTATCTGAGAAGCTAAACGAATCTTCTTCTTCTTTAGTACCTCAAACTTTATGTGAAATACGATCGAGTTAAAAATAGTCAGAATTTGAGCAAATCTGTTTCATTCGTTTGTTAATATGCCTCATCTCTTGACAAATCTGCAATTATAATTTTTTTTGAGGTTGAAATGATCGCGGGAGATTGCGTTATAGTGATGACGTCCTGGATGGACATCTTCTTCTTCAGTCGCGCATAACTTTGAGTGAAATACGATCGAGTTAAAAATAGTCAGAATTTGAGCAAATCTGTTTCATTCGTTTGTTAATATGCCTCATCTATTGTCAAATCTGCAATTATAATTTTTTTTGAGGTTGAAATGATCGCGGGAGATCGCGTTATAGTGATGACGTCCTGGATGGACATCTTCTTCTTCAGTCGCTAATAACTTTGAGTGAAATACGATCGAGTTAAAAATAGTCAGAATTTGAGCAAATCTGTTTCCCAAAATCTAATCAAATGTGTCCCGTATAATAACCAATCATCCCACCAAATTTCATGCAATTCGGTTGAATACTTTTTGAGTTATGCGATTAACATACACACACACAGACATACAAATAAATACACAGTGATCAAAACATAACCTTCCGCTTTTGCGAAGGTAATCACAAGCATTAGTCAGGTTCACTATGTTTTTTCGTTCAAAATCATGGTAGATTAGCAAACCTATACATTTTTGGAAACGTTATTACATGGAAAATCTGAAAATCAATGTTTACATTTGCCAATTCCGACCAATTCGATTCGACCAATTCGACCAATCGACCAATTCCATTCGACCAATTCGACCATTCGACCAATTCGATCGATTCGATTCATCGAATTCGATTCGATCAACCATTCGACCAATTCGATTTGCCAATCAATTTGACCGACCTTCGCTTGTGTGGAACGGACTGTGAAAACGATGCGGACTATATTGTCGGATACGACACACAGGACAGTGATGACGAACTCTAAATGGCATATTCTGTAATCGTGTATGTTTGATGCCATTGACTGCCTGTGTATATTTTGTCATTGACTGCCAGTGTAGATGTGAAGTTATACTGACTGCATGTGTATATATGATTTTGCTGACTGCCTGTGTATGTTTGGTGATATGAATTATTGTGACACATTTTGATGTTATTAACTGCCTGTACAAAATGATAACATGTATTTGATTATGCAACTTATCGCGAATATAAAGACAGTATTTTGCAATTCAAAACCTTTGATTCGTGTCTTACCATTCCCCATAGCACTAATGTGATACTTTCATTGGATTCCTTGTCCCTGAAAATATAGGTTTAGTATATTTTTAAGTTTTTAGGGTAATTAGAGGCAGAAATAGAACAAAATATGTATTTTACGGTGGCCATTTTGAAAATCCAAAATGGCCGCCATACAGGTATCTCTCCAAATGTAAACATTGATTTTTAGTTTCCTTATGCTATAACCTTTCCAAAAATGTATAGGTTTGCTAATCTACCATGATTTTGAACGAAATATAATTTATTGACATAGTGAACCTGACTACATGGTCAATGGTGAACGAACCAATCTTCGGATTGCACTGGATGTGTTTATGAGAGGCCCAAAACAATTACTGTCCTACATGTATGACTACCATGTCACATGCAGCTATGACGAAGTCCTTCATTTTAGGAAGTCAGCTGCTGTAGCTTCCGCTAATGATCTCACTCAGCAAGGAATAGCAGATATAAAGCACGGGTTAGTTCAAGTTGTATCAGACAATTTTGACACTGAGATATCTTCACTAAATGGCAGGTCATCAACCCATTCCCTCACATTGAATACCAGGCAAGCAGCTTGCTGTCTTGAAACACAAGTGAGCGGCACCATCAGATGGCTCAAGAAAGATGAAATCAGGCAGTCTGCAGCCTAAGTTGCATATCAACAGAGTAAATTGAAGTAGGATTGTAAATTTAATTGTTTTATAAGAATCATAGATCCTGAAAATGTGGATATGGACACCTTCTCTGTGAAGGTTGGTTAAGAACTGACCATGAACCACCTTTAGAGGCCATTTTTCCCCACAGAGCAGGGGTTGGCCTTTTTCGGGCACCGTGGTCCCATTTTTGAAGCAATGTTTTATGGCCGGATGCCCTTCCTGCCGCCAACCCTGTTAGTCGCCTCTTGCGACACACAGGGAATTACCAGTGAACTGGTACTCAATTTGTTGACCTCGGAAGGATGACAAGCTGAATCAACCCCCCTGGTGTTAATTCAGCGATTGACCAGGATTCAAACCCAGGATCCTAGGATCCCAAGCCGGCACCCTAACCGCTAAGCCAACACCACGCTTTAAGAACTTACCATGATATAAACTAAATTAGTAATTGATATATTGGTGCCAGCTAATTTACATATTAATATCTTTTGTAAAAAAAAAATGCTCAAGGGTGCCAGGGTGGCACCCACGGAATCTTGGTCTGGGGGGTTCAAAGGTCATAAAACAGCAAAAAAAAAGTTTGTGTGGACGCTAATACACTTCACCCAAAAATAGTGGTCTGACTGCCGGACTATATGACTCGGCCGTGGTTTGAACCGCCGACCTCCCGGGCTCAGAGAGGATGCTCAGAGAGGACGATTACACCACCGAGTATAGTTTAAAAAAACGCCCCTCAGGTTGCCAGACTAATACCAAAGACTTTTTAGATGGTACGTGCTGCTTCCTTGCTTAACGTTCAGCATTTAAAAGGACTAGGGCATGCCCGTACTATATCTATATCTAAAATTATATCCCCCCCCGCCCCCTCTATTTACATGAAATGGTTTGGTCCAAAGCGAACGGCTTGCGAGTGGTGACAATCCCCCCCCTCTATTTACATGCAATGGTTTGGTCCAAAGCGAACGGCTTCCGGAGTTTGGTAAAGAAATCGCCATCGCGTGCACAAACGCGCAGGAAAGCGAATGAAACGCAAATTCGTTTTTATTAGTTGTAAAACATAGTTTAACGCCAACATAGTTTGCAAACGTGAAATAAATGAATACGCTCTCAAATGTGCCATCCGAGGCAGAGTGTGCCCGCCACGTTCGGCACACGCGATCGTTCGCTGCTCTCTGATTGGTTGAATCGTTTTTTGGACATAGCTCGGTAAGTAATTGTCCGATTAATATGAAACCTTGAAAAGGCACATCCTCGGGTCCCCAGCAATATACCTGGCAAGTTAAAAGTATATCGGACCCGTGGTTGTCGAGAAACAGCGGTCACAGACAAACAAACGTACAGACAGACAGACAGAGATTACTGGAATTATAGATAGATGAGTATGGATAATCCCCATAGGTTGTGGAGGAAATTCCTCCTTATAGGAAATGCCCTGCTGAGTGTGGTGAGAGAAGCGGCACCACTACTGTGATGTCCATGGTACCCAGAGTACCCCCGGAAGTGATGGCACTTCCCCTAGCTCAATGGCTGCATTTGTCTTGTCTCACAGTCTTGTGTTGTGTCATGTATGTCCATGTGTTTGTGTGCAGCAGCGCCACTACAAGCCTCGGACCACATGTAAAGTTTTCAAATAGATAATGGTGGCATCAGATTCCTTATGTCGGAAAACATAGAAGGACATTTTAATCATGTTTATGCCTTTGTATTGTGAAAATATGAACACAAGTTGATTTGCTCGATTCTGTGGTGGCCATATTGGATTTTCTGACTTTTATCATTTTCCCTAAGGGAGCCCACATCCACCTGGAATACATCAAACATATGCGAGAGATGAATATAATCAACAATTAAAGGGGTTACCTTCTTTGGCGATGCAAGATGAAAATACAAAGGAAAGACGTCACTTTGATAGTAATTGTACAATTTTCACTCGCTGCATCACAGCTGTCAATGACGTTGGCAAGATAACCCAGACGTATGCACACACACCTTACCACAGGTACCAATATGACCTCTAAGCTGTCTAGCTTGGGTTTGAATGCCAGGCCAGCTATAAACTCTCATCCTCGTAAGCAGGGCGAGGCATCAATGCGTGTGCCATCACTTAGATTGATGTTAAACTGGGTATCTCGTCTGCCAGCTTTAGTTGGTGGGAATTAAAGATCACACCAGTGTCCTAGAAGAGTAGGTGAGATATCGCTGCACCTTTGCAAAAGTCCAAATTCCTGCTCTAATCTATGGGGGGCACTGATTCAGGGAAAGCCGTGTTCCTCAGCAAATGATGCTGTTCACATCCATGTGCTTCCCACAAAAGAATAAGAAGCTGTTAATGAGTCATTGTACCTTGTATAGCATTGGTTCCTCTTTATTGATTTTGTTTGCGCATAAAACTCCTTTTTAATCATTCTGTTGTCCATTGTGTCTCTGCAGGTTTCAGAGCGACGAGTACAACCTACGTGTGCAGCTGAATGATTACCTGGACATTTTCTGTCCTCACTACATTAGGCCAGCCAACCGGGCATCCGTCGAGCATTATTCACTCTACCTTGTCAATTTTGATGGCTACCTGGCATGTGACCACACCAGCGGCTTCGTGCGCTGGGAATGCAACAAGCCTTTCGCTGCAAGTGGGCCACTCAAGTTCTCTGAAAAGTACCTGCGCTTCACGCCGTTTTCGCTCGGATTCGAATTTCTACCAGGCAATGAGTACTACTACATTTGTGAGTACTGTCATAATTTCCTAAATTATTTTTCATGCATATTCTGGCACTGTTAATCAATACAAGTGTTGTAGAATCTTTTAGCTCAACTCGTTGCCTTTCGATAGGAATCAAATTGTTAGAAACTTGACAATTGTGTCTAAGCTAGTTGGCTAGTTCCGTCAAGTCGGGTCCGACTTCTGGTGACATTCATGATCAAATTTTCCAAACATCCATATCCTGCACTGTTTCCCGAAGCTCTGGCAGAGACAACTTGGTTACAGCCTCTACCTCATCCATCCAGCACATACACGGTCTGTTTCTTCCTCTTCTTCCCTCAATCTTACTCAGCACGGTTGACTTCTCCAGACTTTCCTTTTCTACATCCATATGTCCAAAGTATGACAGTTTCTGTTTTCACATCAGTACTTCTAATGTACATGGTGGAGTAATTTCTTCAAGCACTGATTTGTTTGTTCTTCCTGCAATCCATGGAATTTTTAACATTCTTCTCCAACTCCATATTTCAAAACTGCCAATCTTCTTCCTTTCTTCCTACTTCACTGTCGTGACTTAACTGTCGTCTCAGTTGACAAAATTTTAGCCTTTTTTAAGGTTTAAATAAAGACGAGCCTTTTTTCACCTGTATAGATGTCCTTGGTGGGGGGTTTTGAGGCCCCCATCCGCTGGAGTCCTTTTGTTCACGACACTGGACGTTTTAAAAGCTCATCTATACAGGGGGAAGGGAGGTGCAGTTACCCCACTTTACTCTTATATCTCATGTGTCACATCTATACATACATCATGGTCTTATATTGGTATCCATTCATCCAAACACCTTGTTTTATTGAAAACAAAATTGTGTATCTTTGCCTACGTACTTGCTGCTAATAGTAATCTGCCGCCATTGATCATGTTTTTCATTGCTCAAACAAAGGTGTTGAAAGAACATCTCTCATTGGCCGACAGTAAGATCTGTATGATGCATTCACACTTTTTAAGAAGCAATAGTTGTCACAAATGGAGGTGGTTGAACTTGTTAACTCAACTGGACTATGTCCAGCTGAGTCTTTGTCGACACCCAGTGTCCGTCGTCCGTCGTCCGTCTGTCGTCTGTCTGTCTGTCTGTCTGTCTGTTGTCTGTAAACAATTCGACGTCTACGCTCTAAAAGTCACAAATATTGATGAAATTTGATGAAACTTGTTATGCAGCATCTTTAAGACATAAACTAGTTTGGGATTGCATTTGGGCGTGGCACGCCCAAAAATGGGCGTGGCAGGGCGGCCATATTGAAAATCAATTTTTGTCATATATTTTTAGCACATATAAACTAAATAGTTTGTGGTTCTATTATCCATATTCTAACCATATTGATATAGACCAGTTGAGTTCAGGTTCCCTGGAACCTCTCTAGTTTCCTTCAGATAAGGGTTTGATCTCCTTATTCTTCTTCTTCATTAACGCCCTCAATTATTCCCATCTTGTAATGTTGCCCGATGGGTGGGGGATAATTGTTCTGGCCCGTCTTTCTGGAACCGGTTGGTCTTCCTTCAGCAGAGAATGCCTAATTTACAGAGAAACATTAAATATCAAGTAAAGTGTTCATGAGACGAATTTTACAAATCTAACTCATAAACATGGATTTTCAGCAAGTGACAAAAAATATAGATGTATATTTTCCCTGTACTGTATATGAATAAATGTACATCAGTGTGGGCTTTGATAAATGAAAAATACAATTCTTTGAATCCTGAACTGTCTACATACAAGCAACAGTCCTGGATTTCCTGCTTTAGAGTAGGCCATGGTTTTCCTTAGAAAGACAGATCAATACAGAATGAGTTTGAGCTATACAAAAGTTTCTCATTACATCTCAATAAAAAATACAAGTGATGAGCAGGAAAGGTCATTTGTCCCAACACTTTTGGCCAACTTTTCCATCCCATACAGCATCCCTGCCTATTGTATATCATATGGATTGGTATCCATTGAACATATGCAGAGGCAGGATTTCTCTGATATGTATGAGCTTATAAGAAGAATATATTGATGTTTGTTTCTTCTAACAGGATGGTGCAAAGGTGGTGCTCTTACCTTTGAACTGTTTAGTCCGGGTTTTATTTTCTGCCCGACTATAAACTTTAGGATTGGCGAACCACCACGGTCAGGGTGTTGCATCACAAAGTGCACCATCCTTTAGATGTCGCATCTGCTAGCCTAAGTTGGTGGACATTATAGATCCTAAGATAGGTGAATTATTGCCTACATCCTGAACACATTACCTCCCATAACCTACAAGGGCAACTGCATCATGGAGCTGAACAATGATGCAGCCAGCAGCCACGTGCTGCATATGACAAGAAGGACGAGCATTTATTCCCATACAACTCTTTTATATGTTTTTCTCCATTGACATATATAATAACTGGTCAACAACAACACAAGACACACATGATGAAGAATGAGTCGAATTATTTTCTCATAATATGCATGATTAAATAAGATCTCGCGAGATCTTGGAGACGGCGGCAGGGATTTTCGAAGCTCCACACGGTCTCCACGTTTTTAGAAGTTAAGTCTGTTCACAATTGTATTTTGTCGAAACTGTATTTATCTTTCGGTGTGTGAAGTTATTGTGTGCAACTTTGGTTGTTTCTCGGTGTTTATCTTTCATAAATTGATCGTCTGTTTGCCGTGTCGTGTCTTGAGGCCTTGTACAGTGTGCACTGTACAACCTTGAGGCTTTGTTTTTCTCTCAGCGGTCCGTCTTTTGTGATCCAATAACTTTCGTTCTCTGTATTCCCAGGCTTTTCACCCATAGCCTACTTCCTTGTGTAAATCTCAACTCAAAAAAAACAAACAAAAAAACAAACAAAACATTTTCCTTCTCTGTTATCATTCGTTTATTCATTCTTATTCGTTCGTTCGTTCTTCGACCACGTGTTTCTCCCCCATTTCCCCAGATAGTTTTCACTCATTAACCTTCAATGTTTACACTTTCCCCTCAAGTTATGTATTCCGTCATATTTTATAACACCTTTTTCTTCTTCTTCTTTAAAAGGCTGCTTTCGACTTGCTCACCAAATCAATTCATCCCCAAAAAAATATCCATCTCCTATAGTGCCTTTTTTCTACATTCCCTAAACTCTCCTGCACTCCATCCTCCATCCAGCGTCCTTAAACGTATTTTTAACTCGAAGGTCACAAGCAACTCATTTTGCAATAAATGTTCGTTTCCCATAAATCGTACACTTTCAAAAATCCAATCTCACCCCTCCCCTCCAAATCTTCCCCATAACCCCTCCCCTCCAAATCTTCCCCATCACCCCTCCCCTCCAAATCTTCCCCATCACCCATCCCTTTCAAATCTCCCCCCTTGCCCCCTCCCTCCTAAACGACCCCCTCACCCCTCCCCGCCAAGACGCCCCCTCGCCCCTCCCCTCCTAGACTCCTGTCTCACCCCTCCCCTCAAAATCTCCCCCATATCCCATCCCTTTCAAATCCCTCCCCTTGCCCCTTCCCTCCCAAACTTCCCCCTCACCCCTCCCCTTCAAATCTCCCCACCCTCATTGCTTCTCAATTTCCCCCCTCTCACTCCCCCTCCTCAAAGCATCCTCCCCGCTTCTTCCCCCTTCAAACTCTCACCTCCATCTCCCCCAACCTTCTGCCTCGCTCTTCCCCCTCCTCAAATAACACCTCATTGTGGCTCACCCAATCACCATCAAACCTTTTGTCCGCCCCATCCTTCCCTTTCTCCGAGCTATTCTGAAATCTCTGACACACCTTCAACAGCTCTCCCTACCTCTTCCACCTCTTCCACATCTTACCCTACCCCTCCTCCCCCCTGTTCTGTATCTGATGCTCCCCCTTCCTCTTCATTAACGGTATGGACCTCAAACATCCGGGGCCTTCGTTCAAACTTAACTGATCTCTCCATACAGGTTGCTTCTGTCAAACCAGACGTGATCTGCTTAACAGAAACTTTCCTCCTTTATGATGTCTCTGATTCCATAGTATCTCTCCCGGGCTACTCCCTCCTCCGGTATGATAGACCTGAGCCTCGTCCTGGAGGCGGGGTTGCTATCTTTATCAAAAACTCTCTTCCTCACTCGCCCTGCACTGCACTCTCTCCACCTCACCCCCAGGAATACCTCTGGCTACGGCTTCCCCTTCGCTCACACCTCTTGTTCATATGTGTGTTGTACCGTCCACCAAACAGTGATGACTCCATCTACATCTCGCTGTCTGATGATATGGACCAACTTCTATCTACTCATCCCAACTCTCTCTTCCTCATATGTGGTGATTTCAACTGTCATCATGCCAGTTGGCTGGGTGTGGGTACCTCTCTCACCAGCCATGGCTCCTCAGCAAAGGACTTCTGCGACTCACTGGGACTGACACAATCTGTCAATTTCCCGACCCGGATCTCAGTCAACGGAACATCTTCTCTTCTGGACTTGGTTATGACTAACTTCCCTGAAAATGTCTGCTGCTCTTCTTCTGCTCCGATCGGATCATCTGATCATGTCCTTGTTAAAGTGGACATCTCTCTGACCATCCTCAGGGAGCCTGCTCAGCGTCGACGAGTCTGGCATTTCACTCAGGCCAACTGGCACGGTCTTCAAGCAGCCATCAATCATTTGGACTGGTCTCCCATCTCTACCACCTCTGACATCAACTCATCCTGGGAATTCTTCCAAAGTAAATTGCTCTCTCTCATGCACAGATTTATCCCATCTCGTCTTCAGTTGTCATACCCTTCCTCCCGTCCATGGTACACAGAATCTTGTGGTGAGGCTGTTGCCCAGAAACAACTTGCCTTCGTCTCCTGGAAAGCAAATCCAACGGAAGGAAATCTCATTTCCTTTCACAAAGCCCGAAACAAGTGTGTGTCCACCCTCAGGAGAGCCAGGAAACAATATCTCTCCGTTCTCAAGACCGAACTCTCTTATCTGTCTCCCTCTTCCAAATCCTGGTGGCGTCTGGTCAAATCCGTTTCTGGTGTTTGTTCCCCCTCCATCCCCTCCCTTACCTCAAACGGCTACACAGCTGACTCCGCACGTGAAAAAGCTGAATGCCTCAACTCTGTGTTTGCCTCTAAATCTTGTGTCCCAAACCCATCCCTCTCTGTACCCACCATACCCAGTCGTACCCTGCTGCTCCTGGACTCCGTGTCCTTTCCTCCTGACAAGGTGGAAAAGTTTCTGTCAACCCTCGACTCTGATTCTGCAACTGGACCCGACGGCATCAGCCCACGGGTCCTAAAATCCTGCTCTGCTGCTCTATCTCACCCTCTCTCTGTTCTCTTCACCCTCTCTTTTGCTCAAGGTCAACTGCCATCTGCTTGGAAATCAGCCAACATCACCGCTTTGCACAAAAAAGGTGCAAAAACAGATCCTAGCAACTACAGACCAATCAGCCTTCTCCCAATTATCAGCAAAGTCATGGAATCCATCATTGCTTCGGATATGAAATCTTTCCTCTTCTCCAATGGCTTGATCTCTGATCATCAATTTGGTTTCAGACCAGGTCACTCTACTCTGGACATGCTGCTTCTGCTGTCTCAACAATGGATGGAGGTCCTCAATGCCAAACAGGAAATTAGAGCTGTCTCCCTCGACATATCACGTGCCTTCGACACGGTCTGGCACCCCGCTCTGCTCACCAAACTCTCCTCCTTTGGTATCCATGGAAATCTCCACGCATGGCTGGCGGACTTCCTCTCTAGTCGTCGTCAACGTGTGGCCCTGAATGGGTTTCTCTCATCTCCTCTTCCTGTTCAGGCTGGAGTTCCCCAAGGCAGTGTTCTGGGCCCCGTGCTTTTTCTGGTCTTCATCAATGATCTCTCTGACTCTCTCGAAAATCCTCTCTATCTCTTTGCTGATGACTCCACTCTCTGCCGCTCCATTCCTCTTCCCTCAGATCGGCAGTCTGCTGCCTCCTCACTCTCTGAAGACCTGGACAAAATCACAGACTGGTCAAACAAGTGGAACATGTCTTTCAATCCTGACAAATCTCACACTCTTACTATGTCTCTCCGAAAAGATCGACTGGACAACCCTCCCATCTACTTTCTCAACAATCCTCTCCAAGAAGTTCTGTCGCTCAAGATTTTGGGTCTCACTATCTGCCATGATCTTTCTTGGGAAAACCACATTTCCAAGCTGGCCTCCAAAGCCAGTCGCCGACTGGGCATCCTCCGTCGTGCGAAGTCCTTCCTCGGCACACCTGAGCTCCTCACCACATACAAGGCTTTCATCCGCAGCTCAATGGAATACTGTTCTCCCCTATGGGCCGGTGCTCCTGCCTCACACCTAGTTCGGCTTCACGCTGTTGAAACCAAAGCTTTCAGAATTATTGGAATCTCCCGCGATGAAGCTATCTCTGAGGGCCTTTCACTCACTCACCGCAGGCAGGTAGGTGGTCTTTCTGTCTTCTACCGACTCCTCTCCGGCCTTGCACCCCCAGCTCTCTCTGTGCTCTGTCCCCCAAATATTCCTACAGGTCGCACAAGATCTGCCAGCAACCCTCTGATGGTTAAACTGCCGAAATCTCGGCTCTCTGCTCACCTTCACTCTTTCATTCCTCTTTTCTCCCGCCTCTGGAACAAACTCCCTCACTCCCTTCAATCCCACTCCTCCCTCCAGGTCTTTAAAACAGCTGTTCACCACCATCTCTTATCTTCCCCCATCCAAAACCTTGATCTTTTCTACCCCCGCTAATTCACCCCAGATCCACCTTGTTTGAAATTCCAACTTCTTTCCTGGAAGTCCTGGCAGTGTCCATATGTTTTATACCTCTCCCACCGCCCCCTTCCCACGCCCCCCCCCCCCAAAGCCCTCGCCCTCTCTCAGATCTCTCGATGTCTCCATGTCTCTCGGTCCCTGCTCTCAAATGTTGTGTTTGTGTCCTTCCCCCTCTCTCCCCATCTTGTCTACCGCTCCCTATGTTATATGTTTTATGTGTCGGTTTGTCTTTCTGTGTGATTAATGTTCGCTCTTTCACGAGCCTCGACCTTGTATACAAAAAAAAAAAAAAAAAAAAAAAAAAAAAAAACTCATATGTTGTCGTGATATGCAACCTTACTTTCAACCTTTCTATATCTTCATCAAACATGTTGCCATGTTATTACAAAATAATCATCAGTGATCCACAATACTTACTCTTAATTAGTCACTTTTATGACGTGGACATTTGCACAATATAAATACGGTATAGAAAGACTCTTCACGGCCGGGTTAAGAATGGCTCCAATGGTGCCAAGCTCACAATTAGACGGGGCTATAATGACCAAGGAAGATTTTTTAAAAGTGTACACATTGCAATACGTTTAAATAAAGAATATGTTTCAAATTGAATGCTACTTTGAAAAAGCATACGATTTAAATTGAAAAAACATACTACCATTTCCTGGCGTGTGACGTCACCACACTGTTAATGGCGTATATTCCAGTTCCTGTATGTTAAGCTCGCGTTTTATGTGTGTTGTATTTGCGCATTTTTGGAGTAGTGCGCACCTGTCATTTATACCATATTTTTTGGAATTACGTGACTCGAGCGAGTGAATAACGCTGCGATTAAATTTTCGCACTAAATAACATGAAAAAATGTTCGCGATAACACCAGGATTCCAGCTAGATTGCCTTTCCCTCCCTTAGTTTCTGGAAAACCTTCATGTCAGCATCGTGCATGTAGTGATGTGTTTCTCATTTTGCGCGTGAATTGTGCCGCCGTAATAAGCGTAACCCTTGCAATCATGACTGGAAAGCGTCCGTGGAGTAGCAAGGTTGGTAGTGCAAGCCAAATACAGAGGAAGGCCATCACGATTGAAGTAAAAATGGACGTTTTAGGACGGGATGAAAGAGTTGATCGTACAGGTGATATGAGGACCAGGGAGTGTTTGCTACATTCAATGTGCATTATTTCCAAAGAACATTTTCCTCCAATCCACTTTCTGAATAATCCTCTCCAAGAAGTTCTGTCACTCAAGCTTTTGGGTCTCACTATCTGCCATGATCTTTCTTGCGAAAACCACATTTCAAATCTGGCCTCCAAAGCCAGTCGCCGACTGGGCATCCTCCATCGTGCGAAGTCCTTCCTTGGCACACCTGAGCTCCTCACCACATACAAGGCTTTCATCCGCAGCTCAATGGAATACTGCTCTCCCCTCTGGGCTCGTGCTCCTGCCTCACACCTAGCTCGTCTTCACGCTGTTGAAACCAAAGCGTTCAGAATCAATGGAATCTCCTGCGATGAAGCTAACTCCAAGGGCCTTTCACTCACTCACCGCAGGCAGGTTGGTGGTCTTTCCGTCTTCTACCGACTCCTCTCTGGCCTTGCCCCCCCAGCTCTCTCTGGGCTCTGTCCCCCAAATATTCCTACAGGTCGCACAAGATCTGCCTGCAACCCTCTTATGGTTAAACTGCCAAAATCAAGACTCTCTGCTCACCTTCACTCCTTCATTCCTCTTTTCTCCCGCCTCTGGAACAAACTCCCTCACTCTCTTCAATACCACTCCACCCTCCAGGTCTTTAAAACAGCTGTTCACCACCATCTCTTATGAAGATAATTTCAAATCCCCATCCAAAACCTTGATCTTTTCTACCCCCGCTAATTTCACCCCAAATCCACTTTTTTGAAATACCAACTTCTGTCCTGGAAGTTCTTGGTGTCCTTGTGTTTTATACTTCTCCCACCCCCCCCCCCCTTCCCACGCCTCCTTCCCCCAAGCCCTCTCCCTCCCACACATCTCCCTGCTCTCAAATGTTATGTTTGTGTGCTTCCCCTTCTCTCCCCATCTTGTCTTCTTCTCCCTCTTTTTATATATCTTGTTTGTCTAGTTGATTTGTTTGTGAAATAAATGTTAGCTCTTTCACGAGCCTCGATTCAGTATACAAAAAACAACAACAACAACAAAAAAAAAACATTTACAAACCTGCTAATGATTGGATGATTTGCAGGTGAAATCAATCAATCATGAAATCATGAATTCTGGAATGCCTTTACAATAAGGGATGTTCTATGTAATGTTGAGGAGTGTTGGAGGGAAGTCATCCGTTCCTGTATGAATGGTGTGTGGGGGAAACTTTGCCCTCCATTTGTTTACGGCTTTACGGGTTTCAATGAGAATAATGTGTTGAAAACACTACGTAACATCATCGAAATGGCCAAAACAGACTGTCGGCTTTGATGAGGTGGAGGAGGGCGATGTAGAGGAGTTGCTGGACGCGTACCGGGAGGAGCTCTCAAATGAGGACCTTCACTTGCTGGAGAAGGAACGCTAGGTGGATCTTATTAAACGTTACACGTTAAATAAAACAAGTGAATCCTCTTGGATTGCGCTGAGGTTCGGGCATGGAATTTCGAGCCTCGATCATGGTTCGAGCCTCGATCTTGTATACAAAAATAATAATAATAATAATAAGAACCTTGGGCCGAATCTCGCGCTTCACCAGTGCGCGTGCGCGAATTTACGTCACGTCGGCAGCGAGAAGGGGTTCCCCAACACGAACCAATCAGGAACTGCCACGTCACACTTATATGATCTCAGAATTCCTGTGACAGGAATTCGCGTTACACTGGCTGGAAGTCATTCGCTAGAGGCGCTTCCTCAGCGCTAATAAACCACTGTAATAGTAAAAAATAGGACAATAGGAAGAGGATTGACGGACACTCCCCCTAACATTTGTCTCTTATAATGGGAAATTAATTTTAATTTACACGTTTTTCATTTACAACACTTGCTCTCAGGCTGAAGGCAAGGAGCTTAGCTAAGGAAGATGGCATTGTGGACTTCACAACCAGCCTGCAGTGGGGCTACAGGATGTAAGTGTTGTTCGCCTCGTTGTTGGCAACTGTAACATACAATCTCAATTTTAAATGCATGTCATCATTGATTCATTGACTAAAATTAGATTTTAAAGTCTTTTCCAAATAAAAATTGGTCTTTTCTTTCTTCAGGCCATGTATCCACGGTAAAAGACAAAATTAATCAAAATCTGCATTTCTAATGCCAAAAAGTCAACTTCTTGAGACAGAGGAGCAAAGAGAAGTACAATTAAGAAAAACTCCAAAAAATAAGGCAAGAAGAAAAGCAAATTTGTGTGTGACTGATTTAAATGCATTTAGAGCACAAAACAGAGAACCTTTAGCAGAGATGTGTTAGTTAACAAACGGATGATGAGAGGACATCAAGGCGGACACATAATCGCCTCCAGCATCAGAGAAGGTGGCATTCAGCTCTGCTCAGACAACCATCTGTCTGGCGAGATTCTACACACACACACAGACACACACACACACACACAAATATATATACATATATATATATATATATATATATATATGTATATACAGTACCTATAGAAAGTCTACACCCCCTTTAATTTTTTTTACCTTTTGTTGCCTTATAGCCTGGAATGAAATGACATTAAATCAGACTTTTGTCGCCTTTATTTACACATCGTAACCCACTACTTCCAAGTGAAAAACAAATTCTACCAATTTCAGAAAATTTATTAAAAATACAAAACTAGATTATCTTGGTTGGACAACTAGAATATATTCGTTCCACCCCCTGAATTAATACTTGGTGGAAGCACCTTTGACAGCAATTACAGCTGTGGGTCTGTTGGGATTTTGCTCCATCCATTTTCCCTTCTATCCTGACAAGTGTCTCAGTCCCTGTTGATGAAAACATCCCCATAACATGATGCTGCCACCACCATGCTTCACATTGAAGATGGTGTTCTTTGAGAAAAAGAAAATGTTCCATCTTGGTTTCATCAGAACACAAAACTATTTACCAAACTTTCTTCAGAATCTTCAGAGTGGTTTTTTTGCATATCTCAAACGGGACTCAAGGTAGGCTTTTATGAGTAATGGCTTCCTTCCTGCCACCTTACCGTACAGGCCAGATTTGTGCAGTACTTTCAATATTGTTGTCACATGCACACAATGAACAGTCTTTGCCATGAAGGCCAGTAGCTCTTTCAAAGTTGCCATTGGCCTCTTGTTGGCCTCTCTGATCAGTCTTCTCCTTGCTTGGTCATCCAGTTATGAGGGACGGCCTGATCTAGGCAGGGCCTTGGTGGTACCATACACCTTCCACTTCTTAATGATTGTCTTGACTGTGCTCCAAGGGATATTCAAGGCCTTTGAAATATTTTTTATACTCATCCCCTTATCTGTGCGTTTCCACAACTTTATCCACGAGGTCTTTTGAAATCTCTTTGGGGCTCATGGTTGAGTCTTTCCTGTGAGATGCACTACCGAGCAGAGGAAACATACAGGAACAGCTGATTTTATTCTGAAATACTCAGACTCACTACAATTGAACACAGGTGGAGGCCAATTAACTTGGTGTGCGATTTTGAAGGTAATTGTTTACATCTGAGCTAATTACCTCTGCCACCATAGGTGGATGGAGGTTATGTTTTCACCCCTCTCTGTCTGTCTGTGAACAAGATATCTCATAAAGTTGTGGACGGATTTGGACAAACTTGGCAGAGAGGTAGCGTATGTGACAAGGACGAAATTATGAGATTTTGGTGAAAATCTAGATTCAGATCCGGCCAGTAGAATTTATAAGTGATCCTTCACCATTGGGAGATCTGGCCGAGTTGTTAGATCGGCCAAAAAACGATACATAGCAGGATATCTCAAAAAGTTGTGGAGAGATTTGAACAAACCTTTGTGGAGAGGTTGTGCATGTGGCAAGGAGGAATTGATTCAATTTTGTTGAAGATCCGCATCTGGTTAGTAGACTTTTTTTTACATGATTCTTCATCATTGGGATTGAAAGAATGAATGAATGAATGATCGTTTTAAGGCCATTTTTCCCTGCTAGAGCAGGGGTTAGCCTTGCTGGCCCCATGACAATCATGGTTCCCTATTTGAGGCAATGTTTTTTTTTATGGCCGGATGCCCTTCCTGACGCCAACCTTTAGTCGCCTCTTATGATGCACAGGGATACTGTGTACCTATTCTAAATCGGGATACACACCGGGATCATTCAGCCCAGCAAGCTGGAACTCAATTTGCTGACGTCGGAAGGAGGACAGGCTGAGTCAACCCCCCTGGCGTTAATTCAGCGATCGACCGGGATTCGAACTCAGTATCCTAGGTATCCCAAGCCAGCACCCTAATCGCTAAGCCAACACTAGGCTGGGGACGAGAGTGGGGGGTGGGGGGGGGGAGAACAAATTTACCTGTGTGAAGAGTGCTTTAACCTTTGTGTTTCCCAGGTAAAAAAAGGAAATTGTAATATGCTCTGCCACCACCACCAGGTGGCGTCACACGGTACACATTAAAATCGAGAATTTACGCTCCCTCCAGCCCCCCATGTCCCTGCGTGAGGCTGCGATTGGGAGATAGGGCCAAAATAGATATACAGCAGGATATCTCAAAAAGTTATGGACGGATGATTTTGATTAATGTGATTCTGTATTGTGATTTTCTGTTCCACTCCAGAATGCAATACACAAACTGTTCACCTGGCAGAGGTCCACTACTGGTCAAAAGTTGAAGAACACCTCAATTTTTCCAGTTTTTATTGAAATTTAAGCAATTCAAGTCCAGTGAATAACCTGAAATGGTACAAAGGTAAGCAGTAAACTGCTCGAGGTTTTCGTTTAAAGTTTAGGCTAGCAAAAAACGGGAAAATAATATAAGTTGCACAGTTATATTGTAAAAAAGGCCTTCTTCAGGGAACAAGTAATGGGTTAACAACTTACAGCTGTTCTGCAGCAATGTAAGTAAATTAAGCCTTGAAAGTTGATGCAAATAATTCCTACAGGTGTCCCAACCTCTGCTGATTACTTGATTACAAACCCGCTGTCTGTATAAAAGCAGTATTGGAACAGACTGTTATTACACCCTCTGAAGCATTATTTGGACAATATTGCACTGCAGGAAGTAGTATATTGGAAACTGGAGGAAACTCTGACAGGAAGAGGTCTGGCAGCCCCAAAGTCACAACAGAATCAGAAGACAAGTTTCTGAGAGTCAACAGCTTGCGTGATAGGCGGCTCACAGGACAACAGCTTCAAGCACAGCTTAACACTGGTCGAAGTAAGCGAGTCTCAGTTTCAACTGTGAAACGAAGACTTCGAGCTGCAGGTTTGACAGGTCAAGTGGCAGTAAGAAAGCAATTTATTGCTAAGATGGCAAAATAAGAAAAAGAGGCTTGCCTTGTCCATGAAGCACCGCCAGTGGACTACTGGAGACTGGAAGAAGGTCTTATGGACCGATGATTCAAAATTTGAAATATTTGGTTCATCACGCAGGGTTTTTGTTCACCGTTGAGTAGGCGAAAGGATGGTTCCTCAGTGTGTGACACCAACTGTCAAACTTGGAGGAGGAAGCGTGATGGTTTGGGGCTCTTTTGCTGGATCCAGATTCGGCGACTTGCACAGAGTGACTGGCACCCTGAACCAAAAGGGCTAACACAGCATTTTGCAGCACCATGCAATACCCTCTGGTATACGCCGAGTTGGTCAGGGGTTCATCCTTCAGCAAGATAATGACCCTAAACACACCTCCAGGCTATGTCAAAACTACCTTCCAGGAAAAGAACAAGACGGTAGGCTTCAAATCATGGAATGGCCAGCAGTCTCCTGACTTAAACCTCATCGAGCTGGTTTGGGATGAACTGGACAGAAGGGTGAAAGCAAAACAACCGACAAGTGCAACACATTTGTGGGAACTTCTGCAACAGTGTTGGGAAGAACTTCCCGGACAATATTTGATTTCCATTGTAGAAAGAATGCCACGAGTGTGTTCGGCGGTTATATCTGCAAAAGGTGGCTACTTTGCTGAGTCAAAAATTTAAATTAAATTTTGTTAAAGAAAATGATTCTATGATTTCTTTTTTTATCTCCAATTGTTTATTTGTTCTATGCTTAATTTCAGAGTACATTGAGACATTAAACTGTGTAAATTTCAATTAAAACTGCAAAAATTGAGGTGTTCTAAAACTTTTGACCAGTGGTATATGCTCTCTACTGAGTGCGGTTCTAGTTTACAATTACTATTATAAAGGGGTGGACACTTATCCAACCAAGATATGCTAGTTTTGTATTTTTATTAATTTTATGAAACTTGAAGAATTTGTTTTTCACTTGGAAGGTTGTCAGTTATGATGTGTAAATAACGGTGGAAAAAGTCTGATTTCATTCAATTTAATTCCAGACTATAAGACAACACAAAAAACAAACAGCCCTTTAAGGCCATTTTTACCTGCTAGATCGGGGTTAGACTTGCGGGCCCAATGACAATCATAGTTCCCTTTTTGAGGCAATTTTTAATGGCTGAATGCCCTTCCTGACGCCAACCCTTTAGTCGCCTCTTGCGACACCGGGATACGGTGTACCTATTCTAAACCAGGGCACACACTGCCGCATTCATCGCAGCAAGCTGGTACTCAATTTGCCGACCTCATAAGGATGACAGGCTGAGTCAAACCCCCTGGTGTTAATTCAACGATTGGGATTCGAACCCAGGAGTCCTCGGATCCCAAGCCGACACCCTAACCACTAAGCCAACACCAGGCTCCAGACTATAAGACAACAAAAGGTGAAAAATTTGAAACGGGGTCTTCTTATCAACCCTGCATATATATTGTTGCGGTTTTGAGAACCCACACTTGTAAATACGACATCATTAAAGGGTTAAGGGTCGCACCCCATAGTAGGCCACAAGCAACACGTAGGTCATCATAGGACTTCAGTTATTTCATTAGTATGTGTATAGATAAGGCCATGTTTCCATTAGTTGAATCTGCGTTGTGTCAATCAAATAAGGAGTAGGTCCACATCCATTCATTTTGCCAGCCTCCCTTTCCAAGCGATGCCATTAAGTGCTAGCCATCGCCCTCGCCCTTTAGGGCCAGCGGCGTGTGCAACCTTGCTGGGCTTCTGCCCAAACCAGCAGCCTCGCTGGGCTTCCGCCCAAACCAGCAGCCTCGCTGGGCTTCTGCCCAAACGCCGCCATAAGCCACGAGGTGAGGCCCGGAAAAAGGGGGTGGAACGCCAGGAAGAAGGTGTGGCCATGTCAACCCACCATCAAGGCGTGGCCGGTAAGCGATGACCAGCCAACCAGGGCTGAGGTAAGATCGCCTGATAGGCGTGGCTTTTGGGCTCGCGGAGCGATCGCTGCTTGAGTTATAAAAGCGCGAACGCAAATCCCTTTCACAGGACTTGTTGGAGGCGCGCTTGTTAAAGAGGACTCGTTGGAAGGTTGGCATTAAAGAGGACTGTCCAGAGCACTTGTTGGAGGCGCGCTTGTTAAAGAGGACTCGTTGGAAGGTTGGCATTAAAGAGGACTGTCCATAACACTTGATGGAGGCACGCTTGTTAAAGAGGACTGGTTGGAAAAGCGCGTTGCAAGAGGACTTCTGAGAAGCATTGGTTGTAAAAGGACTCTTGTTGGAACCTTGTGCTAAAGCAGGACATTGGAGAGAGGGGGCGTTTGGCACGAGCGTGCACTTATTACATATGCCGCTAGGACACCAGCCTTCCCCCCATTATATAATTGTCCATTCGCGTTCCACTACACGCGAAGCTGCCTGCCGGGTTTTGTCCATTGGACCGGAGCCTGGACCGGAGCCGGGCTGGAGCCTGGACGCGTTGGTGACCATCGACCATCTACAGTCCCCGTGTGAGTGTGTATGTGAGACGGGCCCGTTTGTCCTGGGGTATTAAGAATAAGACTGTTTAAGGCTGCCCTGTGTGCTTCTTCTTCCTCTTTCTATCCTGTACATTTCTTTCGTTTCCTCTTCTTCTTTCTTTGTACATAATTAATAAACCCATTTGTTCTTCCTATTTTCTGGGTTTCCTCTCCATCCGATCGCATCAGTCTTTTCTCCATTGGGTAAACGTGGCACGATCGGAACCGCCATAATCGGGTCTAGTCAATGTTAACGGCCCGAATCGCGGCTCGCTTCTCTCGGCGTGTCCACTAACGCCGCGGTTCGGGCAGGAGTTATTTCCTTGCTTCACGGTCGGTGTTAGTAATTAGGTATTAGGACTAAGTCGACCAATAACCCTACCTAATACCGACCGGAAGGAACGTATAACTTCCAGGACTCGCGTCGCCCAGATAAAAGGACAAGGGGATTAACCCATTGTAGTCCATTGTATAATTTAAATAAACATAAATGCTAATTTCGAATGTGGAAAAAGTAAGTACACCCTGGGCTCTAATAGGTGGTATTGGCCCCTTTGGCAGAAACAACCTCAAGTAGGCGTTTCTTATAGCTGTCTACCAGTCTCTGACATCGACTGGGAGAAATTTTTGCCCACTCCTCCATGCAGAATTCTTTCAGCTGTGCGATGTTTGAGGGGTTTCTTGGATGCACAGCTCGTTTTAAATCCCCCAACAACATCTCGATGGGATTTAGATCCGGGCTTTGACTTGGCCATTCAGAACCCTCCATTTATTTGTATTCATCCATTCCTTGGTGGATTTACTGGTATGTTTAAGGTCAATGTCATGTTGCAAGGTCCACCTTCGGTTGAGCTTCAACTTCCCAACAGATGGCCTCACATTATCCTCAAGCACCCTCTGGTACAATTAAGAATTCATAGTGGATTCTATGATGGTGAGCTGCCCAGGCCCTGATGCAGCAAAGCTGCCCCAAACCATAATATTTCCACCAGCATGCTTTACAGTTGGTATCAGGTTCTTGTGGTCAAATGCTGTCTTTGGTTTTCGCCAAACATGTCTTCTGGTACTGTGGCCAAATAGCTCTACCTTTGACTCATCTGTCCAGAGCACATTGTTCCAGAAGTGCTGATATTTGCCTAGGTGTTCATTGGCAAATTTTAGTCTTGCCCTGATGTTCTTTCTGGACAGCAAAGGTTTCCTCCTGGCACACCTCCCATGTAGATCAAATTTGTGCAGCCTCTTTCTAATGGTAGACTCGTGCACTTTGACATCAACAGTGGCAAGAGCTACCTGTAGGTCCCGTGATGACATTCTGGGGTTCTTAGAGACTTCTTTCAGCATCTTGCGGTCTGCTCTCGGGCTGAACTTGCTGGGGCGGCCTGGCCTGAACAAGTTGGCAGTTGTTTGGTATCTTCTCCACTTGTAGATGATCTTCCGGACAGTTGAATGATTGATTTCAAATTGTTTGGAGATCTTTTTAAATCCCTTCCCAGACTCGTAGGCATCTATAACCTTCTTTCTGAAGGCCTCAGAGAGCTCTTTTGATATATGCATGGTGACGCCGCACACTTGAACAACAAAGAGCAAACCAAACTAAATGTCTGAGGTTTAAATAAGACAGGTTCCTCCAAGATCCTCTCTAACAATGTTCTAATCATTTGCACCTGAGCTGGTGCACCTGATTCTAATTTTAGGTATTTGTAGTCGTGATAATGTAGGGGTGTACTGACTTTTTCCGCATGCGAAATTTGCATTTATGTTTATTTAAATTATACAATGGACTACAAAATGTAAATGTTTCATGATATTTGTTATCTCATATCATCTTTATCTATCAATATTGTTGAAATGTAGATCAGATAGCTGTATGTTGAAATATGTTGAAAATGTCAAAACTTTACATGGGGTGTACTTACTTTTTCACGTGACTGTATGTCATTTACACAAACAGGGTGTCTTGCACAAGACTGCACCATTTTTTTCGTAAACAACATACAAATGTAAAAGAATTTTGATGCAAATGGGTAGCCTATGAATCAACAACAGGGATTAGCATTTGTTTTTTTTATTGTTCTCAAGTAATTTGAAAGCTTTGGAAGTTCATTAAAAAAGTTAATCTTTTTTGCAAGTCTTCGCAGTGTTTTTTTGTGTTGTTTTCACTTGATGACCCTGGTAGCCAATGATGCCATAACTAATCTGGGAAGACACCTTGCTAGGTGTACCAACAGTTAGCCAGATTAGCTTCTCCTCGGCCCAATAAACACAATTATGCTTGTTCACGATACCATCGAAATGAAAATTTTCCTCATCACTGAACAAAACATGACAAGGAAAGGAGCTTTTTTTATTACCTCCGTGGCTTGAGCAAATGACATGTGAGTTGTTGGATCCCCCTCGGTGATCTTGGGCAGAATCTGAAGCTTGTAAAAAAATATAGCTTTGCTTTTTTAAATTCCATGAACTGACCTATTTGACAGGTTCGGTTGTAAATATTCCCATTGTACGCACTTTTATGGATGTTCCATAAGCTCCGGGGACTTCTGTTACTGTCTCCTCAATGTGAATCGTTTTACCCCAAGGCTGATGGTGTGGAAAATGCCTTGCCATCTTCACCAGCATCACAATTAATTTTCCTAGTTGTGTTTAGTTGGTGCTGACCCATTTATGTCATATTCCTGCTTGAAACGTCACGGAACACAATCACTACTGGATATGTTGCTTCAAATCATGCTGCAATTTGAAATCACTGCTTTCGATTCTATCTGGTCAAGATTTCATCAACCAGCTGGGGAAAGAGAAAAAGAAGCAAGAATGAGAAACACAATGAAATCAAATTCCTAGGTTTAAGTTTTAAATATATAAAGTCTCATTAAATTAGAAAGTTTATCTTTGTTATGGAAAATATTAATCTTACATGGGAGATCTTGTATCAATACTCGTACATCTGCTGCATGCATGAAAAGTCTATGTGCATGTCATATACACATGCACGCATACATATATATATAAATATATATATATGTGTGTGTGTGTGTGTGTGTGTGTGTGTGTGTGTGTGTGTGTGTGTGTGTGTGTGTGTGTGTGTGTGTGTGTGTACATGTATGACTGTTGGGTGACTGAGGGTGAGTTTAGGTCACTCTGTTAGGCTTGCAACAAGTGTGTGTGTCCATCCTCAAGAATGTCAGAAAATATCATCTTGCATATCTCAAGGATGAAGTCTTCAATCAGTCTCCTTCCCCAAAGTCTTGGTGATGCATTGTGAATTACCTCTGCGGTGTAAGCTCCTCCATTTCCATCCCCTCCCTCACATCAAGCTCCTCTCCGGCCTTGCTCCCCCAGCTCTCTCTGGGCTCTGTCCCCCAAATATTCCTACAGGTCACATAAGATCTGCCAGCAACCCTCTTCTGGTTAAACTGCCAAAATCAAGACTCTCTGCTCACCTTCACTCCTTCATTCCTCTTTTCTCCCACCTCTGGAACAAACTCCCTACTCTATTCAATCCCACTCCTCCCTCCAGGTCTTTAAAACAGCTGTTCATCACCATCTCTTATCCTCTCCCATCCAAAACCTTGATCTTTTCTACCCCTGCTAATTTCACCCCAGATCCACTTTGAAATACCAACTTCTTTCCTGGAAATCCTGGAAGATGAGTTGAGTTTCCTGGAAGTTACCCAGTCGTACCCAGCTGCCCCTGGACTCTGTGTCCTTTCACTCCCTCTCTCTGTCCTCTTCACCCTATCTTTTGCTCAAGGTCATCTTCCATCTGCTTGGAAATCTGCCAACATCACCGCTTTGCACAAAAAAGGTGCAAAAACAGATCCCAGCAACTACAGACCAATCAGCCTTCTCCAAATTATCAGCAAAGTCATGGAATCCATCATTGCTTCAGATATGAAATCTTTCCTCTTCTCCAATGACTTGATCTCTGATCATCAATTTGGTTTCAGACCTGGACACTCGACTCTGGACATGCTGCTTCTGCTTTCTCAACAATGGATGGAGGTGCTCAATGCCAAACAGCAAATTAGAGCAGTCTCCCTTGACATATCACGTGCCTTCGATACGGTCTGGCACCCCGCTCTGCTCACCAAACTCTCCTCTTTTGGTATCCATGGAAATCTCCACGCATGGCTGGCGGACTTCCTCTCTAGTCGTAGTCAACGTGTGGCCCTGAATGGGTTTCTCTCATCTCCTCTTCCTGTTCAGGCTGGAGTTCCACAAGGCAGTGTTCTGGGCCCTGTGCTTTTTCTGGTCTTCATCAATGATCTCTCTGACTCTCTTGAAAATCCTCTGTATCTCTTTGCTGATGACTCTACTCTCTGTCGCTCCATTCTTCGTCCCTCAGATCGGCAGTCTGCAGCCTCCTCACTCTCTGCAGACCTGGACAAAATCACAGACTGGGCAAACAAGTGGAACATGTCTTTCAACCCTGACAAATCTCACACTCTTACGATGTCTCTCCGAAAAGACCGACTGGACAACCCTCCCATCCACTTTCTGAATAATCCTCTCCAAGAAGTTCTGTCACTCAAGCTTTTGGGTCTCACTATCTGCCATGATCTTTCCTGGGAAAACCACATTTCAAATCTGGCCTCCAAAGCCAGTCGCCGACTGGGCATCCTCCGTCGTGCGAAGTCCTTCCTTGGCACACCTGAGCTCCTCACCACATACAAGGCTTTCATCCGCAGCTCAATGGAATACTGCTCTCCCCTCTGGTCTGGTGTCCCTGCCTCACACCTAGCTCGTCTTCACGCTGTTGAAACCAAAGCGTTCAGAATCATTGGAATCTCCCGCAATGAAGCTAACTCCAAGGGCCTCTCACTCACCCACCGCAGGCAGGTTGGTGGTCTTTCCGTCTTCTACTGACTCCTCTCTGGCTTTGCCCCCCCAGCTCTCTCTGGGCTCTGTCCCGCAAATATTCCTACAGGTCGCACAAGATCTGCCTGCAACCCTCTTATGGTCAAACTGCCAAAATCAAGACTCTCTGCTCACCTTCACTCCTTCATTCCTCTTTTCTCCCGCCTCTGGAACAAACTCCCTCAGTCTCTTCAATCCCACTCCACCCTCCAGGTCTTTAAAACAGCTGGTCACCACCATCTCTTATCTTCCCCCATCCAAAACCTTGATCTTTTCTACCCCCGCTAATTTCACCCCAATTCCACTTTTTTGAAATACCAACTTCTGTCCTGGAAGTCCTTGGTGTCCTTGTGTTTTATACTTCTCCCTCCCCCCCACCCCCCGCCCCCTTCCCACGCCTCCTCCCCCCATGCCCTCTCCCTTCCACACATCTCCCTGCTCTCAAATGTTGTGTTTGTGTGCTTCCCCTTCTCTCCCCATCTTGTTTTCCGCTCCCTCTTTTTATATATTTTGTTTGTCTGGTTCATTTGTTTGTGAAGTAAATGTTAGCTCTTTCACGAGCCTCGATTCAGTATACAAAAAAAATATTAAAAAATCACAGCATTCTTTTTTCGAGCGAAAGCAGATTTAGAAAAAAATTTTTAATAGTAATTACCCCCAACAAGGCATTATGTTACTCTAGGTAAGTGGCTCTGGTAAGGTTAGATAAAGATGAGGATAAAGCAAAACAAAATAAAAGAAAGAACATAAATAACAAGAAAACATCCAGGATATAGGAAGTAGCAGAAGTCAGGTAAAATGTGATGAAACCTCAAATATGTAGGAAGTAGGAATTGACATTCCTCTTAAAGCTGAATAGATTGTAGGATAATGGGAATCCCGTCACAGGTAGTGAATTCCAGAGCGAGGCAGCACCAGGGTTAAAACTATCTGCATAACCTTTTGTGGTGCACTTTTGATCAAGTATAGAATATCTTAACTCAGTGTTTGCCTCAAAATGCCCATCAAGTTAACCGTAGTGTATCGATCTGCTCTGTCCTTGTGTTATCCACTGTCTACTAGACTTTGTCTCCTTATAACCAGAGAAGGAAGGAAAGTAAATATCCTGTCTGGCCTCGACCCCGCATCGGCGACGGTCCCAGATGGAATCGGTACCCGTGTTGTGAAATCATGCTCTGCCGCTCTTGCTTCTCCTTTGTGTGTGCTGTCCATCCTCTCCTCCTTTAGGTGCTTCCCGTCAACAAGGACTAGTTCCGCTCTAGTACAGGCTAGTGAGCTCACTTCCGATTATAAGCAAAGTCAAGGAATCCATCATTGCTGCAGATCTCGGATCTTTCCTCTTTTAAAACAGCTTCATCTCTGACCATTAGTTTGGATTCCTTCGCAGTCAATCAAAGAATACAAATAATAATATATCTACACATCTATTTTTTAGTAAATCATTTGTTACACCTATGATATTATAGCTATTTATCTCTCCTTTATCGTATCGCTTTTGATGGACTGATGCCACGTGGCTTCAAATCTGAGGAAATGTAAACAATGCTGGATGGTTGAGCATTTAGAAAGGAAGCGTCGTTGTGCGGAAAAGACGAGCAGTGCTTCTTTATTGACATAAATATCGCACAAGGATTCGGATGCATTCTTGTAAAACGGTTATTGAATTATGGAACACCACATCAAATGATAATATGTATGGAACACCACATCAGAAACCAATGTGCAAAATGTTGATGGGAAATACGATGGGATGCCGTTCATATTCATTGAAAAAGGAAGATATTATTCCTGTTGTGTCCAATGATATAATACGAGTAGGGAAGTTATTTTACTATATTTCACCAAATGTCCGTCCGTCTGTTCCCAGGTACCACAAAAACGGCTGAACCGATCGCAACGAAATTTTGAGTGTGTAATCCTGCGACCCCCTGGAGTAAAAGAGGTTATATTGTTTTTCCAAATTTTTTTCCAAATTTTTCCAATTTTCCATTTTTCCCAAACACGATGGAATAATATTTACCGATATGAACAGTGATGTGGCTTTTATTGAAATTCTACAAATACTGTTTAGATTTTGATGATTTGCGTGTGATGTGATTTAACGGATGTTTATATGAATCGTTTAAAATAAAATAAAAAGCCTTCAATTTCTGATATTTTGCCTTTTCACTTGGGCCTCCCAATTGAAGCCCCGCCTGTAGGGCAGGTACCGTGGCTAGTTGTATAAATAACATGAAAGAATGGACATGACAGTAGGGATTTTAAGATAGATCGGGTAAATTAACACAAAGCCGGTTTGCGAGAGGAGGAGAGCACTCAGACGTTAACACCATCCGACTCTGTTATTGTAAATATCAACCTTTATGAATTGCAGGGTCAGAGCAAAAACAACAGGGTTAAAATTTCTAAACCATTAAATCAATACCACTTCAGCATACATTTCGTTTTAAAAAATGAACAAGGCGACGTCACGAAGATCAGCATCCTTCTCCTGAGGTCTGGCTTAAAGAGCCTTTCACCTTATCTTTTACTCACCTTCTGCCGCAACTCCTGTTTTCCCTGGAGTCCGGCCAGCCTGTCCGTTGTCTGAGAGCTTGTGAGTCACGCTTTTTCCCCAGCACCCTGTTCATGGCATTTGCTTAACATTTATGTTAACGGACTGTTGGCACTGTTATCATCAGCCATTGCCACTCTCTGCACAATCCCTTACTGTGACCAGTGAAGCTTAACAGGAGAAATTGTTTGCCTGTATAAAACAAAACTACTAATAATGGAGCATTAACATCATATCGCATCCACAGAACAACAATAATCAAAATATGAATAATAAAAATAATAAAGAATTAATGCATTTTCTCCCTATATAAATGAGCAGTCCTAAGTGGGACAGGTCTCCCAATGGAGGACGGTCATAGTCAGGGTGCATTAGGTGATAAAGGTGATTTTCCGTTTGATTCGATGGAGATTTTTGGGCCCGTGGTGGCTGAAAGGCTTGATCACGTGATTGTATTCGCGCAGTGCAAACTCTGTAGGATTGAGATTTGGCTTACAAAGATGACCGAAGTTTTGCCCAGTGCTGAATTGATGAAAAATGCTCCATTCGTTTTTGTCCAGTGAAAGGACCCTGTAGTCAGGTTCACTATGTTAACAAATATAATTTCGTTCAAAATTTTGGGATTAACAAAGCTGTACATTTTTGGAATCATCAGAGCATGGAGAATCTGAAAATCAATGTTGGCATTTGCACAGACACCTGCATGGCCGCCATTTTGGATTTTGAAAATGGCCGCCATAAAATACATATTTTGCGCGATCTCGGCTTCTAGTCAACCTGGAAACTTAATTAAATATGCGAATCCTATGTTTTCTGGGTCAAGGAATCCAATAAAGGCCTCAAAATAGTGCTCAGGATTATAGAAAAGCAACAAACAAAGGTAATTGAAAACCATTGTCTTTATATCTGTGGTATAACTGTATTACATAATACATGATATTGCAAGTCCTTTGAAGTTATAGGTATGGGTTTATAAAGCAGGAAAGCAGCCTTGTTAGTATCAGATTGAACTATAAGTCCTATACACAGGATCTACGAGGTCTATACCGTTCAGGAATATGCTTTTACAGATCTTCATCACTGTCCTGAGTGTCATTTTCGCAAAGGTGTCTACGCAAATGTAAACATTAATTTTTGATTTCCTCATGCTCTGAGTATTCCAGAAATGTATAGTTTTGCTAATCTACCAAAATTTTGAACGAAAGAACATAGTGAACCTGACTACTGTAACCCTTTTAGACCCTAAAGGGGAGTAAAGTGTCTAAGGAGACTAAAGCATGTAAAGGTCTAAAGGGTCTATTGAGGTTTAAATGGTCATAAGGGGTCTAAAGGCAGATTGGATTGAAGAGGTCTAAAGGGTACAGTTCAAGATAAGTTAGGGTCTAAGCAGTTGAAGGGATATAAAAGGTCAAAAGGATCTAAAGCGTTTATACAGTCAAAAAAGGTGTAAGTAAGGGTTTAAAGGGGTTTAAACTGTTGAAAGTGTCGAAAGGGTCTTATAAGGTTTTAAAAGGTCTAAAGAGTCTAAACGGTCTATGGTCAAAAGAGTATATATGTGTATGGGTTCTAGATGGTGTTAAAGGGTCATACGGGGCCTAACATTCTGTGGGGTCTAACGGGTCTAAAGGGTACATTCCAAAAGTAGTGAAGGTCTAATGGTTATATAGCTTTTAAAAGGGTGAAAGCTCTAAGGTGCAAAGGGTCTTAAAAGCTCTAAGGGGTTTAAAGGTCTAAACTCTGAAGAGTCATGGGGTATAAGTAGTATAAGGGTTCTAGAGGGTCTAAAGTGTTAAAGGGTTCTTAATGGTCTTAAGGGTCTAATATACTATAGGGTCAATGGGGTCTAAAGATTCAAAAGGTAAATTCCAATATTAGTTGGGGGCTAAAAAGATCTAAAGGGTCTTTAGGGTCTTAAGGGTGGAAAGTATCAGTAGGGTCTTAAAAGGGTAAAATGACTAAAAGGGACTAAAAAAGGACTGAAAGAAATGACCCCTCTCTGTTAATGGAAGAAGTAGATGCTAATGGACCCATAAACGGACATAAGGACGGACTGACTGAAGTCAATCTAAACTGTGTCTGGACTTTGTCGTAGACAATCTAAAAAGCATTAACAGGGGACTTACAGTTGGGATGCAAAAAGCCATTAATAACTAGGGCGGCATTCAGCAGAGAGCATACCTCCGACAGGCTGAACAGTTTACGTTTTGTACCCCACTGATAGGCCGGATATGGATCCAGACCTGAAACCAAATTGAATCGAGTTGTTCTTGTCACTTACCCAAATCATCTAACAAGTTTTGTCATAACTCGTCCACAAATTTTTGGAAATATCATGCTATACTGTATATCATTTTGGTCCCATCTCTCCATGGTGAAGAAATACTTAATGAATTCTTATATCCGGATCCGAATCTTCACCAAAATCTAACCGATTCTTCCTTGTCACACACCCAACCCGTCCACTAAGTTTTGACTGAATCCAGCCACAACTTTTTTGAGATATTGTGCTATTTGTCGTTTTTGGCCCCATCCCTCAATGGTGAAAAATCACTTTTAAAATTCTAGAATTCAGATCCAGATCTTCACCAAAATCTAAGCGATTCATCCTTAACTCACACCCAACCTACATACCAAATTTGTGCGAATCGGTGCGCAACCTTTTGGAATATCCTGTTCACAGAGAGCCAGACAGCCCCGGGTGAAACAAAAGCATTCACCATTTAAAGGGAAATAAGGTCAGGTTTCAAAAATCAGGAATTACTACATATATCCGATCATTATCAGATATCCACTTTGATTTTTATATTTGATCAAGTAGAAATTTTGATAATTTTATTCGGATCTAATAATTCCTGATTTTTTTTTTTAAATTTGCCTTGAGTTTCCCTTTATCGGATGTGCTGTAGTGTTACAATTCCCAATTTGTGGTCCACTGTTCCAGCTCATAATCGAGTTAATGAAAATGCCTCTTCAACTCAGGCTGAATAATAGATTATAACTGCGGTGAAGGCCGTTGGAATCCTTACCTCCGGTAAATTTGGCACGAGTAGCCGTTCGGGTTGGTGTCCTGCGTAATTACAAAGCTCCAAATTGAAGTCGAGCATAGGGTTAATCAACTTGTCTCATTAAACCCCTTCCTGGTTTTACTACGTCACGCTGGCTCCATAAGGATCCATAAAAGGTAATAATCGGAAGTTAATGGGAAGTTAAATAAATGCTATGTAGATTGTTGTCAAAAATCTTTCAAACAAAGATTTATTTCACAATG
The DNA here is from genome assembly GCF_964187855.1 of Myxine glutinosa. Taxonomy (NCBI): domain Eukaryota; kingdom Metazoa; phylum Chordata; class Myxini; order Myxiniformes; family Myxinidae; genus Myxine; species Myxine glutinosa. Next base: position 43,270,871 of record NC_136266.1, on the reverse strand, counting down.
TTGTTTTGTGCATTACTTTGGTGTTAGGTCAACAGCCGACGATTGGCCTACGATCTCCAAGCTTCCATGTGCATTCGTGCTCGTGTGAATTGTCCGAGAAATATATTTCTCAGAAAAAAAGAAAATAAAGGAGGACAGCATAAATTAAAAACAAAGACGAATTTAAAACAGAGACCAGTCGTTGTATAGGTATGCAGATGCGTTTGCTAGAAAATCTTATACCCCATTTTCACTTCATTTGCACATTCCTTGGTGAGTGACATCAATTAGCATCTCATTACTGTGTCCTTCCTTCGACTTTGCGTTTAGCTCCTTTTGCAAAAGGACCAATACTGCAGTTTATAAAATCTAGGAATACAATTTAACCACATGATATCTGTTTTTAAATCTCATTTCCTTCCAACTTTAGACTGAGACAAAATGATTTGTTATCAAAGATCCTGTGTGTGACATAAATATGTGTTAAAATGTTTAAACAAATCTTATTGTGACAAATAAAATTCTCCTTTCTTATACTATATTTAGCCAAACAAAAAACTGAATATACTGAATATGTATATATATATATAAAATAAAAATAGAAAAAAAAAAATATATATAATCGGGAGATTAAATCAGACGCGGACGTAGCTTCAGGACGTCGATCTTTAATTTTCGACAAGCTTTCGACCAACAAAGGTCTTAGGGACGACTAAGAAGAAGACCCTTGTTGGTCGAAAGCTTGTCGAAAATTAAAGATCGACGTCCTGAAGCTACGTCCGCGTCTGATTTAATCTCCCGATTATTTATTTAATGCAAATGAGACGCCCTGCTCGTACTGTGGAGTTTCTACTATTTCTCACAGTTATATATATATATATACATACATATATATATTGTTACATTTGTGGGGGTAGGCATGAAATACCTCATAGGAAAGTTAGAATTGTGTAGATTAGCAGGCTCCGAGTGTCGCGAAGAAGAAGAACCCATCTCGATGTACATAAGTAGGCCGATGTACATAAGTAGGCCGTCTGTCCGGGTAAGAGCGTTTGCATGTTGCCATGAGGGGTGTGGCTTTGTGTTAACTAATTATAGGGCTTAAAGCTTAATTCCCCAGTGTGTAATTTGCCCCTGTGATCTTCCCTCCATCTTTATTATAATTAAAAAGCCTGCGAAACAACAACTATAACAAATGGACTCATTTGCTCACAACGCCACCAGGGCTAACCAACACCCAGCACATTTGCCGACCGGCACAAAAATCCCGCCTCATGACCGTCAACGTCATCTGAACATTCCCGAGCGGCGACCCCCCAACGACTCATGGTGAGGAGGCCACACCCCAGCCTTGGTGATTGGTGGAGGCACAATGGGATGATTGGGTAGAGCTCGGTGATTGGACAGTGTGGCGTAGGTGTGGAACATTCGAGAGCTGGAGGGAGGAGGGGCTGTCTCGCCATCTTGGTATCTTTCATCCTGGCGTTTGTTGGAGGCGGTCCCATTTCCTCTTTGTTCTGGCTTGGTCACGGGCAGTGGAACATCTTTGGCTCGTGTGCGCTTGCGGAAAGAGACTGAACAAGAGACGTTCGGAGCAGTCGGCCGCACGAGGGGGACCTCACGCTGGGACGTCTGTCGTGTGTTTAATAAGCACCTAGTCAAACTCGGACAGTGTATAAGAGATTTATTATCGATAACAATACATGCATGGAAGATGTTGGCGTGGCGTATAGGCCAGTAACACCACATGTAACATCACAGTGACATTATTGTCCTCCACAGCCGGCCCCAAACATCTCAACGAGCCACAACCCGTAGTCGGCTTAATATACTACCCTCAAACATCAAAGAACTCAAAACAACGTCCCGTGTTCATCCATTCCTAAAGACACAGACTGCCGCCCAAAAGAGAAACTGTACAGAGTTGACAGGGCCTCATTCGGAAAGAATGCTTTGCCAAGGCCAAACATGGGATATTGTCAACAGTTTCTCAAAATCAGACAACCAGCCGCCAGGGAAAATAGGTCACAGTGTCTTTCAGCCTGGAACACTACTGCCCCCGTCAGGATAGGGACTTTATGAAATCCCCTACACGTCGAGGAGCGCAACTCCGCGCCATTATGTGCATTTCCCGCGCGGTGGTTTGGAGGTGACGAACAACCAGCAAGCCTTACCAGCCATTTGGGGACGCAAAGCTGAGTGCCGGCCGATTGCCAAATCATTTTATTTTCATGATCTTTTCTGCTTGTTTGTATACTGGTCTTAGTGGAGACGGTTCGGTTTGGAATTATAGTTTTTATCTGGCCTTTCATTGTTGTCTCCTGCATTTATTTTCATTAAATCCTTTATTTTTGTATTTCATTCTTGTATTGTGGATTTTGCTGTCTCGTCTTTGTGTTTTGTGGGTCTGGAATAACCCTGTGTGTTTCCATTCTGATAAGGCCTTGAACCTTCTTGCGTGCGACAAAACATAATCCAGCCAAGTTTGAAGTATGCCTCGGAGTTAAAGCTTGTTTTGGTCATTCGTCCTCTTGGGGTCTTAATCCCGGGGACACGACAATATATATATATTTATATTTATATATATATATATATATATATATATATATATATATATATATATATATATATATATATATATATATATATATATATATATAATGACCAGCATAATAATGACTATATATATATATATATATATATATATATATATATATATATATATATATATATATATATATATATATATATATATATATATTGTCATTATTTTGCGACTCCATACCGTCAGTGGGGAACCACCATTAAGGTGTCCCATACAGCTACTGCTGCACCTTAATGGGACCGATAAGCTTTGGAGACGGAGGCCTGCCACACGATAACATTATCTATGGTATCCACTTACTATATGGAGTCGACCTGGATGTGGTTGGGAGCAACAAAATTCGTATATATAATTTAGTGCTCCAACCTAATGAGCAAACGCCATGACGTCACCACAACATGTGTCAGGAGCTTGGCAGGCAAGGTGGACACACGTGGTGGTGACGTCACAGCGTCGGAGAAACAGTTCCAGAAACTTCTTCCATGCACATCTCACTCGAGCAACCGTTGCCGAGTCTGATCCACCTTCTCCATTCAGCATGTCTCCGAGGCAGCAAAATGTTTTCACACCTTCCAGCTTCACGCCGTCTCCAAGATCCAACTCAACATTTCCTCCATCTGCAGCTCCCTCTGTGCACACCTTACATTTGAATGTAGCTGCCACACTGGTTAATGACCCTCTCAGACCACTACATTTTTGATGAACCCACTCAGCACAGTTCAAGGCCTTGAACCTTCTTGCGTGCGACAAAACATTATCCAGCCAAGTTTGAAGTATGCCTCGGAGTTAAAGCTTGTTTTGGTCATTCGTCCTCTTGGGGTCTTAATCCCGGGGACACGACAATATATATATATTTATATTTATTTATATATATATATATATATATATATATATATATATATATATATATATATATATATAATGACCAGCATAATAATGACTATATATGTATGTGTATATATATATATATATATATATATATATATATATATATATATATATATATATTGTCATTATTTTGCGACTCCATACCGTCAGTGGGGAACCACCATTAAGGTGTCCCATACAGCTACTGCTGCACCTTAATGGGACCGATAAGCTTTGGAGACGGAGGCCTGCCACACGATAACATTATCTATGGTATCCACTTACTATATGGAGTCGACCTGGATGTGGTTGGGAGCAACAAAATTCGTATATATAATTTAGTGCTCCAACCTAATGAGCAAACGCCATGACGTCACCACAACATGTGTCAGGAGCTTGGCAGGCAAGGTGGACACACGTGGTGGTGACGTCACGGCGTCGGAGAATTGGTGGGTGGTCTAGAGGGCCATGAGGCCCCTCCCCCAAAGTGCATGATTGGTTGGGGTGTCATCATCGAGAGACTTCGAGAACGGGGAAGGAATAATCTCTCTCACTCCTGCTGGCTTTGTGGTGGGCGGTCGCCTTTTATCGTGTGCGCTCGCTCGTACAGAGAACTGTTGGGTGCTGAGAGAACTTTTGGCAACGTTGGGGGAGGGGGTGTTGTTGACGGTGGTGCTCTTCAGAGATGGAGGAGGTCGCAAGCAACCTGAAGGAGTATGTCCTGTTTGCTTGCCTCACGCCGGCGGCTGGCTGCAGGAGCGAAGCCGTGCCATCGTGTGCACTTCCGGTGCAGTGACTCAGAGTTCCAATGACCACCCGGCTCCTAATGGTCATTTGGGATGCAAAGCTGAGTACCAGCCATCTTAAAACATAATTTTATTTTTAGTCCCCTACCGGTGTACACCGGAGGGGACTATAGGTTTGCATGCCGTCCCTCCGTCTGTCCGTCCGTCAGTCCGTCAGTCTGTCAGACTGTACGTCCGTCACGGAAAGAACAGTTTTCTGGACTTTTTTTTTCTAAACTCTTAATGCTAATGATTTCAAACTTGGCACATGGTTTCGTCATGATAAGTTACAGATCAAGTTCGAACTTCACGACGTTTCGATCATTTTTGACAAAGTTATGGCACTTTGAACTTTGGGAATTCTGATAATTCTGATGATCCTTAACTCAGTGCCATTTAAAGTTATAATTTCCTTTAAAAACCAATTTCTCTTCAATAATAGGACCGATTGAGATCAAATTTTCACCGTAGGGGGGACTCGGTCTGTAGAATATTTTAATGGCAAATATGACATCACAGGTCACGTGGTTCGGCCGCCATATTGTTTTTCGTGAAAACATGAAAACCCCTTTTTCTCTGCAACGGTTGAACAGATCGAGGCCAAACTTTGCAGGCAGAATCGCATACCCATGACGAACAAAAAAGTCAGTTAGCATGACATCATGCATCACCTGGTTTCAGAGTTATGACGTTTTTAAGCATGAACCTTTAAAACCGAGCCCCTCCCTCATTTTTTATCCAATCGAGGGGAAACTTCACAGATCTGTTCAGCATGTCGATCTACTAAAATGTCATTTTGGAATTTGCGATAGGGCACGTGGTTTGGCAGATATCGTTAATTAGACGAAAAAAATTAATAAATGGATGTCTCTTGAATCGCTAGTACCTCAGACCGTGAGTTGGTAATTATATAATTCACACAGTGCAATACGTGCAGGCCGCTCCACAGAGCTTTTCATTGTGCACTGTTAAGGTGAAATGCACAAAATGTGAATGAGTCAAAAAGTAGAAGAGCCTATATAGGCTACCTATCAACAAAGCCAATTCTGATTGGATGCTCTTTGCTCGACATCATCGCCTCCCAATGCTCTAGGTGGGAGAAACCTGTTCTGTGTTCAGCGCTCCATTGCAGAGTCTGGGGCTGGACCACTCGGGCCACCGCAGAATCCTCTTCATTGACGTCTGTGTCTGGTATATGAGTTTGTGTTCCTCTTCTTCTTTGTACAAATAAGCAAAGTGAATGGGCAAACTATTTTTGCTGACATAACATAGGATCCAAGAAGTAGATAAATGTCGCTTCTTGGATTCAGAGACGTGTTGTACTTCGTCCTCTTCTCAATATATTTTTCTTCTTAATCTTCTCTTCTTCTCAATATGTCTTCTTCGTCCTCTTCTTCCTCTTCTCAAATATGGAATGTAGCCACACTATGCTCTTCGGCACAGTTTGTGTTCTCAATCAAATGCCGTCCAATAGCAGATCCACACGCTGATGCGGGGACATTCCTACAAGCATGTACCGGCTGTATTCGCATACCACGAGTGTTCCTTCTGATGGAAAAAGGGACGCCTACATAATCGAGCATCACACTGGCACTTGAACTCATAAATACTATTACTAAGTTTTGAGGCAGCCATAACATCCTACTTGACAGCAGGAATCAGACTTTGAGAGGTAAAAAACATTCTTGGACGGACAGCCAGATATGTGTTTGAGACACATCTTTTGATTTGTTCCTCATATCTTTGCGACATTTTCCCTTTCCAAGGAATCTTGATGTAGACCAGGCACTTTTCAGGACGCATCTTTCTTTCATCTGGAGCAGTGAGAAATTTGTGCATGAACCTTTTGATGAAATGCTCAGGTTATCCATTCTCACTGAAGATTCTGACAATTTTGTCGATTTAATTCTGAACCTTGGACTTGGAACATATCCTCTTATTAGATCGACTCACCAGTATATTTATCAAACCAATCTTGTATCTCTTTGAACTCGAAAGGAATCCCAACGATTATGCTCTCTGGTGAAAGTGGGCTTCCTGTAGATGGACGAAGTAAATGATGATGCAGGTCTCTCTACCATGATGTCCAAAAGGGGTAAGCAACCAGAGCGTTCCAATTTCGTTAGTGATGGATGAAGAGAATTCAATTGATCCAAGAAGTGGTCACAGACTTCACGATGTCATCCACATATCTGAAATACAAGATGGAAGATTGAGATTCTTGTAGCTTGGTCAGCTTCTCCAATTATTGAGAACCATTTTTGTTTTGCAGGTTTGATGTATAGGTTTTTTGTGTAGGTTTTATTTATTTTTCAATATATAGCTATTTAGGCTTTCAGCAAATGTGACCTTCACACTCGCACACTAAGATATTATATCCTTGGATTTATGAGGCTAGCATTTCCAAAAAGATATATATATATATATATATATATATATATATAATTATATATATTCTCAAACAATATTCGCTGTGTTAAGCCACAAATGCACAGCTGCACCTAACTGAAAACTGGTGATGTGATGACGATTGCTTTGCTCTGCACCACTTCGCAGCCCATTGCTGCCACCTGACAAACAGCTTGCTTTAGATTCAATTCCAGGTTTTATTTCTAGCATAATTTCCTCAGTCAGTACAAGAAGATGAAAACACATTTTCTGCATTAAAATTTTGTATAACCACAGGATAATCCTAGTGTTGCTTATCCCAAGGGTTTCATGGTGGAATTCAGTTATTGGGAGTAATAATTCTGATTGTTTACATTGTAGGATAATTGCATTAGCATGCCATAATCCCTTACCTTTGTTCTGACATCATTTCCTGTGTGCAAATTTGGATCTTGTCAAGCCCCGACTGTTGTTCTCATCACAGTATTGTGGTGATCAAAGATGCTCACCCACTACTCCGCATTGGTTGTATTATTTATGTCCTTCGAGTAACTGTTTGGACACACCAGCTTTATACAAGTTTGGTGGCTCAACAATCTATATTATATAAGGAGCCGTGTTTGTCTGTTTGTTTGTCTGTCTGTCATGTTATAACATGAGAACGGATTAACGGATTTCAATAACTCCAACTACAGTAGATTCAGGTAACTCCTGGGAGTGTTTGTGATCCCAAAAAAAAATGTAATTTTTTTTTTATGGGTACATGGACACGCGTTGGTTATCCCTGCACGGAGAGCAGGATCTCCCAGGAATCCTTTTTTTTTTCTTCCCCCATAGATTAGCCATCACAGAAAATATTGGTATTTCCGTCAGCGAAGCCACGGGTCTTATATTCTAGCAATCACTAATCAAAGATTGGAAGGATATTGGAAGTAGGAATATTCTCAGGGAAAATAGGAAATAGATGCAAGTATTAAATTGAACAATGAAGTTGGGGATGCTTGAGAAAACAAACATATTTAGTCACGGCACAAAAGCATTTTACATTTTCAGGAACCTTCGTCAACTAATCTTGAGTCACTATATAATATCTTTATTATTTTAACTTTTTTCTTTCTTAAAAGTGATGTAAAATTACGTACATCCAAATTAGAAAACCATTATTGTGAGATGTTAATAACTAAATATTTAGTAGTGCCCTTACAAGGAACTTCAATGCAGGAGGAGGTTCATTAGGCCCATGAATCATGTGCAATGGTTGCCAACCTATAGTTGTCTGTCTGTATTCCATCCTTTTTAAATGTTGAGCATCAAGCAAGGAAGCAGAATGTACCATTTTAAAAGTATTCTGATTGACTCTGTCCGGGTCGGGTTCAACCTCCCGACCTGCCAGACTCAGAGCGGATGCTCTAAGCGTTACACCACCGAGTCTGATAAGAAGTAGGGACCTGAACCCTGGACTTTCAGATTTAAAATCTTATGCTCAACCGACTGAGCAGTGTTTGTAGCCCAAGGTGAGAAGCATTTTTATTTTTTTCGTCCCCTTTATCTCCAGTGGAGGTGAATCCAGCTACGTTAGGTCTTCCTTCTGCAATGTGAAAGAAAAAGAACAGAAATTTCTGAACAGCATCCAAAGTATCCTGCTGACTTCAGATTTTCCTTCATGCATCATGACAAGCCCTTGGCACCAAGACCAGTTTCGTGCATTTTTTATTTTCTTATTAACAGTCTATCCATTTTCCATTCCCTTACGTCGAAATGCCGATGACGAGTTAACACAGTTCTCAGGTGAGCGTTGCACTCTACTAAGCTCAACCTGTCACTGATGTTAACCTCCAGTATGTTAAGACAGAAATGTTATAACAGCTTAGCATGTGTGACTACATAATACTGATATTTTACAAAGTACAGGTTATTTTTTTGTTTAAACATAATCTAAGCTCATGAAAGAGTGAGGAGACAGAGGGTGACGAAGCAACGTATTGACAGTGCAACAGTAGGTAGACACCTACTCTGTGAAGAGAGTAGGCGAAGGACATGCAAGTACTGTATGTAATATGGTTGAATTAGGTGCGTTTAATGGGGTCGAAAATATTGTGGATATAGATAGGGGCGCAAGATGAGATGTTGGGACCCCACTTGCATTGAAACATTGAGAACATGCATTGAAAAGTGAGATTGAAGAGTCTCCAGAAGGTGGTTCCACAAACAGGAGAAAAGAGAGACAAAGACCTGGAGGTGTGCAGGAAGCCTAGATTTTGGGAATTTAAACCGGAGAGGATTGCTGGAAAAACGCTTGCACCCTATAGGATCTGGGAGGATCAGAGGGCTGAGAAAGGAGAGGAAGCAAGACCGGAGGAGAGGTGGTTAAAAAAAAAAAAAAGGCTTCCAACCCATGTGTGATGTGAGTGTACCAGATCTTTCGGTTTAAGGCCTCATCACCAGAGATGCTAATAATGCTTTAGATTCCTCATAATTCAGGAGCAACAGATGTGATGCTTGGTGTCAGTCCATAGTATATAGAAGTACTCCACTGAGCTATGGACAAAGGCCCCAAAAGCTGAAAGTAGTTCTGATTTCTCGACGAAGGATGCCCAGCATGTTGCTGGCTTTGAAGGCCAGCTTTGGCATATGATCGGCACAGGAGTAGCCATGGCTGATAATGGGGCCTAGAAGTTCAGCAAGCAGAAGTTAGAATATCTTCCAGTGTCTGCCCATATAAATATACAGTCATGTGAAAAAGTAAGTACACCCCGTGTAAAGTTTTGACCTTTTCAACATATTTCAAAACACAGCTATTTGATCTTCATTTCAACAATATCTATAGATAAAGGTGATCTAATTGAACAAAAAACAGTGAAAAATTGACTTTGCAATAATTTATTCAACAAAAGATTGTTGCACAGCAGGCACAGCTCGTTTCAAAATCCCCCACAACATCTCGATGGGATTTAGATCCGGGCTTTGACTTGGCCATTCCAGAACCCTCCATTTCTTTCTTTTCAGCCATTCCTTGGTGGATTTACTGGTATGTTTAGGGTCATTGTCATGCTGCAAGGTCCACCTTCGGTTGAGCTTCAACTTTCCGACAGATGGGCCTCACATTATCCTCAAGCACCCTCTGGTACAATGAAGAATTCATAGTGGATTCTATGATGGTGAGCTGCCCAGGCCCTGATGCAGCAAAGCTGCCCCAAACCATAATATCTCCACCACCATGCTTTACAGTTGGTATCAGGTTCTTGTGGTCAAATGCTGTCTTTGGTTTTCGCCACCCATGTCTTCTGGTACTGTGGCCAAATAGCTCTACCTTTGACTCATCTGTCCAGAGCACATTGTTCCAGACGTGCTGGTCTTTGCCTAGGTGTTCATTAGCAAACTTTAGTCTTGCCCTGATGTTCTTTCTGGACAGCAAAGGTTTCCTCCTTGCACACCTCCCATGTAGATCAAATTTGTGCAGCCTCTTTCTAATGGTGACTCGTGCACTTTGACAACAACAGTGGAAAAAGCTACCTGTAGGTCCCATGATGACATTCTGCGGGTTCTTAGGCTGCTGGGCCATAGAGGTTCACGGTTCACATTTCACGTTTCACGGTTCACGTTCACGTGAACAAGCGGACCCTGGGCCATAGGATTTCACACTTGGCTGTTCACGTGTTGCGCGCCAGTTCTGCTTTGGCCGAGTAACCGTCAACATGGACTCTTCGGATGAAGAAGATTGCCTCATTCTGCTTCTACTAAGACGGAGGAAGAGAAAAAGGCACAGAATTTGGAGCCGAGAGCACTTCCTTCTGAGAGAAACCCGTGGTGAATTCCACCGAACATTCCATTATCTGCTTGACAATCCCGATGAAGAACTGTTTTTCAATTATACCAGGATGTCATACAGGACTTACGATGCCTTGAAGACCCTCGTCCTGGAACATCTACAGCCAGGTCAAACAAACTGGAGAAAATCGATCGAAGCAGAACAAAAGCTCATCATTACTCTCAGGTTGGTACCTATTAATTTTGATAATGTGGTGTTGGTCGTGATGATCTAGGCTAGGGTAATTTGTCTAGTAGTCTAGCGAGTCTACTTTTGAAAACGTTCAGACTGGGTGGTGAGACCTCTCTTCTCTTGCGCTTACAAAGTTATATTTGTTTTCATTAAATTCAATCTATAGATTTGTGTTGTCATAAACTCAGTCTTAATTTTTTTCCAAAAGACCGACATAAAAATAATCAGGTCGACCGAGATCTCCGTGTTCACGCATAGAAAAAGTGTGCATGTTCATTCCGCCTTTCACGCGTGAAACGTGACACGTGAAACGTGAAACATGAAAGGCGTTCTATGGCCCAGAGCAAGTCATACTACGTTTGTCCACTTTTCTTTACACGCGTGAACCGTGAAACGTGAAACGTGAACCGTGAACCTCTATGGCCCAGCAGCCTTAGAGACTTATTTCAGCATCTTGCGGTCTGCTCTCGGGCTGAACTTGCTGGGGCGGCCTGGCCTGAACAAGTTGGCAGTTGTTTGGAATCTTCTCCACTTGTAGATGATCTTCTGAACAGTCGAATGATTGATTTCAAATTGTTTGGAGATCTTTTTAAATCCCTTCCCAGACTCGTTGGCATCTATAACCTTCTTTCTGAAGGCCTCAGAGAGCTCTTTTTATCTAGGCATGGTGACGCTGCACACTTCAACAACAAAGAGCAAACCAAACTAAATGTCTGAGATTTAAATAAGACAGGTTCCTCCAAGATCCTCTCTGACGATGTTCTAATCATTTGCACCTGAGCTGGTGCACCTGAGTCTAATTTTAGGTATTTGAAGTAGTGATAAATGTAGGGGTGTACTTACTTTTTCCACATGCGAAATTTGCATTTATGTTTATTTAAATTATACAATGGACTACAAAATGTAAATGTTTCATGATATTTGTTATATTATATCACCTTTATCTGTCGATATTGTTGAAATGAAGATCAAATAGCTGTACGTTGAAATATGTTGAAAAAGTCCAAACTTTACATGGGGTGTACTTACTTTTTCACGTGACTGTATGTCATATAGTTTTGAGGGCTTTAACCTTTAATTCTTGCGACTCAAGCCTGAGCAAGTCTCAAAGGATGTGACTGCAACACGGGCTGTTTATGTGCAGTCTATAACTGAATATACTACTACATAGAACACTTGCGAACAACCTTTAAATCCGCAACAGGGCAGCACGGAATGGTCAGGGCATGGTCAGAGTGCCAATCGGTCCCCATGGTCCAGTCCATTCCCTCTAGTCTTTGTCTCTTCTTTCTCTCTCTCTGTCTCTCTCCCTCTCCAACCCTGTCGTGGCCCTGAGTTTGTGAAGGCAGGGGTACACCATCCCGGATGTGGAGGATCTCTCGGTCATCCCTGGGAGCTCGATCGGCTGTCTCCATGCTGCGGGCTTGTTCGACAGAACTTCTATGCAACAACAAAAACAACAACCTTTAAATCCTTAAATCATTCTGTGTTACAGCCAAACTATTTTGAAGCTTGTACTCAAATATATATTTTTGTACTTGTACTCAATTCAAATATATATATTTTAATTAGATAACTCGAGAGTGTTGTACTTGAAAGCGTGTTACGCATTAAGTCTTAATTTTTTTTTCCAAAATACAAATTCTAATTTCCAAGGAAGTGCTTAGTACTTTACTTAATCCTAAAGTGGCATTTCAAACTGAAACTAACAACTCTCTTGAAATAACAGAAGTTTATTGAAGAAGTGGCACTTTAATTTGGGTCAGTAATCTTGCCTCAAGATTATCTTGTCGCAGCAGGTAAAAAGGAGCCAGTTGGAGGCATTGAATTGAAATTGATAACAAAATATCACAACACTAACTCCTAAAAGTTTGAGCCCCCAAAGCATTATTCGTAGCCGTCTACAACATGACTTCTCCTAATCTATAATGGTCCGTCAAAGGAAGCACTGGGATTTGGCTCCTGCCGCTGGCTGGGGAGTTGCTTTGACTACTCATTAATGTATCTATAAAGTCCTGTGCAAAACAGCATGATGCTCGAGGCAAAGCCAGGGTGTTTCAAATCTTGGGGAATACAAGATTTATCTGCAGGTGATTTTGATGGGTTTCGCAGCCTTGTGGATTGCAGAGGGAAACGAGCGCTCCTTGGGCTTGAGTACATAACAGGATGGATAATCGGGATCACTTGACTACATATGTATAATCCAAAGTGCCACAATCGAAAATGAATTGTAGGAAATTTATAACTTGGAAAAAAAAGTTCATGGAGGGATGAGGAGAAAATATGAATGAGGAAGACAGTATGAGTGGAACACAGTAAGATTAGGAAGAATAAGATTAGGAAGACGGTGAAAACAATGTGACGTAATATAAACCCTCATTTCCTGTTCGTTCATTCCCTTGCTTATTGTGTCCCGCAACTGTGGCCCCACCGCCATATTGACACCCCATTAACCCTTTTTTTTTTTTGGATATAAGATCGAGGCTCGTGCAAGAGCTAACATTAATCACAAAAAGACAAACTGTCGCATACAACATAAGATAAAGGCAGCGGGAGACAAGATGGGGAGAGAGAGGGAAGCACACAAGTACAACATTGGAGATCAGGGATATCGGGAGATCTGTGGGAGGGAGAGGGCTTGGGGGGATGAGGCACGGGAGATGGGGGGAGGGGAGAGGTATAAAACACATGGACACTGCTTGGACTTCCAGGAAAGAAGTCGCTATTTCAAAAAAGTGGATCTGGGGTGAATTAGCAGGGGTAGAAAAGATCAAGGTTTTGGATGGGGGAAGATGACAGATGGTGGTGAACAGATGTTTTAAAGACCTGGAGGGAGGAGTGGGATTGAAGGGAGTGGGGGAGTTTATTCCAGAGGCAGGAGAAAAGGGGAATGAAAGAGTGAAGGTGAATAGAGAGTCTTGATTTTAGCAGTTTCACCAGAAGAGGGTTGCTGGCAGATATTGTGTGACCTGTAGGAATATTTGGGGGACAGAGCCCAGAGAGAGCTGGGGGAGCAAGGCCGGAGAGGAGTCGGTAGAAGACAGAAAGACCACCAACCTGCCTGTGGTGAGTGAGTGAAAGGCCCTCGGAGTTAGCTTCATCGCAGGAGATTCCAATGATTCTGAAAGCTTTGGTTTCAACAGCGTGAAGCCGAGCTAGGTGTGAGGCAGGAGCACCGGCCCAGAGGGGAGAAAAGTATTCCATTGAGCTGCAGATGAAAGCCTTGTATGTGGTGAGGAGCTCAGGTGTGCCAAGGAAGGACTTCGCACAATGGAGGATGCCCAGTCGGCGACTGGCTTTGGAGGCCAGCTTGGAAATGTGGTTTTCCCAAGAAAGATCATCGCAGATAGTGAGACCCAAAAGCTTGAGTGACAGAACTTCTTGGAGAGCATTGTTCAGAAAGTAGATGGGAGAGTTTTCCAGACTGTCTTTTCAGAGAGACGTCGTGAGAGTGTCAGATTTGTCAGGATTGAAAGACATGTTCCACTTGTTTGACCAGTCTGTGATTTCGTCCATGTCTGCAGAGTGGGGAGGCTGCAGACTACTGATCCGAGGGATGAGGTTTTTTTTTACTCTGTCGACTCGCTCTTCGATGAGCCTCAAATTTGTATACAATTTTTTTTTTTGAGAAGTAAATTAAATGCAATATGAAGGTAAATAAAATCGAATTGAATAATTGAAAATACAAGCATTGGTAGAATGCAGCAGGATGTTTTTAAAAAATCAATTGCAAAAAAAACTGGGAAATTGTAGAGTTCCTGTACAAGTATACCTTATAGTCGTTTCAGTCACGCTTTAACAAAATGCGACAATAGACATATCAAATTGGGCAAATTGAACACTCACGATGGTTTACATGGGTACCAGACGGCCTGGGGTGTATCACTCTTAATTATCACAGCCAAACCAACGTAGCAAATCCCTGCTGTACAACCACTGCCATTTCGACCCCCCAAATAATCTCCTCCAGCCCCTCTTGTAGCAGCCGGAGTCCCTTGGCATCCACATTCCAGCGGTAAATCTCTGTTAAAAAAATCTGTTCGGCATTCCCCGCTGCCTTTTCAAACTCTTCGCTGCTTGGGTCTGGGACTGACGGTGTGGGGTCATGTTACCGCTCCCAAAAACATGAGCCTGTGGCAACTGTGGTTTGGGAAACTTTTGCACATTTATGAGTTTTAGGGGTTGGATAAGTTGTTTCATCCGGTTTCTTATGATCGTTCATGGATTCATCACTGTCTCGTTCCTCCTGTCGTTCGTCTTCTCTTTATTCACTTTTCCATTCTCTTAGATGCTCTCATCTTGTCGATTGTTATCCAAATCGTGTTTGCAGTGAGAAATTCTGAGATTTAATTTGGCCAAATCCTGCTGCACATGAATAATGACATTTTGGCTAATGTCTTTGGCAGCTAATGATTTCACGACCGCCAAGGAAGTAGAAACTGCCACTGGAATATAACTTTAAAAATTCTCCATGGTCCACTATTACGCTCTACCTCAGATTGTCTCTTTTATACACGTGATGCACCTTTTTTTATCACAAGGACAAACATGGGTTCTCACGAAAATTGGCCACATGACCCAGGAAGTGCATAAATATTTATTTGCCAACTTCAGCTACGGGCTGTTCTCAGGGAAGCTGTCTTGGAAAGGTTTGCGTGAATAAAAGCTTCATCACATGCATAAAATGAAAGGTCATGGAGATTTGAAGAGATGAAAAGGTCACGCAATATGAGTGCAATGTGTTGTATTGTGGGTAAAAATATTCAAGGAAAGGCTTTGGGAATGCTGCCTTTGGACCACAGTTATCGCATAATCCATAATCTATGGCTTCAACAATATGAAACCTTCAAATCGAACTTCTTGTTTGAAATAGCATGTCCTGCAATGTCACCAAAATACCATCTGAGGAGAGAGAATAAGTTTGTAATGGTGAGAAAACCACTTTTCTTGGTTTATCTCTCTTGTTTGACCAACTTTTAATTGGCAGAGTGTAACATGGCACGAGACAGGTTGCCATATATTTCTTGATGGCAGACAGCAATATTTTGTTTCTATGATGTTATTTTATTTATTTATTTATTCACGCTTGTATTTATTTAGAAACTAGAAAAAACAAGTACAGATACATTCAATGTACACAGCTCCCATGCCAAATAAATAAATGTCCTCCAAAGCGGCGTTGCCGGGGTGCCTCCGCCGCCCGGCAATACCGCCGTGCAGCTCATAGAGACTGTATTGAGAGGGAGAGGTGTACATTAATTGATTGATTAATTGCATAATTAAAATCAACAAATAATGATAATACAATATTTTCTTAATCAATTGGCTAATAGCACACCGAAACCACCAGTGCTTCAACCGCAGATGAAACTTCTTGATAATTAATTAAATTAGTCATTAATCGAAAAAATTAAATAATTAATTGATTAATCAATAAATAATTAATCGATTAATTGATTAATCAATAAATCAAATATATCCTTTAAAGCCAAATCACTTGGTCACTGTCGTGTCCAAATATCAGCTTCCTAGCTCAAAAGGTGCCTGAGATATTGCTGCCCAGAAGAGAAAGGAAATAAATAAACACTTAATTAATCGATAATAATTAAATAACTAATCGTTCAATTGATTAATCAAAAAACAAAAAATAACTTTTTGACAAAGTACATGCTCACTATTGTGCCCAAATATCAGCTTCCTAGCTCAAAGGATGGCTGAGATATCGCCCGGACAAACAACCAAGAAAACAAGAAAGCCAGAAACCGGAGTGAAAACTGAGTATTCCCTTTCAGCGCAGGTCAGACAGCGCCTGGAGATGGTATAGGAAAGGATCAGTGTACAACAATGGCTCATTTAGAGCAATACTCGATAGAGCACATACCCCCACCAGGCTGAACAGTTTACGTTTTGTATCCCACTGAATTTTGTTTGGCTTTTTTGTTTGGATTGTTCGTATCACCTACCCAACAAACACATCCACTGCGTTTTGTCCAAGTCCATCCACAACCTTTTGAATATTATGATGTTGTTTCGAATGCAGCCTGTGGCTGCTGGTTGCATCATTTTTTTGGAAGCGCGTTAGTACCGCTGATGCAGTGCCCCAATTACCCGAGAGCTTGTACTCAATTTGCCGACCTCGGAAGGATGACAGACTGAGTCAACCCCCTGGCGTTAATTCAATGATCGAACTGGATTCGAACTCAGGATCCTAGGATCCCGAGCCAGCACTATCCTAGGACCATTATGATATATAAAGCGCCCATTATGATATACAGTCACGTGAAAAAGTAAGTACACCCCATGTAAAGTTTTGACTTTTTCAACATATTTCAACATACAGCTATTTGATCTTCATTTCAACAATATTGATAGATAAAGGTGATATAATACAACAAATATCATTAAACATTTACATTTTGTAGTCCATTGTATAATTTAAATAAACATAAATGCAAATTTCACATGTGGAAAAAGTAAGTACACCCTTGGCTCTAATAGGTGGTATTGCCCCCTTTGGCAGAAACAACCTCAAGTAGGCGTTTCTTATAACTGTCTACCAGTCTCTGACATCGACTGGGAGAAATTTTTTCCCACTCCTCCATGCAGAATTCTTTCAGCTGTGCGATGTTTGAGGGGTTTCTTGCATGCACAGCTCGTTTCAAATCCCCCCACAACATCTCGATGGGATTTAGATCTGGGCTTTGACTTGGCCATTCCAGAACCCTCCATTTCTTTCTTTTTTGTTTCTTGTTTGTTTGATTCTTGAATCTTGTTTCTCACAGTGAGAGTCCTTTAGGTACTTTTTTACAAACTCCAAGCGGGCTTTCATGTGTCTTTCACTGAGGAGAGGCTTCCGTCTGGCCACTCTGCCATAAAGCCCAGATCGGTGGAGTGTTGCAGTGATGGTTGTCCTTCTGGAAGTTTCTCCGATCTCCACACAAGATCTCTGGAGCTCAGCCAGAGTGACCATCCGGTTCTTGGTCACCTCTCTTACCAAGGCCCTTCTCCCCCGATTGCTCAGTTTGGCCGGACGGCCAGCTCTAGGAAGAGTCATGGTTGTTCCAAACTTCTTCCATTTAAGAATTATGGAGGCCACTGTGCTCTTCGGAACCTTCAATGCAGCAGAGATTTTTTTTGTCGGCTTCCTCAGATCTGTGCCTCGACACAATCCTGTCTCTGAGCTCTGCAGGCAGTTCCTTCGACCTCATGGCTTGGTTTTTGCTCTGATATGCATTGTCAGCTGTGAGACCTTATATAGACAGGTGTGTGCCTTTCCAAATCATGTCCAATCAATTGAATTTACCACAGGTGGACTCCAATCAAGGTGTAGAAACATCTCAAAGATGATCAAGAGAAATTGGAGGCACCTGAGCTAAATTTCAAGTGTCATAGCAAAGGGTATGAATACTTATGACAATGTGATATTTCAGTTTTTCTTTTTAATAAATTTGCAAAACTTTCTAAAATCCTGTTTTCTCTTTGTCATTATGGGGTATTGAGTGGAGATTGATGAGGGAAAAAATGAATTTAAACGATTTCAGCATAAGGCTGCAACATAACAAAATGTGAAAAAAGTGAAGGGGTCTAAATACTTTCTGAATGCACTATATATGTCGTTATTGACCCTATCTTTCAACGGTGAAGAATTACAGTAAAAATATGAAAAAAATTCTCGCATCCGAATCCAGATGTTCACCAAATTCGTCCTCCACCGGAAATATCCTCGAAGTTCCGTCTGAATCTGTCCATAACATTTTGAGATATCCTGCTCACAGACAAAGAAACAGACAGACAGACAGACAAACAGGAGTGAAAACATAACCTCTGTCCACCTTTGGTGGTGGAGATGATAAAGAGCAAACATTTTGAAATGTAAAAATAAATAAATAAACAAGTGAGATTATTTAAATAATTTACAACAGGTTAGTTTCCCAAAACATCAAAGACGATAAAAAAGCCTTGAAACAATATGCCTTCATTACATTGATCTGAGAGTACCTTGCTGTACATTGTTTTGGAAGCTTATCCAAAAGCCTTATTTTATAACAGGTCACCGCTTTCCCTCCCACATCTTTTTCCTATCAGCAGATTTTTTTTTTCCAGCAAACCAGAGCCGTCCACATTGCAATCTTCATAGCACCGTGCTGCACGTGTCAAATTTCTGTAAAGAAAGTCATGAATAACAAACGCACAGATAAGCAGAGGAATAAACTCCACGCCGGGCCAGTCGTGCCTTCGCAGACACAGCAGCGTGCCCGAAAAGACGTCATGGAACGAAACATTTCATACTTTCTGCGGAATGCATGCAAATCAGAAAATTGACATTTACTCAAATTTTACTCCTATTCCCTTTTGTGTGTCATGGGGATTAAAATTCACAATTTTCCACCATTTCCTCCTCCTTCTCCCATTGTGCAATAATTTTTACTATTATTAACTATTGATTCTTCCAAACATTCATTATACGGTAAGCGTAGATCATTCATTTGTACAAATGCAAAATCGTGGACGTTCTTAATGCGGTTTTTTTCTTGAGCTGGCTCTGTTCGTTAACACTTTGTGCAAGTATTCACCGGTTGGTGTGATGCTGTCAATTTATCTGTTCACAACGTGTTCCAGTATTTGTAATTTTAAAGGAAGAATACACGAGTGAGATTGACCAAAAGCGTCTGTTGTTATACTATCCTTGTATGTTGGTCAACTCCAATCAACTTTCATTAAATTTAATTGATGAAAAATTCCACTGAGATACGCGTGTGTAGCAATCGGTGAGAAAAATCACACTGTGGCAGAAGTTGGCATCAGGTTGGAGCACACT
The DNA here is from genome assembly GCF_964187855.1 of Myxine glutinosa. Taxonomy (NCBI): domain Eukaryota; kingdom Metazoa; phylum Chordata; class Myxini; order Myxiniformes; family Myxinidae; genus Myxine; species Myxine glutinosa. The sequence continues at coordinate 43,251,429 of NC_136266.1, read as the reverse complement.
ATTTTGGCCCTGGCTGTGAAGGCTTTCGCTGTTGTTACCTTACAAAGGTGCTTGTTGTGAGCCGAATGTTCTTTAAAAAGTTAAGCGAAGCTGGCAAGCATGCTTGCCTGAGCTTTTTTAGGACCCGGTGGAGGTTTAGCATTGGACATGGCTTGCTGTCCTGCTCATTGTGCTGTGACACAGCATAGTGAACTGTGTTGCATTATTCATGAAGGCCCACCGAGCTCGTCCTGCATGCCAAAGTCCGGGTGGGTTTGAAGGGAGGAGGGAAGGGGAGCGAGTGGAGTATTAAGGCGGAGAGGAGGATGGTCGAAGGATGTGAAGCAGGAGAGTTGTTTGCTGCTACCCTAATTGCATACCTACTTATATGGCCCTTTGATTTCAAGCCATCTTGCTGATGCCCAGAGAATGCTTGTGAAGTGAATCCAAGGAATGTCTCATTGTTTGATTTACCCTGAGCTCAATTGTTTCAACTGGTTATTGTTTTGCTGCATTTTATATTCCTTACCTTAAAGTCTGTCTACTTCATTTCACCTAATTCCGCTCAGAGCCCATTGTCCATTCTACAGACCTATTAAAATAATGCACATTGAAGGATCCAAATATAATAGTCTGTTTTACTGTTCAATTATTTTCCATGCTGTCATTATTATTATTATTACTTGCAAAATCGAAGATTCGGTCGGTTGTGTTTGTCGTTCTGTCTGTTTGTCTGTCTGTTTGTCTGTCTGTCTGTTTGTCACCGGCCTACAGGTCACAATTTTCACCCGATCTTCACGAAACTTCACCAAATGGTAGAGTTGGGCAAAAGCAAGAAGCCTATTGTTTTTATGGTCAATAGGTCAAAAGGTCAACATAGGCCAAAGGTCACCAACTTTACTAAATTTCTAAAATCCTCAATTTTCATCCGATTGACTTGAAATTTGAAGAGGACTTGCATATCTGGTCACTGAATTCAACCACCAAGTATTTTTGAGGTCAACATAGGCCAAATGGTCAACATAGGCCAAATTTCTAAAATCCTCAATTTTCATCCAATTGACTTGAAATTTGAAAAGGACTTGCATATCTGGTCACTGAATTCAACCATGTATCATATTTTAGGTAAACACAGGCCAAAAGGTCAACATAGGCCAAATTTCTAAAATCACCAATTTTCATTTGATTGACTTGAACTTCGAAGAGGATTTATATATATGGTCACTGAATTCAACCACCAACTATTTTTGAGGTCAACATAGGCCAAATTTTTAATATCCTCAATTTTCATCCGATTGACTTGAAAATTGAACAGCATTTGCACATTGAGTCACTAAATAGGGAAACTAACTATTTTTGAGGTCAAAAGGTCAAAGGTCAACTCAAGGTCAACCTTCCAAAATCATCATTTTTCATCTGAAAAATCGTCACTTTTCATCCTGTTGACCCGAGATTTGACCAAGATTGACAATTTTAATCTTCATGAAATGGACAATTTGCTGTATCAATGGAAAACTTTTGGGGGGGGGGGGGGCGGATTTTGCAAGTATCGTGCTACGCATGACGTCTTCTTGTTTGATTTATTTATTCATATCATCCAGGCCCGTATTGTTGTGAGGGAGTTGGAGGAGGCTGGAGGGTTCTTATTATTGACGGTGGTAAGGAATACAAAATGTAGGCTCTTGGAATAGTGAGATCTCGAGGGCAAAAGGAGGCAATGTACTAACAATAGTGCAGTGGGTGCCATGGTGGAGCTTGGGGGAGGGGGGGGGGCAGGGGGCGCAATGTATTGGGGACCTTCATTTTTTTCAGTAGTTTATAATTAAGGTACAAACATCCCATATTTAAACGTGAGTAACAATCATGAACGTAAACTGTATTTGTGATTTCACGTACACTGTAACTACACTAACAAGCGGTAATTTTGGAAGTTAGACTTACCTACCCATTATAAATATTAAGCCCTCACCCCCCCCCCCCCCCACCCCCCACCCAAATAGAGAAGTCAAACTATGCCTATGGTGGGCGCTACAGGTGGACGCAGCAAGCAAGGGGATTAATGAACAGGATAAGAGGAGAGAGAGAGAGGCCGGGAGGAAATACAGTAACCTGCAAGAAAGAGGGTTGCATTAGGTATGCTAAATGGGGGTAGTAAAGATTGTGGATAGCGATGTGGGATAACATGATGGTCGTGTACCACAAGCTTAAAGTCCTTGAGGGGGAGTAGGATTGGACTACCTCTTGAAGAGAGTTTCGCAAAGAGGAGAAAATATTTAAGGTGGGAAGTGAAGCCTAGATTTTGAGAGTTCTAAACTAAGGGTTTACTGGAAAAGATAATGCACCCTGGAGTATCTGGGAAGGAGAGGAAGCAAGACCAGAGGAAAGCCTCTGTCTGAATGGCCACCGATGTGTCTCCAATGTGAAAGTAACGGGCCCTGTCATTCGACCTTATCATAGGAGATGGCAATGACATTGAGAACTTTACATTCTACAGAATGCAGAAGAAGCATGAGAAACAGTCACCAAAACCATATAGAGGAGAACAGTACTCCATTACGCTCTAGGCAAAGGCCTTGGAAGCTGTGAGTGGCTCTGATATTTCAAATATTTTTGATTTGGAATGAGGGAGGATGCTCAGTCTGTTGCTGCCTTTGGGGGCCACATTTGTTACATGGTTAGTCTGGGAGAGTTTGTGGCTGATTTTAGGCCAATTAGCGATGTAACCCGTAGACGGTGTGCTCCTGGGTGTGACGTCATGGCTAAGCGTGAAGAAGAATATTTCGACTTTTAATCACAAAATTGCCTAAATTTATAAAGCGCAAAGCGGAAAAAGACACACCATGTCTATATGTAACTCCCTGCGATCTAAACATGTAAAGATGATGATGAGTGTTTTCAGCTTTATATTCCGTTAATAATGTGTGCGGTTATGTGGTAACCTGCAAGAAAGATGATGAAGTTAAGATGAAGGATCTAACTTGCTCCTGACCCTTAGGTGCCGCCATTGCTGTGTTGAGTTACCTCCCTGTGCTGGCGATGGGTTCACATTGCATTTGGGTCACTGGTCTAGTGCTTGTCGGCTGAAATAGGAGGATACTGAAGTTTGAAAAATGTAGAGTATCACAGGTTTAAAATGAAGCTGCTAGTGTTGCAGGTGTCTCATTATCTAAAGTGAAAATCCATATACAAACTAGTTCTATTTACCTCCAATTTTTCTTCAATTATCCGCTTATTCTGTGCTCATTCCTGTGACAGCCCATTTATTACTTGTACAGAGTGCCCGCCCTATGGGCGATCTTGTACCAAGCATGCAACATGTTCTTCTGACACATCCATTTATTTGGGTAGTGTATAGGCAACACACACCGCTGCCTTGATCGCTCTCAAAAATAAAAAATAAGCTGGGTTACGCAATGAACCAATAACATCTGTACTGCTTATGTACATGTATAATATATTGTGGTTTATATATAGCTTGGATAATTCCAATTGCGCTGGCCAATAGGCTGACACCAGAGACCTGAAGCATAAGGCCATATGTACTGTCGCCTTTACAAGACCCATGATGCCTATAGGTTACAACGTTTCAATATCTGATGCTCCTTTCAGCATATTCTTATGTACTTTTTCCACTGAATGGAAAACGTATAGAGAAGGCATCGCAATTGCGAATATGACACTTCGGACATTGCATAGGCTTACAAAAATAGCGTGGACAGATGATTTTTTGAGGTTACAATTGTGGGTGGAGTCAGGCCAGCTGGTCTGACCAATGGGTATAGAGCAGACATACATACAACACTTGCTCCATTATATATAGACTAGCAACGGTATCTGCCCTACAGGCGGGGCTTCAATTGGGAAGCCCAAGTGAAAAGGCAAAATATCAGAAATTGAAGGCTTTTTTATTTTCAACGATTCATATAAACATCTGTTGAATCATATCGCACGCAAATCATTAAAATCTAAACAGTACATGTCGCCCATTTTGAGAAAGATAGAATTCTGCAAAACGGAAGTGGCCGCTACACGTCTTTCTCAGTCGCACATTTATGTGTGAAGAGTGCGCGCCGAATCTGTAACACGGAAGCGGCCACTACACCTGTTTCCCAGTCGCTTTGCACATGCTGCCATGTTACTTCGGAGCCACACGTTTATATCGGAAGAGTTCGTCAGGAGTCGATCTATTATCTCCTGGTACATAGAATATCAACAAAAGCCACATTACTGTTCATATCGGTAAATATTATTCCATAGTGTTTGGAAAAACTGGCAAATTGGAAAACTTGGAAAATTGGGGAAAAATTGGAAAAACAATATAGCCTATTTTACTCCAAGGGGTCCCAGGAATACCCACCCAAAATATCATTGCGATCGGTTGAGCCGTTTTTGCCGTACCTTCGAAAGGACAGATGGACATTTGGTAAATTATAGTAAGATTATACAGATTATCATATATTGAGGGATTTTTTTTAATGACAAGCCGAGGCAAGTAGTTCGATGTACATGTCGAACAAACTGTTGGGTGGGGAAGGAGGGGGCATGGGGTCTCCATAAGAACCCCCTAATTCAAAGGGACCAGACCACAAATTTGGATTTTTTTTCTCCCCTATATATATCCAACATTTGCAATGATGGGAAAGATGCTTTTTAATCATTTTTCTGTTGCGTAATTATATGCCCTATAATGTCGCATCAAAGGAGAAATTTAATGTCACTATTCAAATTGTGCAACAGACTTTACTGAATTATAATGTGATAGAGTAATGTCATTTTTTTTTTTTTTAGGTGCAAAAGTCATCGGGCCATGTATGAAGGATGGGTTTGGGATGAGTCGATTAAAAATATTTATTTGAGAAAAGGAAAAAAAAATGGAGGAAAAATGAAGAAAAAGGAAAAGTAGCGGAATTGGGGAAGAGATTACAAATACGAATGAGGAAAGAAAGTGGAATTTTATTTGTAAACAAAATGTCGGCTCATGGAAGAGATAGGTGGTGATAGGGGACAAAGAGGTAGTGTGGCCATGACTCTGTAGGTGGACCCAACAAGCATAGCACAATGGTTCTGTGAATTCCACATCTCACATTATTGTAATCTACCATGATATGGCTGCAGCACAAGGTCATTTGTTCTCATATCTCAGGCAGGTCGATGTGATTTTTACTGCCTCTTCTCCAGTCTATCTTCCAATGCTCTCTCTCTCTCTCTCTCTCTCTCTCTCTCTCTCTCTCTCTCTCTGCCCTCCGAACCCTCAAAACGACTCCAGGATGTACATGTTCTTCAAGTAACCCCCTTCTTTTTAAACTTCCAAAATCTAAGCTTACTGGACACCTCAACTCCTTTGTTCCTCGCTTCTCCCATTTTTGGAACTGCCTTCCAGAGACTGTTCTTTTCCACTCTTCCCTGCAGTGCAGCCGGTGAACTGCCATCTCATGTCACCCCCCATCCTTACTCACTATATTCATTGCCCCCATTAACCCATCCCTCTTATTTGGAAGTTGAAATGTTTCCTTCCCTCCCATCTCTCCTCTTTTCCTGTTTGGTCACTATTTTGGTGACTGTTGAAGAGTTGAGCCAGTGCCCCCCCCCCCATTAGTTCATTAGTGCCCCCCATTAGTGCCCCCCATTAGTTCACACACTCTATCACCTTGCTCTTCTGTGAGCCGCAATCTTGGAAAGATTCACAAGAATGACTACACTGTGGTCACAACCTGCGACAAAATCCAGTAACGGGACGATTGGGAAATGATCATTTAAAGCACCCTTAGAAGATGAGCAGCGCGATTGGGAAACACACATTTAATGCATTATTAAAAGATTAACTCGACACTTCTCATCCATGACACCTTCCCCACGGTTATATCAGAACGAGCTGATTTGTCACACGCTCACGGATTGCTTAATGCAAATATGAGGCCTTTCAAAAATTATGTAACAGTATTTTTTTTAGTAATTTGCATAACGTAACACTTGATTACATAACGTAATGTAACGCCTGATTACCATGCGGTCTGAGGTACCATGCGTTCTGACGGTCTTGATTAAACGTTATTATTATTCGACATATGATTAGATTTTTCGGCATCTCTCATCGTGAATAACACTCAACCCAAACAAAGCCAATGGAAATCTGACGCAACAAATCCGGGCAGTGTATAATCAGCAGATCCCTACAGGCCTAATATATTAGGCCTACCAGAAAACCAAGATGGCGGCCATATCATTTTGTCTCGGATATATGGTGGGCGGAGTCAAGCGGCAGATGTGAATGTGGTCCAGCAGCTGTCGACCAATGGGTGCCCATTTCAAAAATCGACTCCCAACAACAACAGCAGCGCAAAGCTCATATAGACCTGCGATTTAAAAAAGCAGTAAGGGATGAGAGGTAATGAAACATAGTGATGTTAGTAAGAGAGGTCGGTTGGGCAATGAGGGGTTAATTGGGGTTAGAAACGATCACGGATAGGAAGGGAGAATACCTTGAGGTGGCAGTGTACTGCCAACATGCCCTTGAAAGGAGAGTGGTATTGAAATGATTGAGGAATGAAGCTCCACAAGCAGGAGTAAAGAGCAACAATTGAGTGAAGGTGAGCAGTCTACCTGGATTTTGGGAGTTTCATAACCAGGGGGTTATTTATTATCATTGCTGTCTAATGCACTCCTTGATGAAAATCTCTGCCATTTTGAAAACCACTCAGGAATTGCATGATACTCATGCAGGAATGGGATATGGAGCAGTTCTGTGCTGTGGAACACAATATCCCTCAGGGATGGCATTTCCGATGCACTGGAACTACAAAGCATGACGTCTCTGTAGGCCTGATGGAAATAACAACAGCTGGAAGAAACAATAATGATTACAGCATTTGAATTGTGTTTTTTTTTCCATTGCTTCAGTGTATGTGAGGTCATCCCCCTTGGGTTTGTTGGGAGGTAGTTCTGAGCATCCTGACTGGTGTAATTAGCTAAGTCACGTGGCTGTTTGTTATTGCTTCATTCTTTGTCTAACTAGAAGTATTTTACAGTATTGTCTGCATTAAAATTGAATGCACTGTGTTAATTACACTTCTCCAACCAATGGTAAGTGAGCAATAATTTGTAAAGCAATAGGATTGTATTGTGTATTGTACTGTCACGCATCGTCAGGTAACACATCATGATAAAACTGATTCTCTCGGAACTTGCGATTTAAATTTAAGTGAAATGGTCATGAGATGTAACCGTGTCCTTTGTGCTTTGTACACAATTTCACTGGAACGAAGTTTCACGATTCGTCCGCTCACATATTAGGGTTATGAATTACATCAGGAAGCCTGGTGTTGGCTTCCCGGTTCAGGTGGCTGGCTTAAGATCATGTGGTCCTGAGTTCAAGCACCTGTGATGTCGTTGAATTAACACCAGGTGGTTTGACTCAGCCTGTTATCCTTCCGAGGTGGGCAAAATGAGTACCAGCTTGCTGGGATAAATGAGCCATTCGAGTATCCTGCGTCGGAGTGGTGACCCGACCAGGATTGTGCCCAATGGCCAAGAAACTGCTTTGGCGGCCATAGATGCAAAATGGAAGATGCAAAAAGACATATATGGCAGCCATAGATGGTTCTTGGCAGCCAAGAACAAACCAGCTCTTCTTCACCTGTTGATAATGTGAGATTTTGCAAACGAAAATGATCTATGAACACCATCTTCAGAATGGTGGATCACATTGGTGCAGTTTTATAGTAATGCTAGTTGTTTTTGGCATCCATGAATCGGTTTTGCTAAGTGCTCCATTTATTCGTACATGGTTCTAATCCACATGGCTTTCAATATAATGAAAGGAAAAGCATTCCCAGTGCTCCAATGGAATGGAAAAAGCAGTCCAATGGAATTGTTTGTTTTTTAATGTTAAATATTGTGATGCATTTTGTTGAAGTTCATATCGAGTTCCTACAACTTGACCAGAATTCAGTTGGTCTCATGTTGTATGAAGCGGTATTGACCACTCGGTTATCAAATTAATAGTTTCGCACCGACCTGAGATTGGATCTGCAATTATTCCAAGTAATACTCGAGCCATTTGATACAGTTCTGAGTATTTAACTGAACCAATCTGCACATGCAAACCTTTAAGTTTATCAAATTTTTACAAATCCACCTTTAAGTAACTCATGCAAACAAGTAAAGGAGTCGATATGTGTTGCCACAGTACATGCTCATGTCCCAGTAACCAAGTCTGGAGTAACTTCACCCAGAGGAAAAGGTGACCTCGTAGCTTAAAAAAAAAGGCATCATAAAAAAAGGCAAATTGTGTTTCTAAAAATACATAGAAAACACCAGAAGGACAAGCAGGCCACATCCGCCCTGCAATGCCTGCTGTAACACCCGGGCCTGTTTTATAGCCTGGCTGCCACATCGCTGCCAGCACCGTGAGTTAGCGAGCTCTTAATCTACTCCGAGCTCACCATTGCGGCCCACGTGCCCTTTATCTCCCTCATGCCACTAAAAAGCACCGGGTCTTCATGAGTCACATGCGACCTTGTGCCAAGACTGTGTGAAAAGCTACCGCTAAACCGTCAAAAAACACTCGGTCTCACCGCAAAGGGCCCCCACGAAACGAGCCTCATTAGACGATTAACCCAAACTTCCAGTAGGAACACCATATAAACTTGGCAGATTCAAGAAATGATTGGAAAACTTGTGCTTCAATAATCTTCCCATCCAAATTTCCCTCATGCCTCGCCTAAAGAATGTCTGAACAGCTATTTATGAATAAAACATTAATTTTGCTGTGGCCTCAATCAAAACAATACTAAATACTAACTACTAAAAAATAAATATACAAATTAAATAAAATATACAAAATATATAAAAAATATACAAAGTTAAAAAATAAATATACAAAAAAATTAAATATACAGATAAAAAAATTCATTAATAAAAAAAAGAAATACTAAATCAAAACAATACTAAATACTAACTACTAAAAAATAAATATACAAATTAAATAAAATATACAAAATATATAAAAAATATACAAAATTAAAAAATAAATATACAAAAAAATTAAATATACAGATAAAAAAATTCATTAATAAATAAAAAGAAATACTAAATCAAAACAATACTAAATACTAACTACTAAAAAATAAATATACAAATTAAATAAAATATACAAAATATAGAAAAAATATACAAAGTTAAAAAATAAATATACAAAAAAATTAAATATACAGATAAAAAAATTCATTAATAAATAAAAAGAAATACTAAATCAAAACAATACTAAATACTAACTACTAAAAAATAAATATACAAATTAAATAAAATATACAAAATATATAAAAAATATACAAAGTTAAAAAATAAATATACAAAAAAATTAAATATACAGATAAAAAAATTCATTAATAAATAAAAAGAAATACTAAATCAAAACAATACTAAATACTAACTACTAAAAAATAAATATACAAATTAAATAAAATATACAAAATATATAAAAAATATACAAAGTTAAAAAATAAATATACAAAAAAATTAAATATACAGATAAAAAAATTCATTAATAAATAAAAAGAAATACTAAATCAAAACAATACTAAATACTAACTACTAAAAAATAAATATACAAATTAAATAAAATATACAAAATATATAAAAAATATACCAAATTAAAAAATAAATATACAAAAAAATTAAATATACAGATAAAAAAATTCATTAATAAATAAAAAGAAATACTAAATCAAAACAATACTAAATACTAACTACTAAAAAATAAATATACAAATTAAATAAAATATACAAAATATATAAAAAATATACAAAGTTAAAAAATAAATATACAAAAAAATTAAATATACAGATAAAAAAATTCATTAATAAATAAAAAGAAATACTAAATCAAAAACAATGCTTCGATTTAAGTGAAGAATTTGGATATAAAGAGTTAGAGACTTTCGAATAAATGCGAAGATAGGAAGTTGCGGAATATTAAAAGATGAAGGATTTCCCCCGAGGAGGCCCATTGGGGGTGGAGATGAGAAGAGATAATGGAGCTGCCAAGCTCGATGACTGAGCTCTTCATGGATCTTAAGAGATCTTGCAGGTTAACCCTATGGCCTGGGGAAAATAACAATTAAATATAGTGTTTACTGAGACATAAAAGCAGCTTGAAGGAGAGCACAGATCGTTACTGTTTGAATCCCATGTTACCTCTGACAATGAGACTAAACCTCCTCCAGTGGCTGACCATGGAAATAGGTATTTGGGTTTGTTTCATGTCCCTTCCTGTGTTACAGGGTTTGAGAGATTGAGATCTTTTCCAGAATTGAAAGATATATTCCATTTGTCAGGACATTGAATCAATTCCAGAGCAGCAAAGGTTTACACAAGTGTTGTGTACCTGTAATTGGGATGCGTTATTGCACGACACAATATGGAGTCATAAACAAAAAGGAAAAAGTTTTTTCCAGAGTATTTCACCGGTCGTTTATGTAGATGAGGAGCAAAACCAGGCTCAACACAGTGTCTTCAGAGGCGATGTACCTCCAAGTGAATTACAGATGCAACACTCGACTTAAAACCTCACTGAAGACGGCATGCTTTATGATGCAGCACTCCCTGCTGGCACTGCACTAGAATTGTGGCTATCGTCAGATAATTTTGTTGGGATTCAAAAATTAGTAACAGACAGCCCAAAGGTAGCATGATTATCAAAGTGAGCTATTTTGTCCCAAAATAATACTAACTAGAAAGCATCTGAAAATGCAAAGCTCGTCCACATTCGTTTGTATTCAGACATCTTATTCTTCCATATGCTCAAAATAATGAAAACAGGTTAAAACTAGATGGTATCGTAGAATACCTACAGTCAACTTGTTGCGAGCCAACTCTTCTGTTTTTGAACATTTTATTTTCTTTGATCCAATATGGCTGCCAGACCACGTGAGCGATGACATCATAAATTTATATTCTCTAATATAATTGTTGCATAGATCACGCTCAATACATTTCAAACTGATCAGACGAAGCGTTGTCCCTGTGGAATTATGACGTCATAATTATGGCACCAATGACGTCATCGTTAACAACACCTATCCCCATATAATTGGTCAGTTGACGTCAGTTGACGCTGACCTATTTACAATGAGCAACGTTTCAATTTTTTCCATGGAGCGGTTTTGGAGATATAGAGGTGCAACATTTTTCGGTTTTCCAAGATGGCGCCTGTAGCACATGACTTATGACGTCATGATTATCATTAAAATATTCTAAAGGAGGAGGCGCTCCGATGGTGAAAATTTCGTGTCCATCAGACCAACAGTTGCTGAAATTTTTAAAAACTAGGGCATGCCCGTACTATATATAAGCTAGGACGTGCCCGTACGTGGGTGCCCGTTCCTTGCCAAAAAAAAAAAAAAAAAAAATTTTGTGTAGGGGTGTGTGTGTGTAAACATCCTAGGGCGTGCCCGTACGTGGGTGCAAAAAAACATGCGTGCAAACAACAACAACAAAAAAAAACTTTGAAACCACGTGGCAGTAACGACCACAGAACCCCCCCCTCTATTTACATGAATGGTTTGGTCCATTCGCAACGACCACAGAACCCCCCCCCCCCTCTATTTACATGAAATGGTTTGGTCCAAAGCGAACGGCTTGCGGTGTTTGGTAAAGAAATCGCCATAGCTCGGTAACTACTTGTCCGATTAATTTCAAACCTTGAAAAGGCACATCCTCGGGTCCCCAGCAATATACCTGGCAAGTTTCAAGTATATCGGACCGGTAGTTGTCGAGAAACAGCGGTCACAGACAAACATACACACATACACACATACAAACACACATACACACATACACACAGAGATTAATGGAATTATAGATAGATAATGATTGGATAAGTGTTGTACTTGTCGAATTATGACGTCATAACGAAGGCACCGATGACATCATCATTAACATATCTTATTCCCCATGGGAAGTACTTGACAATGAGCCAGGTCTCAATATTTTCCAGGAAGTGGTGTCAGAGATATAGAGGTGCGAAATCTTTCCAAGATGGCGCCTGTAACACGTGACTTATGACGTCATAATAATCATTAAAATATTCTACAGGAGGAGGCGCTCCTATGGTGAAAACTTAATTTTTAAAAATAATGATTGGATAAGTGTTGTACTTGTCGAATTATGACGTCATAACGAAGGCACCGATGACATCATCATTAACATATCTTATTCCCCATGGGAAGTACTTGACAATGAGCCAGGTCTCAATATTTTCCAGGAAGTGGTGTCAGAGATATAGAGGTGCGAAATCTTTCCAAGATGGCGCCTGTAACACGTGACTTATGACGTCATAATAATCATTAAAATATTCTACAGGAGGAGGCGCTCCTATGGTGAAAACTTAATGTCAATCAGATCAAACAATTGCCGAGAAAATAAATTTTTAAAATTCAGACACGTATATACCTGAATGCTTAACCCCGCTTTTCGCTTTGCGAGCGCAGGGTAACTAGAACGGCACTCAGTAGAGAGCATACCTCCGCCTGGTTGGCCATATCACTCAATGGTGAAGAATAACTTTAAAAATTCTACTAGCCGGATCCGGATCCGGATCTTTTTCCACCACTTTTTGAGATATTTTGTTCACAAACGGACAGACCGACAGGGCTGAAAGCATAACCTCTATCCACCTCTGGTGACGGAGGTAAAATACAAAATGAAAATTGCTGATTTTATGCAGCCTTGACCTTTGAGATTTAGATCTTAAAAAATAATCAGCTTCTAGCTTCTGATTGGTGAACAAAATCAGTGACACAATCTACAATTATTTTTGGAAATTTCAGGTCAATCGGGTGAAAATTGACGATTTTATGTGACGCTGACCTTTGACCTTTTGACCAAATTATTATTTTGCCTTCTCCATATTCTCATAATAAATCTTTGTTGAAAAACGTGATGACAAAACTCAAATGGTGAATTTAAATTTCATTCAGCCCAATTTGATGAAAATTTATTTTACGTGACACTGACCTTTGACCTTTTGACCTTTTGACAAAATTATTAATTTGTCTTCTCGGTATTATCATAATAAAGCTATGTTGTTGTAAATTTGAAACAAGCTCAAATGGTGTAAAAGTTACGGCCCGGGAAAGACAGACAAACACACACGTACATACACACATACACTGAAGTTATTACAAAACCCAATCTCTTGCTGTGCAGGGGATGGGCTAATAATAAAAATAATAAAAATAATTGAAATAATAATAATAATGCTAACTTTATATAGCGCATGATACATAATAACTTAGTATCCTCTACAGTCTATACACTTGTAGAAAATGTATTCCCATGTTTATTTACAACGGATTTGTAATGCTACTGCCAATCTTCTTCAACTTCTTCTTCTTATTATTATTAAACGGCCACAATGATTCCCACGTTATTATGGGGTTGTTTGCCCAAGTCTTTAACGAACCGGATGGCCGACCTGCTGCTGGTAACTGATGTTCGACTAAGGTTATGGCATAGATTTGAAATTTTGCCACAGGCAAAAGGCCATATAGTGGGGCGGCTTAGCCCAAATATTCAAAAGAATTGTGCATTTTGTGAAACAAGCACCAAATTTGGCACAAATGTACATTAATATGTTGCGAACATTTTCAGATATTGGGCCACTTGAAATTCCGTAATTTTTTTTTTCAATTTTTTTCAAATTTCGTAATTTCAAATTTTTCGGGTGACACCGTCACAATTTCGGTCTTCGAGGCCGGCCGATAGGCAAAGTGTGACCGGAAGGGACGAGGTTCTCCTGACCACGTGGCCCTCGATCTGGGAAGCGAGAGGCGTTCCATTAGTGGACGCGCCCCTCACGCCCGACTTTTGGGCGGCCCCGGCAGGCCGTTTGTTTTGACGTTCCGTGACAGGCCCCGCACCCCCACCTCCGGGCCGACCGGAAGCTTGTGCTGAGTACATCATACCTGAACAACTCAGTGAGGCAGAACACAGCAGTGCACACCAGGGTGACCCCTTCAGTGCATAAACCAATTAACCTGTCCACTGCAGGGCATATAGAAATGAAGTTATTTTCTGCATATAATAATAATATAAGTTCAGTTCTATATAACAATTTCTGTTATCACCACTACCACTACAACTACCACTACTACAAGCTTTGTCTGGAATTTTGTGGACTAACAGACAAACAGACATACAGACAAGCTGGGATCAAAACATTACCTCCTTCCACCATTGAGTGTAGAGGTAAACATCATGGAAATTATATCATGCCCTAGATTTAATTCATGCTTACCCGTGTATTTGCTTCACTGGTTCACAAGGTCTTTTGCATACATGTAATTCAGACTCTCGTCTTCATTGCTGACCACACAATGTTCGCAACATATTAATGTACATTTGTGCCAAATTTGGTGCTTGTATCACAAAATGCACAATTCTTTTGAATATTTGGGCTATGCCGCCCCACTATATCGGCCGGCCTCGAAGACCGAAATTGTGACGGTGTCACCCGAAAAATTTGAAATTACGAAATTTGAAAAAATTTGAAAAAAAAAATTACGGAATTTCAAGTGGCCCAATATCTGAAAATGTTCGCAACATATTAATGTACATTTGTGCCAAATTTGGTGCTTGTATCACAAAATGCACAACAGGTTTGCTATGCTGCTACACTAATAGCTCGCCTACTCTTCGCGAAAGACACTAGCGAATCTTTAAAGTCCACGAACTAAAACAGGCAGACAGGTCGCCCATTTTACATCCATCCGACATGATTAATCACCATGCCCGTGAAACACCGCCATGACAGTTTATAGCTGGGTCTGGATTCAGACAGCTTAGAGACGAGCGTGCATACCTCCAGGCCATTCTGCCGGCCTTTGAGGCTACAGACAGTAATTCATGAATTTTAGGAATACCATCCCTTTGAAGGAGATACCAAACTGGCTATCTTCCTTATGTTACCATGTAAACTAAAGATCCCACGGTGTTTTGCAAAATTAGGCCAATGCATGCTGATACCCTACCGACATTTCAATCCTCACATCTGTCAAAAAAATCTTTTGCCAAGTCTGTAGTCGTACTTTCTTGCACACTTTTCACTTTTGCTTCTTAAGAAATCAAGAGGCTGTGCACGTTTCCTATGGAACACTTACGGCATTGTGTACCTCCTGGCATCAAATGATGCAAACACGTTCCCAAATATGTTGTTATCTCACAGAACAAATGTCAGGTTCTTCAGCCTTGTGATCCAATGTGCAGGTTTTCGGGTTTAGGCAACAAAGCTTTGAAGGCAGCGGAGCATGAAAAATGGACGTGCATTGATGACAAACATAACACGATTCTCAACAAAGACATTCTCAAGGTTTCGTGATCAGAGGAACGGGTCCGCTCGAAGCCATCCCGTAGCAAGAGCATAGACAGCCATTAATTACCCCTCAACATTTCATCAGTAGCAAGTTTCCAATGGGGAATTATAACTTCAAAAAGGTTTCCATGGTTCAGGAGAATAATAAAAGAGATGCAGGTTGGTGATTTTTCCAGATGGCGTGCCACACAGCGAGTGGGCTGACGGCCTTCATGCCACGATGCAGCGGAAAATGAGTGTGAGGAACAAACCGAGGCGGGTCCCCCCTAT
Source organism: Myxine glutinosa (assembly GCF_964187855.1). Taxonomy (NCBI): domain Eukaryota; kingdom Metazoa; phylum Chordata; class Myxini; order Myxiniformes; family Myxinidae; genus Myxine; species Myxine glutinosa. Next base: position 43,235,810 of record NC_136266.1, on the reverse strand, counting down.
TTTGTGTCCCAGAATTTTGCCTTTCAAGCGGTTTTTTTGTGATCGGATTATGAATATAATTGCAGTGGGTAATTTGTGGGTGACGGAGGAGAAGTGCTCGGAAAATAACAGGGAATAAAGTGGGGAGAAGAGCGGGGAGGGGGAAAAAGGAGGCTATTGCTGCCACCATCTTTCTCTTCCTGCAAAGTGTGCCATTCACCACGGGCAGCGACAACGTGAACCCGAAGGAGCTGCGATGCCTTGAGGATAAGTAGAGCGAGCAAAAAGAAACGGAGCATCAAATATGGCTGTGCTCCTTATGGTTCAATAAAGTACAAAGCAATAGGAATGGCGACGGGGCTAGCTGAACTCGTCGGCAATGAGCACGACATCTCCGGGTCCCGCCAACATCGGCACGATCTTGCCAGATGCCCATCGGTGAGGTCGGTGTGTGTTGCAGCATCTGACTGATTGCAAGTCTCATTTTGGGGGACCAATTAAAAGAAAGCAGAAAGCTATCGCAGCTGAGACTGCATAATTGAGACAGCCATTCTGCCTCTTTCAGTTGCAGAAAGATCTCATTTCTTCCGCCATAGTACTTACTGCACCGTTCCCACATAACGGCTTATTATTGGTGGACAGAAGCAGTGTTGGACTTTAGGGGCTCGCAATGCCTGTGATTGTAAGTTTTTCTTTCTTTCATAGAGAATGCAATTATAGCCTGGTGTTGGCTTAGCGGTTCGGGTGCCGGCTTGGGATCCGAGGATCCTGGGTTCAAATCCCGGTCGATCGCTGAATTAACGCCAGGGAGTTGACTCAGTCTGTCATCCTTCTGAGGTCAGCAAATTGAGTACCAGCTCACTGGTAATTCCTGGTGTGTCGCAAGAGGTGACTAACAGGGTTGGCGGCAGGAAGGGCATTCGGCCATAAAACATTGCTTCAAAAAGGGGGCCACAGTGCCTGAAAAAGGACCAACCCCTGCACTGCGGGGAAAGATGGCCTCTAAAGGTGGTTCTTATAGAGAATGCATTCAGGCTCAGAGATTTCTGAGTATGACTGTTTTTGGAGGAAGTTATCCAGAGGAAAGGTTGAAAATGTCAAAACGGAGAGAATTTTCAGGGCGAATCCAATGCAGAAGAACGGGATTGAGAACAAGGCAACCTGTCTTGAGTCAAAGTTGCAGCTGTCTCCTGCTAGTTCATCTCCCCTACCTGCTGCTGGTGATTTACTAGCCCCACTCGGACATGCTTTCTCCTCTTCCTCTGCCATTCTTTACCCAGACTGCAATGCCAATTCCTAAGTGCATTCTGCCCTTCACCCCTTTTTGACTGCAGTGATGCTGGGGGTACCTTCTTCCACCCCCCCTCCCCAGTCGGTCCCTCATCCCCTCCGGCTGGTGCATTTGACGAGTCGCTGCTTATTTTGATTTCGTGTAAGGAGTTGTTTCTGTTTCGGCGCCGGGCATGATTTCCTTCGCTCTGTCCCACCATTCAACCAGAAACGGACACAGATTGTTCATCTCAAAACTGAATGCGTCTGCCAATCCCTACACAGCCACGAAGGCCGTACTTCGTCCAACATAAAAGAACGATGAGTGAATCATCGGCAAGTCGGGCTCTTTTGTGAGACTTGAAGGCGTTAAATTTCTACTCAAGTTCATATGATCTGAAGTTCACATTAACATTGGTAAGATATACGGCTACGTGCGAGTCGTTAAGAGATGCTGTTATTACCTCCGCCACCAAAGGTGGATGGAGGTTATGTTTTCACCCCTGTCTGTCTGTCTGTTTGTTTGTCTTTCTGTGAACAAGGTGTATCAAAAAGTTGGAGACAGATTCGGACGAAATTTGGCAGAGAGGTAGTGTATGTGACAACGACTAAATGGTTAAATTTTGGTGAAGATCCGGATTCGGATCCGGCTCGTAGAATTTTAAAAGTGAATCTTCACCATTGGGAGATAGGGCCAAAAACAATACATAGCAGGATATCTCAAAAAGTTATGGACAGATTCGGACGAAATTTGGCAGAGATGTAGCGTATGTGACAAAGGCGAAATGATTAGATTTTGGTGAAGATCCGGATTCGGATCCGCAAGTAGAATTTTAAAAGTGATTCTTTACCATTGGGAGATAGGGCCAAAAATGATATATAGCAGGATATCTCAAATAGTTAGAGACAGATTCGGACGAAATTTGGCAGAGATGTAGCGTATGTGACAACGACTAAATGGTTAGATTTTGGTGAAGATCCGGATTCGGATCCGGCGAGTAGAATTTTAAAAGTGATTCTTTACCATTGGGAGATAGGGCCAAAAATGATATATAGCAGGATATCTCAAAAAGTTAGAGACAGATTCGGACGAAATTTGGCAGAGATGTAGCATATGTGACAACGACTAAATGGCTAGATCTTGGTGAAGATCCGAATTCGGATCCGGCTACTAGAATTTTAAAAGTGAATCTTCACCATTGGGAGATAGGTCCAAAAACAATACATAGCCGGATATCTCAAAAAGTTATGGACAGATTCGGACGTAATTTGGCAGAGATGTAGCGTATATGACAAAGGCGAAATGATTAGATTTTGGTGAAGATCCGGATTCGGATCCGCAAGTAGAATTTTAAAAGTGATTCTTTACCATTGGGAGATAGGGCCAAAAATGATATATAGCAGGATATCTCAAAAAGTTAGAGACAGATTCGGACGAAATTTGGCAGAGATGTAGCGTATGTGACAACGACTAAATGGTTAGATTTTGGTGAAGATCCGGATTCGGATCCGGCGAGTAGAATTTTAAAAGTGATTCTTTACCATTGGGAGATAGGGCCAAAAATGATATATAGCAGGATATCTCAAATAGTTAGAGACAGATTCGGACGAAATTTGGCAGAGATGTAGCGTATGTGACAACGACTAAATGGTTAGATTTTGGTGAAGATCCGGATTCGGATCCGCAAGTAGAATTTTAAAAGTGATTCTTTACCATTGGGAGATAGGGCCAAAAATGATATATAGCAGGATATCTCAAATAGTTAGAGACAGATTCGGACGAAATTTGGCAGAGATGTAGCGTATGTGACAACGACTAAATGGTTAGATTTTGGTGAAGATCCGGATTCGGATCCGGCGAGTAGAATTTTAAAAGTGATTCTTTACCATTGGGAGATAGGGCCAAAAATGATATATAGCAGGATATCTCAAAAAGTTAGAGACAGATTCGGACGAAATTTGGCAGAGATGTAGCGTATGTGACAACGACTAAATGGCTAGATCTTGGTGAAGATCCGGATTCGGATCCGGCTACTAGAATTTTAAAAGTGAATCTTCACCATTGGGAGATAGGTCCAAAAACAATACATAGCCGGATATCTCAAAAAGTTATGGACAGATTCGGACGTAATTTGGCAGAGATGTAGCGTATATGACAAAGGCGAAATGATTAGATTTTGGTGAAGATCCGGATTCGGATCCGCAAGTAGAATTTTAAAAGTGAATCTTCACCATTGGGAGATAGGTCCAAAAATGATATATAGCAGGATATCTCAAAAAGTTAGAGACAGATTCGGACGAAATTTGGCAGAGATGTAGCGTATGTGACAACGACTAAATGGTTAGATGTTGGTGAAGATCCGGATTCGGATCCGGCTACGAGAATTTTAAAAGTGAATCTTCACCATTGGGAGATAGGTCCAAAAACAATACATAGCCGGATATCTCAAAAAGTTATGGACAGATTCGGACGTAATTTGGCAGAGATGTAGCGTATATGACAAAGGCGAAATGATTAGATTTTGGTGAAGATCCGGATTCGGATCCGGCTACGAGAATTTTAAAAGTGAATCTTCACCATTGGGAGATAGGTCCAAAAACAATACATAGCCGGATATCTCAAAAAGTTATGGACAGATTCGGACGTAATTTGGCAGAGATGTAGCGTATATGACAAAGGCGAAATGATTAGATTTTGGTGAAGATCCGGATTCGGATCCGCAAGTAGAATTTTAAAAGTGATTCTTTACCATTGGGAGATGGGGCCAAAAATGATACATAGCAGGATATCTCAAAAAGTTAGCGACAGATTCGGACGAAATTTGGCAGAGATGTAGCGTATGTGACAACGACTAAATAATAAGCTTTTGGTGAAGATTCGTATCCGGCTAGTATAATTTTAAAAGTGATTCTTTACCATTGGGAGATAGGGCCAAAAATATTATATAGCAGGATATCTCAAAAAGTTAGAGACAGATTCGGACGAAATTTGGCAGAGAGGTAGCTTATGTGACAATGACAAAATAATAAGCTTTTGGTGAAGATTCGTATCCGGCTAGTATAATTTTAAAAGTGATTCTTCACCATTGGGAGTTAGGGCCAAAAATGATATATAGCAGGATATCTCAAAAAGTTGTTGACAGATTCGGACGAAACTTTGTGGGGAGGTTGGGTTTGTTACCCGGAAGAATCAATTCGATTTTGGTGAAGATCTGAATATGGATTCCGATGCGAGAATTATTAAATTTTTAAGTGATTCTTCATCATTGAGAGATCAGGTGAAAAGCGATATATAACATGATATTTGAAAAAGTTATGGACGGATTTTGACGAATCTTGGTGGAGGAGTTGTGTAGGTGACGAGAACAAGCCGATGAGATTTTGGTTCAGGTCCGAATCCAGATCCGGCCTATAAGTGGATACAAAACATAAACTGTTCAGCCTGGCGGAGATATGCGCTCTACCGAGTGCCGTTCTAGTTCCTTTTGTTTTTCAATCAAAGTGGTCTAAAATGTGAAATGCACGTGGTATGTTCTCATGTAAGTTACTTCTTTGAGTCAATGCCTATTGGACCGAGATTCAATTACAAATCCAATCAGCCATTTGCGTCGTTACTGAGATGCGGCTTTGCCGCTGATGGAGTTCCTCTGCCCGTCCATTAGGGCAGGGATTTGGGCCTTAGTCAGGGTGCTGGCGATAATCCCCCTACTCTTCATTGAAAGGCACCATGGACTCTTCAACATCCACCAATAGCAATCGATGAGATAGGATCCTAGGTTTAAGTCCCATCGGATGCATGGTTCGCTTATTGATGAAATTTGCTGCTCCGAAGCAGTTTTTAGCCGGGTCACAAATTGAACCAAGACGAGACAGCTAAAAGGCGAGTATGCTTCCTCTGAGCTATCCTGTCAAACTCGTGTAAACCACTAAAAGCTTTCCAAGCTCACTTGACCCATGTCCTCTGAACTTCTAACTGATGGGGTCACATGACCCATTCCTTAATAGGGCTTTGTCGATAATGCACTCGCACCAGCTTCGATCGATCCTTGGTTGTGAGTCAGCCAATCGAGCCATTCCCTTGGGCCGTCTCAGAAGCCTTGCCTCAAGTGCACCGATTTTATGGCTGCACTGTTAATAATTGTCTTAGCTGTCCAAGTGACAGGGTCTCACCTTCAGAAAGTGGCCACCACCACCCTGGTCTGCAAAATTTTACGAGTAAGAAGAATCCGCATGAAGAAATACAGAAACAAAGAAATATTGATGACCTGAAAGAACGAGAGATGGGCATACAGTGAGGGAAAAAAGACAGAACATGACGAGTTGATGGAGAACGCTGAATTGACTTGTCCCAATCAGACCTGGAGGATGTGCGCTTTCTGGCCATGTTCAAATGTCTTCTCATTGCGATTGTGATCTTGACAGCCCTAGATTCATTGTTTTGGACTTCTTTTCAGAATCCATTGTCATTGGATCATTACCTGTCTCCGTTGACCCCTGTTGTATGTAATTCATTTTCATCACATTCCTCAAAACAGCATCATTGAACCCCACACAAGTTCAGTGTTTAAGTTGTTGCCTTCCCTCATGAAACCCCCACCTGTTCACCCTCCCAAATTCCAGACTGCTTTCCCACCTGCATTCATTTGTTCTCTTATTCTCCCAAATGCGAAATCGTCTCCCTGCGGCCATTGTCTCGTAACCACCACCATCAAAGGTGGATGGAGGTTATGTTTTCACCCCTGTCTGTCTGTTTGTCTGTTTGTCTGTTTGTCTGTCCGTTTGTGAACAAAATATTTCAAAAAGTTGTGAATGGATTCGGACGAAGTTTGGCAGAGATGTAGCGTATGTGACATGGACGAAATGTTTAGATTTTGTTGAAAATCCGGATTCCGATCCGGTTAGTAGAATTTTAAAGTGATTCTTCACCATTGGGAGATAGGGCCAAAAATGATACATAGCAGGATATCTCAAAAAGTTGTGAATGGATTCGGACGAAGTTTGGCAGAGATGTAGCGTATGTGACATGGACGAAATGTTTAGATTTTGGTGAAAATCCGGATTCCGATCCGGTTAGTAGAATTTAAAAGTGATTCTTCACCATTGGGAGATTGGGCCAAAAATGATACATAGCAGGATATCTCAAAAAGTTGTGAATGGATTCGGACGAAGTTTGGCAGAGATGTAGCGTATGTGACATGGACGAAATGTTTAGATTTTGGTGAAAATCCGGAATCCGATCCGGTTAGTAGAATTTAAAAGTGATTCTTCACCATTGGGAGATTGGGCCAAAAATGATACATTCTGTTACGTGGTCCCCTCGGTGAATACCTGGTCTCGGTGACCCCCGGACCGGGAGAGGAACTTCGCCAGAAAGCTGTATTATATATGCGCTTTCGCCACGCAATCCATATGAAGTTCACCCAAGAGACAACTGATGTTCAAGGATATATTTCCAATGGTAATGATACCATACAATTTCAATGACACAACCACGGAGATTTTCCCCGAGCAATCAACAATACACAGCCATCAACAATTCTTAATCCACAATCAATTCCCTATGATTAAGATGGCCATCTTATATATGTGTGTCCCGGTGAGTACTCACAACCCCCTTTTGGTCTCGGTCCCGCACAATGCCTCTGGGCCCCTCCTGACCAAGATGATGGTCGGCGTAGCCGCACTCGGGCGGTTGAACGAACCCCGGGTGGACGTGTTTCCACCGGGCAGGTATCGTACTGCTACCAGGCACCCCGGCTGCAGCCCCTCGTGGCCACGCGAAGCGGGTACGGGAAAGCAAGCCAAACCCCACGCCGCTTGCAAGGCGTGTTAGGCCCCCAACGGGCGACCCGTACGCGTCTGTTTTGACGGTGTCGCGAACGGCGCCAAAACGCTGGGTCGGTGCACGGCCACGCGACAGTTTGACGTCCACCGGGCAGGTATCCGTCCCGGTAACTCCTCTCGCCAGACCGGCTGCGGAACGCCGCTTTTCCACGCAGCGCAAGGTCGACCCCACCTTTCGTCGGAGCGGGGCGAGGAAGAATAATAATCGTCCCTTTTCTTCCTCGTGTCTTTTCTTCTTCCGTTTCCGGTCACTTCCGTTTCCGGCCACTGTTTCAGAAGGGCTCCTGACCCTCCAACCACAACAACTACACAACAACTACAACTACAACAACTTAATATACTACACACGGATAAGCAAAGACCTGAATGGTAATTCACATACATTCACATAAATATGTAACAATAGCAGGATATCTCAAAAAGTTGTGAATGGATTCGGACGAAGTTTGGCAGAGATGTAGCGTATGTGACATGGACGAAATGTTTAGATTTTGGTGAAAATCCGGATTCCGATCCAGTTAGTAGAATTTTAAAGTGATTCTTCACCATTGGGAGACAGGGCCAAAAATGATACATAGCAGGATATCTCAAAAAGTTGTGAATGGATTCGCACGACGTTTGGCAGAGATGTAGCGTATGTGACATGGACAAAATGTTTAGATTTTGGTGAAAATCCGGATTCCGATCCGGTTAGTAGAATTTTAAAGTGATTCTTCACCATTGGGAGATTGGGCCAAAAATGATACATAGCAGGATATCTCAAAAAGTTGTGAATGGATTCGGACGAAGTTTGGCAGAGATGTAGCATATGTGACATGGACAAAATGTTTAGATTTTGGTGAAAATCCGGATTCCGATCCGGTTAGTAGAATTTTAAAATGATTCTTCACCATTGGGAGATTGGGCCAAAAATGATACATAGCAGGATATCTCTAAAAGTTGTGGACGGATTTGGACGAAACCTGGCGGACCGGTTGGGTTTCTGACAAGGACGATTCGATTAGATTTTTGGTGACGATCTGAATATGGATTCTGATATGAGAAGTATTTAATTTTTTAAGTGATTCTTCAACATTGGGAGATAGGGCCAAAAATGATACATAGCAGGATATCTCAAAAAGTTGTGGACGGATTTGGACGAAACCTGGTGCACCGGTTGTGTGTGTGACAAGAAAGAATCGATTCAATTTTGGTGAAGATCCAGATCCGGATACACCTAGCAGAATTTTAAAGTGATTCTTCAGCATTGAGTGACATGGCCAAAAATGATACATAGCAGGACATCTCAAAAAGTTGTGGACGGATTTGGACGAAACCTGGTGCACCGGTTGTGTGTGTGACAAGAAAGAATCGATTCAATTTTGGTGAAGATCCAGATCCGGATACACCTAGCAGAATTTTTTCAGTGATTCTTCAGCATTGAGTGATATGGCCAACCAGGCGGAGATATTCTCTCTACTGAGTGCTGTTCTAGTCTTTAAAATGTGCTGCCCATCACTAACTCTTCGCTGCACATCCACGATCTCTTCTGCACATGCTGGTTCTTTCATATTCTTTTCCTCTCCAGACCATTGTTGCTCATTTTTATGTTATTCCTCCTTTCTTCCTCATGTATGTCCATTCACAGCACCCCCCCCCCCCCTCCATTCCTATCATACCCTTGGGGTAGTTTGTGCGCCTCCTCCCCTTTAATTTTCAGCTCCTCCATGCATCTAGACCATTGCAAGAAAAAAAATAGGCCAAGCAAGTTCTTGTTACCACATCTTGTTATAATATTGTACAGTTCTTGTTACCGCATCCAATCATACAAATGCCTTGCTAATGTCAAACATCTTTGCTGTATTTAGTATTCCTGACGTGCTATTTCACTTCATCCCCACCACCACCACAGCCATGCCACGTCATGGAGAGGGGAAGAAATGCCTGAGGTTAAAAGTCATAGTTTGCTGTGGCTCAAACTGCTGTACGTCGACTTGCTGCGGCCCAAGTGAGCGATATGCAAGCAAGCTATAATATTAAGAAATAATAACATATATATATATATATGTGTATGTATATATTTATTTATTTTTATTATGGAAAAAGGTGCATCCAACCAAAAAGTAACTAGATCTACTCTGCTAATCTACTACTAAACAAGCAAGAGCAAATCCAGTCTCAGCTGATGTTTCACCCACTTCCCAGCGAGATTCCTCATGCCAATAGAGTCGAGTGTATTTAGTATAAGTAGATTGACCTGAGGAATGAAGCTCTATTGGCATGAGGAATCTCGCTGGGAAGTGGGTGAAACATCAGCTGAGATTGGATTTGCTCTTGCTTGTTTAGTAGTAGATTAGCAGAGTAGATCGAGTTACCTTTTTGGTTGGATGCACCTGTTTTCCTTTTAAGATGTACAATCCCAACCGAAATATATATATATATATATATATATAGCCACGTGAAAAAGTAAGTACACCCCATGTAAAGTTTTGGCTTTTTCAACATATTTCAACATACAGCTATTTGATCTTCATTTCAACAATATTGATAGAGAAAGGTGATATAATATAACAAATATCATGAAACATTTACATTTTGTAGTCCATTGTATAATTTAAATAAACATAAATGCAAATTTCGCATGTGGAAAAAGTAAGTACACCCTTGGCTCTAATAGGTGGTATTGCCGGCTTTGGCAGAAACAACCTCAAGTAGGCGTTTCTTATAACTGTCTACCAGTCTCTGACATCGACTGGGAGAAACTTTTTCCCACTCCTCCATGCAGAATTCTTTCAGCTGTGCGATGTTTGAGGGGTTTCTTGCATGCACAGCTCGTTTCAAATCCCCCCACAACATCTCGATGGGATTTAGATCCGGGCTTTGACTTGGCCATTCCAGAACCGTCCATTTCTTTCTTTTCCGCCATTCCTTGGTGGATTTACTGGTATGTTTAGGGTCATTGTCATGTTGCAAGGTCCACCTTCGGTTGAGCTTCAACTTTCCGACAGATGGCCACACATTATCCTCAAGCACCCGCTGGTACAATGATGAATTAATAGTGGATTATATGATGGAGAGCTGCCCAGGCCCTGATGCAGCAAAGCAGCCCCAAACCATAATATTTCCACCACCATGCTTTACAGTTGGTATCAGGTTCTTGTGGTCAAATGCTGTCTTTGGTTTTCGCCAAACATGTCTTCTGGTACGGTGGCTAAATAGCTCTACCTTTGACTCATCTGTCCAGAGCACATTGTTCCAGAAGTGCTGGACTTTGCCGAGGTGTTCATTGGCAAACTTTATTCTTGCCCTCATGTTCTTTCTGGACAGCAAAGGTTTCCTCCTGGCACACCTCCCATGTAGATCAAATTTGTGCAGCCTCTTTCTAATGGTAGACTCGTGCACTTTGACATCAACAGTGGCAAGAGCTACCTGTAGGTCCCGTGATGACATTCTGGGGTTCTTAGAGCCTTCTTTCAGCATCTTGTGGTCTGCTCTCGGGCTGAACTTGCTGGGGCGGCCTGGCCTGAACAAGTTGGCAGTTGTTTGGAATCTTCTCCACTTGTAGATGATCTTCCGGACAGTCGAATGATTGATTTCAAATTGTTTGGAGATCTTTTTAAATCCCTTCCCAGACTCGTAGGCATCTATAACCTTCTTTCTGAAGGCCTCAGAGAGCTCTTTTGAACTCGGCATGGTGACGCCGCATACTTCAACAACAAAGAGCAAACCAAACTAAATGTCTGAGGTTTAAATAAGACAGGTTCCTCCAAGATCCTCTCTAACAATGTACTAATCATTTGCACCTGAGCTGGTGCACCTGATTCTAATTTTAGGTATTTGAAGTAGTGATAAATGTAGGGGTGTACTTACTTTTTCTACATGCAAAATTTGCATTTATGTTTATTTAAATTATACAATGGACTACAAAATGTAAATGTTTCATGATATTTGTTATATTATATTGTGGCGGACACAAGGGACAATAATTCCGCGCACCAGTGGGTGGCGCGAGCGTCCAGGCGGGGAACGAAAGCGCATGCCCCGCCTTTCGACCGATCGGCCATGCCCTGGGACAAGGCGTGGCCTCGGGACATATATGCGGGCTCTAAGTTCGAGCCCGCCCAGTGCTGAAGTGCGAGCTCTTAATAAAGACTCTGTTTGTACCAACGCGTTGTGGCCTACCTCTCTGGCAATCGAGTCGTGTGTGCACAGCACCACACTGGTGACCCCGATTGGTTCAGCCGTTGCTGACCCCCGAACGCGCCATGGCTACCAACACCGTCGCCGTCAAACTCCCGGAGTTTTGGGAAGCACAAGCCAACGTTTGGTTTGTGCAGGCCGAAGCTCAATTTCAGCTCCGAGGCATCACGGCAGACGAGACCCGGTACTACCATGTGGTCGCGGCCCTCGGGCCCGGCACTGCCATCCGAGTCGTGTACATCCTTCGGCACCCGCCGGGCGACAACAAGTACGAGGCGCTCAAACATCTCCTCCTTGCCACGTTCGGGCTCAGGGAGATCGAACGGCCTGACCGCCTCCTGGACATTCCCGCCCTCGGCGACACACGACCATCCGTCCGGATGGATTACATGCTGTCGCTGCTTGGAGACCAGAGCCTGGATTTCTTGTTTCGCGCACTTTTCCTCCGCCAGCTACCGATACAGGTGCGCCTTGCGCTGGCCAGTTCCAAAATCACGGATCCCCGCGCCCTGGCCGGAGAGGCCGACAAGTTTTTCGCGGCCTGCGACACGCGGTCGGTTTACGGTGCTGCCGTAGTGGATCCCGGGGCTGAGGCTACAGCACCCCCGGCTTCCCTCATGGCCGCTGCTGTGCCCCGCCCACTACCGCCGCCGCCACCACCACGGCCACCGCGGCCATCACCGCCGCAAACCTGGTGCTACTACCACCCCAGGTTCGGCCGCAAGGCTAAAATGTGTCACCTGCCGTGCTCTTTTGATGGGTCGGGAAACGACCGGGCTGGCGCTCATTAGCGGCCTTGAGCGTCGGCCATTCCGGCAGCCTCCTGTTCATCACGGACATCTTGTCCGGGCGCCGTTTCCTTTGCAACACAGGAGCGCAGGTAAGCGTCCTCCCCGCCTCCACGTCCGACAAGCAAGCCACGGGCCGGGGCCCCGCTTTGCTTGCCGCCAACGGTACACCCATCCGCACATTCGGGAAGCATTGCCTCTCACTGCAGTTCGGAGGGCAGTGCTTTCAATGGGCGTTCGTGACCGCCAGCGTGCCAATGGCCCTGCTGGGCGCGGACTTCCTATGTACGCATGGGCTGTTGGTCGACGTGAAGCGCAGACGTCCCGTCCAGGCCGAAACCTTCAGCTCGCTCGCTTGTTCGCTGAGCGGCTTGTTGAGCGGCTCACTGAGCGGCTCACCGAGCGGCTTGCTGGAAGGTTCCGTCCCGGCGAGTTTAGTTTGCACGCTTCCGGCAGCGGACGACTTTACCTGCCTCCAAGCCAGTTTCCCGGCCCTCACGCGGCCTACCTTCTCAGCGGTGGCCGTTAAGCACGGGGTGGAGCACCACATATCCACGTTCGGGCCGCCGGTCTATGCCCGGGCACGCCGACTCGAACCCACGAAGCTCGCCATTGCGAAAGCGGTGTTCGCCACGCTGGAGCGGCTGGGGATCGTACGGCGCTCCAACAGCGCTTGGGCTTCTCCTCTGCACATTGTGCCGAAGCCCGGTGGGGGATGGCGGCCGTGCGGGGACTACCGCCGGCTCAATGATGCCACCACCCCCGACCGCTACCCGGTCCCGCATATCCAGGACCTTTCCGCCCGGTTGGCAAACACGACCGTGTTTTCCAAGGTGGACTTCATCTGGGGCTACCACCAGGTCCCCGTACAACCGGGCGATGTCCCGAAGACGGCCGTCATCACCCCTTTCGGCCTCTTCGAGTTCCTGTGAATGCCTTTCGGGTTGAAGAATGCGGCCCAGGCGTTCCAACGGCTTATGGACAGCATCTTGCGCGACTTACCTTTCCTCTTTGTCTACCTGGACGACATCCTAGTTGCGAGCGCATCCCGGGAGGAGCACCTGCTCCACCTCCGCACGCTTTTCGAATGCCTGGGCCAGCATGGCCTAATCATCAACCCCGCAAAGTGCCGTTTCGGCGTCGCCACCATCGACTTCTTGGGGCACCTCATCACCAGGCACGGGGCCGTCCCTTTACCGGCCAAGATGGAGGTGGTCAGGGATTTCCCGCGACCCCGCACGATCAAGGGGCTCCAGGAGTTCCTGGGCATGGTAAATTTTTACCACTGCTTCGTGCCCCACGTCGCCCAGCTCCTCCGCCCCCTGCACGAGGCCCTCCGGGGCAAGCCGGGCAAAGGTGACATCGCCTGGTCGGAGCCGATGGCCGCGGCGTTTGCGGGCGCAAAGCTGGCCCTGGCCAACGCCACCATGCTGGCGCACCCGGCGCCCGATGTGCCGATCGCCCTCACCACCGACGCGTCGGACTACGCGGTGGGCGTGGTGCACGAGCAGTGGGTGCGTGGTGCTTGGCAACCGCTGGCGTTTTTTCACCGGCAGCTTCGCCCGCACGAATGCCGCTACAGCACCTTCGACCGCGAGCTGCTCGGGCTCCACCTGGCGGTCCGACACTTCCGCCATCTGCTGGAGGGCCGCCCATTCATGGCTTTCGTCAACCACAAGCCCCTTGTGTTCGCGATGGCCAAGGACCCCGAGCCATGGTCGGCACGGCAGCAGCGTCACCTCTCTGCCCTGTCCGAGTATACGACGGACATCCATCACGTGGCGGGTAAAGACAACCCGGTGGCGGATTGCCTTTCACGGTCCGTCGCGCACGCGGTCCACCTCGGGATCGACTATGCCCAGATGGCGGAGGACCAGACCGCCGACCCCGGCGTCCAGGCCTTGCGGACCGCCGTCACGGGCCTCCACGTCACGGAGGTGCTGTTCGACGCCGGCGCGGCCCTCCTGTGCGACGTCTCCCTCGGCCGGCCTCGCCCCATCGTGCCCGCTGGCTGGCAGCACCCAGTGTTCGACGCCATCCACGGCCTGTCCTACCTGGGCACGAAGGCCTCCCAGAAGCTCGTCCCAGCGAAGTTCGTCTGGCATGGCCTCAGGAAGGACGTCCGCGACTGGGCCAGGACGTGCCTCTCGTGCCAGCGTGCAAAGGTCCACCGCCACACCCAGGCCCCGTTGGCCCCGTTTGCGGCGCCCAAGCGTCGGTTCGACCACGTGCACGTCGACCTGGTGGGACCTCTGCCCCCCTCGCGGGGGTTCACCCACCTCCTCACCATGGTGGACCGCACCACACGGTGGCCGGAGGCCGTCCCATTGGCGGCGACGTCTGCGGCTGATGTGGCGCAAGCCTTCATTGCCACTTGGGTTGCCCGGTTCGGTGCCCCCTCGGACACCTCGTCCGACCGCGGCCCCCAGTTCACCTCTGAGCCGCGGTGGCGCAAGGGCTCGGCGTGAAACTACAACGCACCACGGCCTACCACCCCCAGGCCAATGGCCTGTGCGAGCGCTTTCATCGCTCGATGAAGGCCGCGCTCTGGGCCAGCCTCCGCGACGGCAGCTGGGCCGACAGGCTCCCCTGGGTCCTGCTGGGCCTCAGGACGGTGCCCAAGGACGACCTGCGCGCGTCCTCGGCGGAGCTGGTTTTCGGGCAACCACTGCAGGTACCGGGCAAATTTATCCCTGACTCCACGGCTCCTTGGTCCGCGGCGCAACAGCGCTCCGCCCTTCAGGAGACCGCCCGGAGGTTCGCCCCGGTGCCGACGGCACACCACGGTTGCCCGTCTTCCCATGTCGCCCTGGAGCTTCGCACGGCGCAGTACGTCTTCGTCCGGCACGATGCCCACCGGGCACCGCTACGGCCCCCGTACGACGGGCCCTTCCGCGTGCTGGAGACCGGGGACAAATATTTCACCATCGACATCGGCGGTGCCCCGGATCGCATCTCCATGGACCGCCTCAAGCCGGCCCACCTCGATCTGGACCACCCCCCGCAAGCAGCTCTGCCTCTGCGTCGAGGCCGCCCCCCAGCGGTCGGACCCCGGCACCCCGCAGCCCCGCCGTCCCGCTACCCCCCAGCCCTGCACGCATCGCCAGGGGGCGTTTCGGCCGGGTCATCCGGCTTCCCCGCAAACTCACCCTTCAGGTGCGCGGGAATTCTGGGGGGGCGCGTGTGGCGGGCACAAGGGACAATATTTCCGCGCACCAGTGGGTGGCGCGAGTGTCCAGGCGGGGAACGAAAGCCCATGCCCCGCCTTTCGACCGATCGGCCATGCCCGGGGACAAGGCGTGGCCTCGGGACATATATGCGGGCTCTAAGCTCGAGCTCGCCCAGTGCTGAAGTGCGAGCTCTTAATAAAGACTCTGTTTGTACCAACGCGTTGTGGCCTACCTCTCTGGCAATCGAGTCATGTGTGCACAGCACCACAATATCACCTTTATCTATCAATATTGTTGAAATGAAGATCAAATAGCTGTATGTTGAAATATGTTGAAAAAGTCAAAACTTTACATGGGGTGTACTTACTTTTTCACATGACTGTACATATATATATATATGTATATATATATATATATATATATATATATATATATATATATATATATATATATATATAAACATACATACATGCATATATATATATATATATATATATATATATATATATATATATACGTATATATATTGTACATTTTGTTCCTCCATCAGCTTCATTGGCTTTAACTCATATGTTTATTGTAATCATGCCACTCTCAGGTCAGCAAGATAATGTGTGTCCTTCATTTACGAAATTTCAATGTACAAATAATTCTGATAATAGTTATTGCAATTTTAATAACAATGGCAATCGTGTTGCTTTCCTTGTGAAAAAGTGATGTAATCCTTTTCCTAAAAAATGTTGTTTTTCCCCCCGTTTATTAAATATTTGGCAAGACGTTGTTACCTGTACTCTAGTCAAGCTGCTGATAACACTCAGATAATTTGAATTCCTCCCCCATAAAACCTTCTGATTGCCCCTGGGCAAATGGGAATCTGGGAATCCGTTACCACACAGGGAAAGCAGAGGTGGGCAGATGTTATCGTGAAAACACTAACCAAGAAGCAAACACCATGACTCATAACCTGAAGTTAATCGTGTTAATTTCCTAACCTGATGATTTAATTGTAATTGTAATCTGTGGAACAGTTTTAAATGGGACTGGGGTTGGAGGTGCAAAACAGCCCCATATGATTGAACGGTTTTGTGAGGGGGGGTGGGGGTTGAGGTGTTGGGGGTACAAAGCAGCCTGATATTATGAAATTGGAGTTAATCTAGAATATAGTGGGAGACCTTTATGTCTATATATAAGTGCTAGCAGAAGGTAGAGTCAGCTTAAATTCGTTTCATATAACTTGATGAGAGACCACCTCAGCCTGACAGAGAAGTATCAGGACAACAATGGGTTAAGGAATTCAACCCAGACTTAACACCTGATCTGAGCATGAATCATCTGAGCTGTCCTGCTCATCCCAGACTATATTTTCCTCAAAATTGCAGCTGATTCTTTGTTTTGAAATTGCAATGCTAATTGTAATCAAGATACATGCTGATTATTACAGACATGTTTTTTCTGCAGTAATGCATGAAAATTGGCTGAGCTTACAAGAAGGTATTATGAAATGATGGATAAGAAATGTACTCCAGTCTGTTTTAAGGCAAAATGTCTTGACTTAGCCGAATTGCTGCTCTTATGATAGAAAGTTTTTTTTTTTGTCTGCGCCGGGGTTCAGTAATGGACCGTACTGTGGCTACTGTCTCAAAGCGCCGCAATCAGCCTATGTTGGTCTGAGCAGGTGGGTAAAGGGATTTGGCACGCGTGACGGACTGCAGTCTGCTCAGGCGTCATCCTGATTTCTCGGAGGGCTCGATGTTCGTTGGTTCTCACCATAGCACGCGCGTTTCTCAGTCCCCCAACGGCCCTCGCCAAGCCTGCCATTGGACCTCTCTTTTTCTTTCCTTTCTCTTGTTAGCCATTCATATTGTCTCTCTCAATCTGTCTCTCTCTCTCTCTCTCACTCTCTTTCTCCTCACAGTTAACACACACTGCTTCTGCAACTGCCATTGTTATTTGGTTATGATTGGGATTAAGGCTTTGTGGCAATGTTGCAGCAACGTTGCATGTTAGCTGGGTTCATCTCCATTGTTTCTCCCTGTTATTTTATATTCTTCAATCAAATATTAAAATCGTCTCCTCAGTCGCAATAATTTTAGAAACTTCCAGTTCAAATGCAACATCTCAAAAAATGATTGTTGTACACCGCTCCTTTCCTATGCCATCTCCAGGCGCTGCATAACGTCATTGCCGGGCACCGAAGGGGGCTTGGCAATGACGCACGCTGAAAGGGAGTACTCAGTTTTCACTCCGGTTGTTTGTATGTTTGTTTTCTTGTTTGTTTGTTTTTTGTCCGGGCGATATCTCAACCATCATTTGAGCTAGGAAGGTGAAATTTGGGCACAATAGTGAGCAAGTACCTTGTCAAAAACCCTATTTTTGGTTTTTTGATTAATCAGTTAATTGATTAGTTACTTAATTATTATCGATTAATTAAGTACTTATATATTTCCTTTCTCTGCTGGGCATTATCTCAGGCACCTTTTGAGTAAGGAAGCTGATATTTGGTCATGACAATGATCAAGTGATTTGGCTGTAAAGGCTAATTTGTATTTATTGATTAATCAATTAATTGATTATTTATTTCATTAATCGATTTATGACTACATTAATTTTTTTTTTAAGTTACAGATTAGGATGAAACGGTGGTGGTTTAGGTATTCTGTTTGCCAATTGATAAATTATTTAATTATATAATAATTATTATTTATTTATTTTCATTATTAATCATTTATTTATTTTCTTTCTCATCTGGGCAATATCTCAGGCACCTTTTGAGCTAGGAAGCTAATATTTGGACATGATAGTGACCAAGTGATGTGGCTCTAAAGGATATTTTTGATTTATTGGTTCATCAATTAATCGATTAATTATTTATTGATTAATAAATTAATTATTCAATTTTTTCCATTAATGACTTATTTAATTAATTTTCTAAACGTTATAGCTTCGAATGAAGCACTGGTAGTTTAAGTGTGCCATTAGCCAATTGATTAAGAAAATATTTTATGATCATTATTTCTTGATTTTAATTACGCAATTAATCAATCCATTATTGTACATCTCTCTCTCCCAATACAGTCTCTATGAGCTGTACGGTGGTATTGCCGGGCGCCGCCAGAGGCGCCCCGGCAATGCCGCGCTGGAGGATATTTAATTATTTGACATGGGGCGGTGTACTTTGAATGTATCTGTACTTATATTTTAATTGATTTGGTCATGACAATATATATATACAGACTTGGCATTTAATATGGAATATATTTTTTGTGGGGGTGAACTTACTTTTCAAGATGACTTAGAACCAAAAGTTCATTGGAACTAGCCTTCTGGATACAGGCACATTTGTCAGTTGCTGCCACTCAGCACTAAGCCGATTAGCTGACTTGGTACGGCCATTGCAGACTAACCGGTGCAGCTGGCGATCATCTCTCCTTGTGATTCTGCGGGGACGTCCTGGCCTCGGTATTGGAGTAGGGACACCCCTCTGAGCATTTCGTTTCAGGATCTTTGACACCTGACCTTGAGTGATGCCATACTGCCAAGCAATAGCACGCTGTTTCATGCCGGAATTTTGTAAAGCCACCACTCCATGACAAACAGCATTGTCGAGTTGACGGACCATCTCCAGAGGAAGTGGCAATAACTTTTGTAGATGGGCAGCAGTTGTTTTCCACTAATACAGAACGCAACAACCCTTTTATACCTGATTGTGAAGCCAATCGTAAAATGTACCTGTCCTTACATTTTGTCACGCCACCTGTGATATTATCCTGTTATTGACTTCTTGCTGCGAAAGACAATCAGTGACATGGTTCTTTTGACAAAGAAATCACCGAAGTGTGAAAGAAACTCACCAGATTGATATACTGAGTTCAGAAAGTAAACCCGTCAAGAATAAAAAAAATAATCCATATTAAATGCAAAGTCTGTATATATATATATATATATACATATATATATATATATATATATATACACACACACAGAGTGGCGACAAAGTCCCCATGCACGCAGTTAGAATTTAATTATAATTTATCTGTATGCTCCCCCCATTCTCCACACAAATATTTTTTTCTCCATGTTCTTCTGGATATCTTCTTCCATGTTGAGGGTTGGAGGTCATAAAAGCAGACCTGACAGCTGTTTTGAGGTCTTTAACTGTTGTTAGGAAAAGATGAGAAATTTCCTCTTTCACAATGCCCCAAAGCCAGTTGTCACATGTTGTTAAGTCTGGACTTCGAGGAGGCCACACTATCTCAGATCCACGTCCAATCCATCGTCCACTGAATTTGTCATCAAGATATTCTCTAACTGCGAGACCATAATGTGCTGGTGCACCGTCTTGTTGCAGGATAGCTGTTGCCTCGAGACCTCTCTCTCACGCAGTTGTGGAACAAATATGTCTACTCAAAAAAAAAAAAAACCCAAAAAAATATTTCCTTCTCAGGTCTTATTCGTTTATTTGTTGTTCTTATTTGTTCGTTCGTTCTTCGTTCACGTTGTTCGCGATCACGCGATCACGTGGTTAGAAATGTATAATCTCTCCCCTGAACAACTATTTTCTCTCATATATTATAACACCTTTTTCTTCTTCTCCTACAAAAGGATGCTTTCGTCTTGCTCACCAAATCTATTCATTCCAAAAAATATATATAATACCATCTCTTACAGTTCCTCTTTTCTACATTCCCTAAACTATCCAGAACTCCACCCCTCCTTCAGCGTCCTCAAACGTATTTTTGACTCGAAGGTCTCAAACTCATTTTGCAAAAAATGTTCGTTTCCCATGAATCGTACACTTTTCAAAATCCAATCTCACCCCTCCCCTCCAAATCTTCCCCATCCCCCTTTCCCTCCAAAACTTCCCCATCCCCCCTCCCCTCCAAAACTTCCCCATCACCCCTCCCCTCCAAATCCTCCCCATCACCCATCCCTTTCAAATCTCCCCCCTTGCCCCTTCCCTCCCCTCCCTCCTAAACTCCCCCCACACCCCTCCCCTCTGAGACTCTCCCTCGCTCCTCCCCTCTAAGACTCCCCTCTCACCCCTCCTCCTCAAAGCATCCTCCCTGCTTCTTCCCCCTTCCAACTTTCACCTTCATCTCCCCCAACCTTCTGCCTCGCTCTTCCCCCTTCTCAAATAACACCTCACTGTGCCTCACCCAATCTCCATCAAACCTTTTGTCTGCCCCATTCTTCCCTTTCTCCAAGCTATTCTGAAATCTCTGAAATCTCTGACACACCTTCAACAGCTCTGCCTACCTCTTCCTCCTCTTCCACATCTTACCCTACCCCTCCCCCCCCCCCTGTTCTGTACCCGATGCTCCCCCTTCCTCTTCATTAACGGTATGGACCTCAAACATCCGGGGCCTTCGCTCAAACTTGACTGATCTCTCCATACAGGTTGCTTCTGACAAACCAGATGTGATCTGCTTAACAGAAACTTTCCTCCTTCATGATGTCTCTGATGCCTTGGTATCTCTCCCAGGTTACTCCCTCCTCCGGTATGATAGACCTGAGCCTCGTCCCGGAGGTGGGGTTGCTATCTTTATAAAAAACTCTCTTCCTCACTCGCCCTCCACTGCCCTCTCTCCACCTCACCCCCAGGAATACCTTTGGCTATGGCTTCCCCTTCGCTCCCACCTTTTGTTCATATGTGTGTTGTACTGTCCACCAAACAGTGATGACTCCATCTACATCTCGCTGTCTGATAATATGGACCAACTTCTATCTACCCATCCCAACTCTCTCTTCCTCATATGTGGTGATTTCAATTGTCACCATGCCAGTTGGCTGGGTGTGGGTACCTCTCTCACTAGCCATGGCTCTTCAGCAAAGGACTTCTGCGACTCACTGGGACTGACACAATCTGTCAATTTCCCGACCCGGATCTCAGTCAACGGAGCATCTTCTCTTCTGGATTTGGTTATCACTAACTTCCCTGAAAATGTCTGCTGCTCTTCTTCTGCTCTAATCGGCTCATCTGATCATGTGCTTGTCAAAGTGGACATCTCTCTGACCATTCTCAGAGAGCCTCCTCAGCGTCGACGAGTCTGGAATTTCACTCAGGCCAACTGGCACGGTCTTCAAGCAGCCATCAATCATCTGGACTGGTCTCCCATCTCTACCGCCTCTGACATCAACTCATCCTGGGAATTCTTTCAAAGTAGATTGCTCTCTCTCATGCACAGATTTATCCCATCTCATCTTCAGTTGTCATACCCTTCCTCCCGTCCATGGTACACGGAATCTTGTGGTGAGGCTGTTGCCCTGAAACAACTTGCTTTCGTCTCCTGGAAAGCAAATCCAACGGAAGGAAATCTCATTTCTTTTCACAAAGCCCGAAACAAGTGTGTGTCCACCCTCAGGAGAGCCAGGAAACAATATCTCACCGTTCTCAAGACCGAACTCTCTTATCTGTCTCCCTCTTCCAAATCCTGGTGGCGTCTGGTCAAATCTGTTTCTGGTGTTTGTTCCCCCTCCATCCCCTCCCTCACCTCAAACGGCTTAACGGCTGACTCCGCACGTGAAAAAGCTGAATGCCTCAACTCTGTGTTTGCCTCTAAATCTTGTGTCCCAAACCCATCCCTCTCTGTACCCACTGTACCCAGTCGTACCCAGCGGCTCCTGGACTCTGTGTCCTTTCCTCCTGACAAGGTGGAAAAGTTTCTGTCAACCCTCGACTCTGATTCTGCAACTGGTCCTGACGGCATCGGCCCACGGGTCCTAAAATCATGTTCTTCCGCTCTTTCACTCCCTCTTTCTGTTCTCTTCACCCTCTCTTTTGCTCGAGGTCATCTGCCATCTGCTTGGAAATCAGCCAACATCACCGCTTTGCACAAAAAAGGTGCAAAAACAGATCCTAGCAACTACAGACCAATCAGCCTTCTCCCAATTATCAGCAAAGTCATGGAATCCATCATTGCTTTGGATATGAAATCTTTCCTCTTCTCCAATGGCTTGATCTCTGATCATCAATTTGGTTTCAGACCTGGTCACTCTACTCTGGACATGCTGCTTCTGCTTTCTCAACAATGGATGGAGGTCCTCAACGCCAAACAGGAAATTAGAGCTGTCTCCCTTGACATTTCACGTGCCTTCGATACGATCTGGCACCCTGCTCTGCTCACCAAACACTCCTCCTTTGGTATCCATGGAAATCTCCACGCATGGCTGGCGGACTTCCTCTCTGGTTGTTGTCAACGTGTGGCCCTGAATGGGTTTCTCTCATCTCCTCTTCCTGTTCAGGCTGGAGATCCCCAAGGTAGTGTTCTGGGCCCTGTGCTTTTTCTGGTCTTCATCAATGATCTCTCTGATTCTCTTGAAAATCCTCTCTATCTCTTTGTTGACGACTCTACTCTCTGTCGCTCCATTCCTCATCCCTCAGATTGGCAGTCTGCAGCATCCTCACTCTCTGCAGACCTGGACAAAATCACAGACTGGGCAAACAAATGGACCATGTCTTTCAATCCTGATAAATCTCACACTCTTACGATGTCTCTCCGAAAGGACCGACTGGACAACCCTCCCATCCACTTTCTGAATAATCCTCTCCAAGAAGTTCTGTCACTCAAGCTTTTGGGTCTCACTATTTGCCATGATCTTTCCTGGGAAAACCACATTTCAAATCTGGCCTCCAAAGCCAGTCGCCGACTGGGCATCCTCCGTCGTGCGAAGTCCTTCCTTGGCACACCTGAGCTCCTCACCACATACAAGGCTTTCATCCGCAGCTCTATGGAATAATGCTCTCCCCTCTGGTCTGGTGCTTCTGCCTCACACCTAGCTCGTCTTCACGCTGTTGAAACCAAAGCGTTCAGAATCATTCGAATCTCCCGCGATGAAGCTAACTCCAAGGGCCTTTCACTCACTCACCGCAGGCAGGTTGGTGGTCTTTCCGTCTTCTACCGACTCCTCTCTGGCCTTGCCCCCCCCCAGCTCTCTCTGGGCTCTGTCCCCCAAATATTCCTACAGGTCGCACAAGATCTGCCTGCAACCCTCTTATGGTTAAACTGCCAAAATCAAGACTTTCTGCTCACCTTCACTCCTTCATTCCTCTTTTCTCCCGCTTCTGGAACAAACTCCCTCACTCTCTTCAATCCCACTCCACCCTCCAGGTCTTTAAAACAGCTGTTCACCACCATCTCTTATCCTCCCCCATCCAAAAGCTTGATATTTTCTACCCCCGCTAATTTCGGTCCCCTTGTGTTTTATACCTCCCCCCCCCCCCCCATTCCCACGCCTCCTCCCCCCAAGCCCTCTCCCTCCCACACTTCTCCCTGCTCTCAAATGTTGTGGTTGTGTGCTTCCCCTTCTCTCCCCATCTTGTCTTCCGCTCCCTCTTTTTGTATATTTTGTTTGTCTGGTTGCTTTTGTTTGTTAAATAAATGTTAGCTCTTTCACGAGCCTCGATTCAGTATACAAAAAAAAAGAAAAAGAAAAAAAAAAAGCACGTCTGAAGCATGTTCAAATAAGCAGTGTGATTGACACTTGTATCGAAAAAATATGGCCGTATCAAGTGATCTTATGCAATTGCTGCCCACACACATCATGACACGAGGAGGATGCTGTTCAATTTCCTCATAAAAATGAGGATTTTCTTTGCACCAAAAATAAACATTCCTGGATCGATTGCTGAGGTAAATAAAACACTCATCTGAAAAAAAATACACTTCATCTTGATTTTATGGTGGGAAATTGCTGCAGAAGAGCCTTGCTCTAAACAAGTCAAATAAAGGACACTCCCTGTTGAAAAAGCCTTCTTCTCGCACACCCGCATCGTGTCACACGTAGGAGCTGGCTTATCGAACCTTTTTGGAATCTTGTCCTTATGTCTTCAAAACTTGCTCCTTCTAGCACGTGGTCATGAACCCAAACACAAGTAATCAGTCTCTCTTCTATCGTATACTCACTTGTGTCCATCATGCTGAAGCCGTACCTGGAAAACAAATAAAACAAATAAGTAACAGAGGACACACTATTATGCATGGGGACTTTGTGGCTACTCTCTGTGTGTTTATATATATATATATATGGCACTTTCCAGCAAATATATATATTCCGCTGAACTTGGGGAAGACTAAGAAGAAGACCTTTGTTGGTCAAAAGCTTGTCGAAAATGAAAGATCGATGTCCTGAAGCTACGTCCGCGTCTGATTTAATCTCCCGATTATTTATTTAATGCAAATGAGACGCCCTGCTCATACTGTGGAGTTTCTACTATTTCTCACAGTTATATATATATATATATATATATATATATATATATATATATATATATATATATATATATATATATATATATATACATATACACTACCGGTCAAAAGTTTTAGAACACCTCAATTTTTACAGTTTTTGTTGAAATTTAAGCAGCTTAATGTCTCAATGTACTCTGAAATTAAGCATAGAAGAAATAAACAATTGGAGATAGAAAAGAAATCATAGATTCATTTTGTTTAACAAAATTTAATTTAAATTTTTGACTCAGCAAAGTAGCCACCTTTTGCAGGTATAACCGCCGAACACACTCGTGGCATTCTTTCTGCAATGGAAATCAAATATTGTTCGAGAAGTTCTTCCCAACACTGTTGCAGAAGTTCCCACAAATGTGTTGCACTTGTAGCTTGCTTTGCTTTCACCCTTCTGTCCAGTTCATCCCAAACCAGCTTGATGGGGTTTAAGGCTGGAGACTGTGCTGGTCAATTCCATGATTTGAAGCCTACCGTCTTGTTCTTTTCCTCGAAGGTAGTTTTGACATAGCCTGGAGGTGTGTTTAGGGTCATTATCTTGCTGTAGGATGAACCCCTGACCAACAAGGCGTATACCAGAGAGTATTGCATGGTGATACAAAATGCTGTGGTCGCCCTTTTGGTTCAGGGTGCCAGTCACTCTGTGCAAGTCGCCGAATCTGGATCCAGCAAAAGAGCCCCAGACCATCAAGCTTCCTCCTCCATGTTTGACAGTTGGTGTCACACACTGAGGAACCATCC
This sequence comes from Myxine glutinosa, assembly GCF_964187855.1. Taxonomy (NCBI): domain Eukaryota; kingdom Metazoa; phylum Chordata; class Myxini; order Myxiniformes; family Myxinidae; genus Myxine; species Myxine glutinosa. The sequence continues at coordinate 43,210,598 of NC_136266.1, read as the reverse complement.
TTTCACCTACTCGACGGCGTACAAAAACCCTGCGCGATGAACCAGTGATTTCAAATTTTGATTCATCGGTCCATAAGACCTTCTTCCAGTCTTCAGTAGTCCACTGGCAGTGCTTCATGGCCCAGGCAAGCCTCTTTTTCTTATTTTGCCATCTTAGCAATGGCTGTCTTTCTGCCACTCGACCTGTCAAACCCGCAGCTCGAAGTCTTCTCTTCACAGTTGAAACTGAGACTTGCTTACTTCGACCAGTGTTAAGCTCTGCTTGAAGCTGTTGTCCTGTGAGCCGCCTATCACGCAAGCTGTTGACTCTCAGAAACTTGTCTTCTGATTCTGTTTTGGCTTTGGGTCTGCCAGATCTCTTCCTGTCAGAGTTTCCTCCAGTTTCCAATATACTACTTCCTGCAGTGCGATATTGTCCAAATAATGCTTCAGAGGGTGTAATAACAGTCTGTTCCAATACTGCTTTTACACAGACAAGGGGTTTGTAATCACGTAATCAGCAGAGGTTGGGACACCTAAGGGAATTGTTTGCATCAACTTTCAAGGCTTAATTTACTTACATTGCTGCAGAACAGCTGTAAGTTGTTAACCCATTACTTATTCCCTGACGAAGGCCTTTTCTTACAATATAACTGTGTAATTTATATTATTTTCCCGTTTTTGCTAACCTAAACTTTTTTTTTAACCTCGAGCAGTTTACTGCTTACATTTGTACCATTTCAGGTTATTCACTGGACATTAAACTGCGTAAATTTCAATAAAAACTGGAGAAATTGAGGTGTTCTAAAACTTTTGACCGGTAGTGTATGATAACTCAATAACTTTGGGGAAAAGGTAAATATCACATTTGCTTGTAGTATTGCTGTTCCTTTTAACAGTAGCTGTTGTGATGGCAAATGCACTTTCCTTCATACATTACCTTCCGTAGGTCTCCCAACCCCTGTGTCATGCTCCATTGGCATCGGCACATCCAGCCTTTCCAGCAGTTTTTGAAATTGGTTTAAATTCAGTTCATTAGAAGGCCGCCAATTTGAATGTATTGAAACAAATCGCAGCGATTAGGGATTGATTTTGCCACTAATTGTTCTCGGCATGTCACCTTATCTTTGATGGATGAATCACAAATCATGCTATGGAATAAAGAAATCCTGCTGCCAACACCTAAAAATGGTTCCATCCACCTGTTACCTTCATTAGACCCAGCCTTGATGAAAATACAAACAAGCTTAGTTTTCCTGATATGACAAAATCACTTGGCAAGACTAAGCCAGCCTTTAAATTTTCAATATGTGAGAAACTTTCCGATGATAAACCTGACAACGTGGTTGTTAGAAACGTTCCAGCAAAAGTTTTTGCCTTTGGGTCCTTTGGGTCATGAATGGGAAAAACTTTCAAGTATACGATAATCTGGGATCGACCATCCTGACATAAATATAAAACACAACTTTCGCAAAGACTTTGAGATCGCAGCAACTTTTCAGCATGAAATGCAAAATCATTTCTCTCCTTTAATATCAACAATGAGGGAACTATAATGTATCAAGTGAATGTATAACTTTATGTGGGACATTTAAATTATTTCCACGTTCAGGTTTTGAGCTTGTCCAAAGTTTGGGGTTGGGGTGGAGGAAGAGGAGCAGGCTAAATCTGGGAAAATAATAATTGAGTAAAGGAGGAGAATGAGAGAGAGAGAGAATGAGAGAGAGAGAGAGAGAGAGAGAGAGAGAGAGAGAGAGAGAGAGAGAGAGAGAGAGAGAGAGAGAGAGAGAGAGAGAAAGAGAAAGAGAAAGAGAAAGAGAAAGAGAAAGAGAAAGAGAAAAAGAAAGAAAGAAAGAAAGAAAGAAAGAGAGATAGTGATAGTCAGGAAGTGTGGGAAGAGTTGGGAGAGAAGGGAAAGTAGATTGTAGAAAGATAAGAGTGAACGGAAGGACGGGGTATGTATGGAGTATTAATGTATGACTTCACACATTTAGGTGTGAGTCCATTAGGCCCATCAAAGCCTATGCAATGGTTGCAAATGTATGGTTGCTTGTCCATGCTCTATCCTTTTTAAATACTGATCATCAAGCAAGGAAGCAGCTCGTGCCATTTTCAAGTCTGTAATGATTCTGCCGGGTTTTGAATCACCAACCTCCCAGTCACAGAGCGGACACGCTAACCATTATTACCACGCATGGTTAGCATAAAAAGTGAGGTTATTGGTTGATGGTTGGCTGGGGGTGGGGAAATATGGGTTTAGGGGAAATGGTGCCATGTTTCATATGTAAGTGGAACGGCACTCGGTAGAGAGCATATCTCTGCCAAGCTGAACAGTTTATGATTTTTGATAACAAAACACTAATAGGTTGGATCTGAATCCCGGAGCAGAACCAAAATGTAATAGCTTGTTCTAGTCACTTAACCAACTCATCCACCTACTCTTGTCATAAGTCATCCACAACTTTTTGAAATATCATGCTATATAACATTTTTGGCCGTATCACTCAATGGTGAAGAATCGCTTAAAAATTAAAAAACCTTTTAGCCTGATCCGGATTTGGATCTTAACCAAAATGGAATCATTCATCCTTGTCGCACACCCAACCTGTCCACCAAGTTTTGTCCGAATCCATCCAAAACATTTTGAGATATAGTGCTATGTATTGGTTTTAACCCTATCACTAAATGGTGAAGAATCACTTTTAAAAATATCTGATCTGGATCAGGATCCAAATCTTCACCACAATTGAATCAATTGTTCCTTCTCTCATGCACAACCTGGCCACGAAGTTTCGTCCTAATCCGTTCACAACTTTTTGAGAATATCATGCTATGTACCATTTCTTGCTGTATCTCTCAATGGTAAGGAATCACTTTTTAAAAAATTCTCAGATCCAGATTTGGATCCGGATCCTCACCAAAAACGAATATTTTTGTCCTTGTGATATGCCCAACCTCTCCACCAAATTTCGTCCGAATCCGTCCACAATCTTTTGTGACGTCCTGTTTACAAACAAGCAATAAAGACGTCGTGCTGAAGCACGATACTTGCTAGATCCGCCCAATCCCCTCCTTCCCCCCCCCCCTCCGCCTCCGCCACAAATGTTCCCATGGATACATCAAATTGTCCATTTCATTAAGATTAAAATTGACAATCCTAATCAAAGTTTGGGTCAATCGGATGAAAATGTATTATTTTTCAGATCAAAATTTATGATTTTAGACGTTTGACCTTGAAATGACCTTTTGACCTCAAAATAGTTGCTTTCCAACTTCAGTGATGCACTATGCAATTGCTGTTTAATTTTCAAGTTAATAGGATGAAAAGTAACGACTTTTTCAGGCAAAAATTGATTATATTAGAAGTTTGGTCTTGAGTTGCCCTTTGACTTTTTGACCTCAAAATTAGTTGGTTTGCGAGATCAAGGAGGCACTATCCAATTGTGCTTTAACTTTCAACTCAATCAGATGGAAACGGATGATTTTTCAGATGAAATTTGATGATTTTAGAAGTTTGACCTTAATTTGACCTTTGACCTCAAAAATAGTTGCTTTCCTAATTAATTGATGAACTGTCCAAATTGCTGCTTAATTTTCAAATTAATTGGATGAAAATTGATTCTTTTTCGGATGAAAATTTATGATTTTAGAAGTTTGACCTTGAGTTGACCTTTGACAATTTCACCTCAAAAATAATTAATTTTCCAATTCAGTGACCCAACATGCAAATTCTGTTCAATGTTCAAGTCAATCAGATGAAAAATGATTTTAGAAATTTGACCTCAAGATGACGTTTGACTTTAAAATCAATATTCTTCTCAGTTGTAACGAACTCTACAGCTTGGTAAAGTTTCATGACGATCGGTTTAGAATTCTGACCTGTAGGCGATTGACAGGCAGACAAACAGACAAGACAGACAGACAAACGGAATAACAAAGTCGAATGACCAATATAAATGAAAAATAATCGATTTTGCAAGTATCAAACAGACAGGGGTGAAAACATAACCTCCATACACTGTCGGTGGCAGAGGTAATAAATAGACGGCTGCAATCGGCAGAAATTGTCCTAAAATTCCAACTAACGGACCAGTGTATTGTATTGAAGCAATTGTGTTATTTAATACCGTATATTAAGAATATAATTAATTATTATCTGAATTTGACAGAGATAAAATAGTGTCTTGGGGATGGAGTGTGACGAAGTTGCTATTTACTTTCTTGATGTACTGGTATGTTAGATTATTTATCCATTGAGTGTAGTTTCAGACAAATACTTAATAGTCACTGTGGACGTTTTATACCTCGGTCAAGGCTCATAGGAATGGCTGGACAGCATAAGGTGTCCAACTCTTCATATGAGCAAACTGACATTGAGCTGGACAGGAAGACATCCTGACAACAGGGTTCATTAACCACCTTTAGAGGCCATTTTTCCCCGCAAAGCGGGGGTTGGCCTTTTTCGGGAACCGTGGTTGTTGTTGTTTTTCGGTTCCCTTTTTGAAGCAATGCTTTACGGCCAGATGCCCTTCCTGCCGCCAACCCTTTTTGCCGCCTTTAACGACAAACAGGGAATTACCAGTGAGCTGGTACTCAATTAGCCGACCTCGGAAGGCATGACAGGCTGAGTCAACCCCCCTGGCGTTAATTCAGCGATCGACCGGGATTACGAACCCAGGATCCTAGGTATCCTAAGCCGGCACCCTAACCGCTAAGCCAACACCAAGCTTAATTTCCCTCCATAGGATGTCTAATAAATAATGATATAAGAACACCTGATGCTTGGCAGAGGCTTCAGACCTTGGCACACACACGAGGCTGTACTGTCAAATAAACTGTTCCAACCCGTAATTTTGACTGGATTTTTACTAGTATATAATAATACTTCTCATAGCAAGAGAAAAAGAACAGCATTCGGTCGAGCACATACCGCCGCAAGGCTGAACAACTTATGTTTTGTATCCCACGGATACTGTATGCTGGATCGTCATCCGGACCTAAACCAAAGTCTAATCGGCTTGTTATTGTCACCTACCCAACTCATCAACCACGTTTTGTCAAAATCCGTTCACAACTTTTGTTAATATCATGTTATACAGTACTGTGTATCGTTTTAGGCCCTTCTCTCAATGGTGAAGAATCACTTATTCGTTTTAAAAGTTCTCTTCTCCTGTCTGGATCTGGATCTTCAACAAAATCGAATCAATTTGTCCTTTTCACAAACCCTACCTGTCCAACGAGTTTCTTCCGAATCCATCCATATCTTTTTGAGATCTCATGCTATATATCGTTTTTCGCCCTATCGCTCAATGGTGAAAAATCACTTTAAAAATTCTCAGATCCGAATCCAGATCTTCACCAAAATCTAATCAATTTGTCCTTGTCACACACCCAACCTCTCGACCACATTTAGTATGAATCCATCCACAACTTTTTCAGATATCCTGCTCGCAGATAGACAAAGAAAAACAGACAGGGGTGAAAGAATAACCTCAATCCACCTTTGGTTATGGAGGTAAATATCTAAATGTAGATGGAAGGAGGGCACTGAACCAGCTTTAGAGGCCATTTTTCCCCACAGAGCATTTTTCCCCGCATAAGCCAACACCAGGAAGGAGGGCACTAACAACAACAATCATTTTTAACACTTATACAAAGATCAGCATATCCCATCAGCAAAGCGACGGATCTGGATCTTCTATGCGAGTTGGAAAAAAAAAACAATAAACAAACATAGGTCATGATTTTGGTAAATCTAATAATAGGAATTAGAGTTGCTCGCAACTATCAAGGTTTCCAATCCGTATCATGAAAGAAGGAACCGTGAGATGCCTTTTGAAATGAGCATTACTGCAACCTTTACAAAGGCGTTTTCCTTGTTGAAATAGGCATTCGTGTCACAGTTGCTGTGGATGCAATCTATAAGCATTCACAAGATATGGTCATGCCTCATGAGTGTTCAAATCATAATCACTATAGCTTGTAACCTGCTTATTCTCCATCAACTCCCCTGTGTGCAAAATTGTTAATGTTGATTAGTTTGTGTTAGCAATTTAATTTTTTTTGAGAAACTTCTCCTTTCCAAACTTGAATTGCCCCTGGTTCATCGATGATACATGTGAAGTTTCTGGTTGATCGGTTCAGCGATTCTGAAGATAGAACATGTTTGTTTGTTTTTAAATTCAAGAAATCCTAAATCCAATATGGCCACCAGGCCTTTGGGCCAATTAGTTTTGCTTGAGGCTTTGCACTCGACTTCTTGACTTGTTATAACCCTCTGATGTTTATACAGTATATACATACCGATGTAGCAATCTTCGAGAAAAATGTGTCACAAAATATCGCCGAAAAATATATAATATAATTATTATTATAACAATAATAATAAACACTCGCGTAAGAACAATATGCTTCCATCCAAACTTGCCATGCAAAATATAATGCAAGACTTCACAATCAGGAAACTGTCCAAAGCAGACTTGTTCAGATGAAATATTTGAGGAGACAATCGCAAAACCAATCTGATTTGCTCATTTATTTATTCTCGCTTCATCAAAATTTGTCTCAACGACTATTCCTTTCAACAAGAGTCCACCGCACCTTATTGTTTGTATTGTAGAAGTGCTGATTGTTGAGCTTTAGTGCAATCTGGGTTAGAAAACAAGTGCAAACGAGGAAGGTAAAAGCTTTGCACTTTTTCGGGAAGGGAAGGTGGGAATGCCGCGACAGTCATTATTGTACCGCTTACCCTCTGCCACTCAATGCAGGTGCTACATCCAAGACGGTGCTGGTGCAGGGTCCTGCTGCACGTGCCAAAATGAAACCCAAGCAATCACAAGAACAGGCAGGTGTGTAATGCTGCCTTTGTGCCCCTTTTGACTCCTTTATAAGACTGGATCAAAACTCCACTCATCCAGTCAGACTCGATATACCTCTGCCAAATTTCTACTCTTAAGTTCTAATTCCTGGATAGGCCATGCTTGTTTGGCCGAGGAAACTATGAAGGCCAAAGAGAAACCCTGAAAGAGAAACCCGCAGGTATTAGTATATTCTGTGACATTTATTGTTTTTTCAACACGCTTGCTCTTTCCGACTTCAACATAACGTTACATATCAATTTGCTGATGATGTGATGAACTACAGGAGGTAATAATTATTGAACCTATGAGTAGTAACAACATTATTAATGTCCTGGTTTTGAGAGAGAACACAAGGTTGGCTGGTTTAATCAGTTCATAGCCAGATACACCTATCGTCAATGTAGAACCCAAGTAGGAATACGAGACCATTGATGATAACAAACCATTGGCATGCCCTTTGCTGTCCTTATCTCCTTTATTTTCCCCATTTTTGCATACAAATAGGCCAGGAGCAGGTTCGATAAAAGAGCTTGCACTTTGTTGTGCCAATTTCTTATCATTCCTCATCGTTGTTTATGATGAATGTTTATGATGGATCATGAAGCGATGATAAATTCATAATCTTTATCCCCACCCAACTGGGGATAATGGCCTCCCCCCCACTCCCCCGCATAAGAATACAAGCTTATTGATCAAACAGCTCTCTTAAATAGATTGTAACTTCCTTTTCTCAAAGATTAAACAACTTCTGCAACATGGACTTATTTTATCCACAACATTCCTGAAAGTTTCATGAGCAAATCACCAGGTGAGAAGGGCAACTCCCACACAACCAAGCTCATGGCTTTTTTATTTTAACTTTCCTGCCAAAGTAGTTGCAGATGAGGAAAGAGCCTAATGAGGCAAGGTGGTCAACACTAGGCCTAAGCCACCCACATGGGGAAGAGTGAAAACAACATGGCTGTCTGAAATGAGCATTCAAATCGGCAACAGACCAATCTATAAATGATCATAGACAGGTTTTTATTTGTATAAGTAAGTGGCTCTAATAACGTGTGTGACTGCCATTGACCACGACACAAGGTTGTGAACATCTTGTTATCGACCAAATCATATGATCCAGCTAGCTCGATAGAAGTTGTTTTTTTATTTACAGTGTCTAAGGCCTTTGATGGAGCTGCACACAAATTAGACACACATATGCAGGCAGATAGACGAGACAACACCAGCAAATCTGATACATACATACCCAATACTTCAAGCAAACACAGCCACTGAGCTCAGGGGAAGTGACGGCACATCCCAGATCACTCTTTGAACCAGAAATTCCATCTTTATGACGTTGCTTTTCTCGCTGCACTGTGTGGTAATTGTGTGTACTGTGTGGTAAATGTTCTCCTCTGCATGGATGCCAACGTATGGGAATTGTCCGTGCTCTATCCGCTCAATGCTGACCATCAACAAAGAAGCAGCACTTCCTATTTTTTTAATCTTTGGTAAGACTCAGTGAGGGGTGGAATTAAATGATCTTGTGCAGGTAATGTTTTTGGCCAGTCTTTTGGCTGTTGACTTGTGTAGACTGGTCACTCAGCTTGTGTAGACTGGTTTACCGGGCCTTACCTTAAACTGAAACTGGAGAAGACATTTGAAACTTATTCAGGGTATTGATTATATATATATATATGTACAGTGACTTCACAAAGTATTCACACCCCTTGACTTTTTTCACATTTTGTTATGTTACAGCCTGAATCTAAAATGGATGAATTTGAGATTTTTTGCCACTGATCTACGTATAATACCCCATAATGTCAAAGTGGAATTGTTTTTTTCGAAAATTTTACAAAATAATTAAAAATGAAATACAGAAATATCTAATTTATAGAAGTATTCAACCCCCAGGGTCAATACACTGTAGAAGCGTATTTGACAGTGATTACAGCTTTAAGTCTTCTTGGGTATGTCTGTATCAGCTTTGCTCATCTGGATTTGGGAAGGTTCTCCCATTCTTCCTTGCAGATTTGCTCAAGCTCAGTCAAGTTTGATGGGGAGTGTCAGTGAACAGCAATCGTCATGTCTTTCGACAGATTATCAATGGGATTCAAGTCTGGGTTTTGGCTGGGCCACTCAATGACTTTCACGTTCTTGTTCTGAAGCCATTCCAATGTTTGTTTGGGATCATTGTCCTGTTGGAACATAAATCTTCGCAATAGTCTAAGGTCTTTTACACTCTGAAGCAGGTTCTCCTCGAGGATTTACATGTATTTTGCTCCATTAATTGTTACCTCTATCCTTACAAATCTCCCAGTCCCTGCTTCTGAAAAGCATCCCCATAGCATGATGCTGCCACCATCATGCTTCACTGTGGGGATGATGTTAGATGGGTGATGAGCTGTGCTTCGTTTCCGCCAGACATAGTGTTTTGCATTTAGGCCAAAGATTTCAATTTTCATCTTATCAGACCACATAATCTTTTGCCTCATGCTCTGAATCTTTCACGTGCCTTTTTGCAAACTCCAGGTGTGCTACCATTTGCCTTTTTCTCAGGATTAGCTTCCATCCTCCCACTCTCCCATAAAGCCTAGATTTGTGAAGTGCTGCAGAGACTGTTGTTGTGAGAAATCAAGATCTACAACATTGTCCCAATAGTAGGTTTAATTCAGTTTTGATCTCTGACAACACCTGTAAGAAATCATCAAGCTTTGTATTAGTATTCCGTAATCATGGAAGCAGCAATCAATTAGCAATTAGTGCAAGCAAGCCTGCAACATCTAGATATACGCACCATTCGAGTAAACACTATAACACAGAATAAATGTCACAGGAATGTGTCGGAGCGATGTTCGTCCGCGTTCTTATAGAAGCCTCTCAGTGGTTGGAGACAGCATAACACCTGGGTTCAACTTAGACACAATTTCATTACATTCTCCCTGCCGTCAAAACTACACTTCCACTAAGGCAGAAACAAGCTAGCAGCACATAGTAGCAGAGTAATATCAGTGAGCAGCAGTTGCCAGTCCATGTCAGTCAGACCCAACCATAGCGGTCGGGGTGGCGAATCTCTCTCCCAGCACGGATCCGGTAACTACCGGGTACTACATCCCCAAGACCGGAGTCCCCCGTGTCAGAGTAGCCGCCTAAATCGGGTGACGGCGGTGGCCCTTCCGGGCCAGCCGGATCGGGTGCATGTAGCGTTGAGGAAGCCGGCAGATACTCCATAGGCGGATCAACGGGCGAATCAACGGAATTGTAAGCTGGTTCGACAACTTCCCGCATGGGGCCAGGTGGCGTACTGAGACTGTCGACTCCCGTCCATTGGGCAATAACACACGAGCGTGCTCGGGGTTAGCTTGGAGAACCTGCACCTTGTCCACCAGCGGGTCATATTTACTCATGCGAACTGCACGTTTGAGAAAAGCCAGTCCCGGCTCAGCAAGCCAACCCGGTAAAAGTCGGGTACTACCCGAATACCTCGGGTAACGGAACATCCGTTTGTGGGGAGTTTGATTGGTAGCAGTACACAATAAAGTCTTGATCTAGTTTAATGCCCCGGGTAGTGACCAAGCCCATTTGTCGAGTACTCGGCCGCGGGAATTAAGACTCAGAGTAACGGCCCTCCATGTAATGCCATTAAAGCGTTTGACCTGTCCATTCGCCTGTGGCCTATACGGAGTAGTATAGCTGGAAGCGACATTATGCTGGAGCAAGAAGTTCCTCACATCCTGGAACAAGAACACCGCGCCTCGATCGGTATGCACATAGGCCGGATTCCCAAACATAGAAAACAAGTTCTGCAGACACCGGATAACCGTAGCAGCTGACATATCTCCGCACGGGAAAGCAAAAGGGATTCTAGAGAAGTCGTCAACGATCGTGAGTAGATAACGAGAATTACTCGAAGCCAGTGACGCCGGCAATGGTCCTTTGAAATCCATCGCCAATCTCTCCCACGGCCTAGTGGCTTGGACTAGCGTGCCCATAAGAGGGTTGTAGAAGCGAGGTTTGAGTTCAGCGCATACGGAACAAGTGTGACAGAGCTTACGAATATCCTCAACGGAATAGGGCAATTTACGACTGCGCACGTAATGAGCGAAACGCGTCACCCCGGGATGGCACAAGGTGTCATGAAGAACGCACAGGTCCTCAAAAGAGGTGAGGCTCACACACATCGCCGGCCGCGATAAAGCATCGGCAACAAGGTTATCCCGCCCTGGGCGATATTTGATTGTGTAGCAGAAATCGGCGAGCTCGATCCGCCAGCGAGTGATTTTCTCATTCTTAATGCATTGAGCATGCTGCGTGTCATACACAAATGCATCGCTCTGTTGATCCGCGATAATTTGGAAACATCGTCCGAGCAAATAGGGACGCAACGCCTGATCGACTCGACGATGGCATACGCCTCCTTTTCGACAGACGAATGTCTCCGTTCCGTGGAGGAGAGAGTCTTTGAAAAGAAGGCCACAGGGCCTCCCTGAGAGAGTGTCGCAGCTATCGCATGATCTGACACATCGCTTTCCAAAACAAAGGATTTATTTTCGTTAATCGTTGACACAGCGGCGTCAGCGATGTCGGACTTAAGGCCATGAAAAGCGGCTTTGGCAGCGAGACTCATGGGGAACGCATCGCAATCCACAAGAGGGCGGAGCTTCGCCGAAAAATTTTGAACACACTTGGAATAATGAGCAAACAGCCCGAGAGCACGCTTCAATGAAGCACGATCGCAGGGTGGGGCCATGTCGAGCAAGGGTCGCAGACGCTCCTTATCCGGAGCGACAGAGCCGTGGGTAATGGTGTACCCCAAGAGATCTATCGTGCGAGCAGAGTAGCGACATTTAGCCTCATTCATAGTCAAGCGATACCTGTGCGTGACCTCGAGGAAGCGCTTCAGATCAGCATCATAATGTTCTTTGTCATACCCGCAAACCGTGAGATTATCCAAATAAACAAAGACATCAGTTAAGTTCTCCTTAGTGATGAGGTCGTCCATAGCCCTTTGAAAACACGCAACCCCATTCGTGACCCCAAAAGGTAGCCGGGTGAACTGGTACAACCTCTGGCCTGATTTGAACGCAGTATAGATGCGATCCGCCACGGAGATGGGGATCTGATGATACGCACTACGTAGATCGAGAGTGCTATAGACCGAGTACTGTGCCACCTGTCGAACTAGGGAGTCCATTCCTGGAAGTGGGTAGGCATCCAATTGGGTAAACCGATTAATCATCTGTGAATAGTCGATTACCTTGCGATGTGATTCGGTCCGTACCACCAGAACTTGGGCCTGCCAAGGCGACTGAGAAGGTTCTATGATACCTTCCTTTAGTAGCTGCGCAGTCTCTTCCGCAATGAATTGCATGTCAGCTCGTGAGTAGCATCGCGATTTAACCGCAACAGGTGTACAGTCTGTGGTCATATTGGGAAACAGCGACAGTGGCTCAATTTCCATCCCTGCAAGAGCACACACAGCAAGAGTATCAGTACCACCAAATTCCATTTCCAAGCGCCCATGTCGCTGGAGAAAATCATGTCCTAACAAAACTTCTGCACATAATGCTGGTAAGACCATTAAATGCACATCCGGAAACATTTGACCCTTAATTACTAGCATCAGTCGACATTCCCCCTTTGTGCTAAGCCATAGCCCCTGAGAAGCCATGAAGATTATGCGTCTTGTCCCAAGAATCAGCCATCCATGTCTCTGTACAAGTCGAAAATCAACATAACTATCAGTGGAACCCATGTCAATTAAAGCATTTGCAAAAATTCCTTCAATCATAAGTGGGATAATCGCGCGGGACAGGCCAGGTGGCCCTGTAGATGTCGAATCGTCGAGGGGAGGTGCTCGAGCCTCGCGTGTGGATCCGATGCCAGCTAATGTCTTTCGTGCCGTTGAATTTGCTTGTAGGCCAGTCGTGCCGCCTCCAGAGGGCACTCATGCCACGCGCGAAGATCTCAGCTTTCGTGTAGTCAAAGTAGATTGTAGGTCGATCATGCCGCCTCCGGAGGGCGCTCTTGCCATGCGTGGAATTTCGAAGCCAGCGTTCGCCTTTCGTGTAGTCAAAGTAGATCGTAGGTCGATCGTGCCGCCTCCGGAGGGCGCTCGTGCCACGCGCGGAGTCTCGAAGCCAGCGTTCACCGATCGGGTGGCCGATCCCGGAAGTTGGCTGGGCGTCGAAAGAATTCCTGTCAAGGACGGTCGTGCCATGTACTGAAGTGATTGCGACACTTGTTTAGTCGGCGCGGCGAGTCTCATCAAGGTCGAGCTCTCAGCTTGGGGCCCAAGGAGAGGGGCGATCCCAACCAAGGTCGGGCGAGGCACCCTGTGTGCTGTTCGTACCGTGGGCACGGAGATAAGCACATTCAGCATCGAGCTCGCTCGCCAGCCTCGCGACGCTCGACTGACTTTTGCAAAGTGACCCATCTTTGCGCACAAATGACACTTTGCTTCCTTAGCTGGACAAACTGACCTGAGATGGTTCCGGTTCCCGCAGAAATAGCACTTAGCGTTACTTCCTGGCTTGGGTCCAGCAGCAGATGCCGCCGTCAAACCCGGTTCGGGATCCTCGAGAGTGTCCGTTGTCCCCGATTCCGGTGGAGGTGCAGGTGCTGCATCCTCAAACTCGGCGGTAGCTCTCTCCGGTCGTGTCTGTCGAGATATCCCCGCAGTGACGTATGGGCGTTCATACGCGTCGGATTGTTCCCGCGCTTCGGTGTACATGTGAGATAACCGAAGGGCTTCTTCTAGGGTCAAGTCGGCTTCTTCAAGTAGCCTTTGTCTGACGACCAGCGATCTTAGACTTGAGACAAAAGCATCGCGGACAAGGTCATCACAGACTTGTTCATGGGTGCGTACCGCAGGGGTACTGTCCTTCAGTAATCGTCAGAGGTCTTGAGCGAATTGGTCTAAGGTCTCCGTGGGCTGTCGTCAATGAGACGCAAGCAAATGTCTGGAGTAGACCACGCTTCGTCTTTTAATGTAGATACGTTTCAGCTCGGCCACAGCAGCATAATACGTCGCGCACTGTTCAATGGACATATACACCGTATGGTGCACCTTGGATTGCAGCACTGCGAGCTTCGTATCAGCAGTGATTCCCTCCTGGGAATTGAATTGATTAGCCAAGATCTTCAGCCAATGGTGTCAGCTGTGCGGCCGCGTCCGTCGCCTGGGGTCCGCGCCGAAGACTGGAACTTGGATCAGCTTGTGAGACATGTCGTACTCGTTCAGGACGAAGAGAGGAAACTGAATTAATTGTTGTGAGAAATCAAGATCTTCAACATTGTCCCAATAGTAGGTTTAATTCAGTTTCGATCGCTGACAACACCTGTAAGAAATCATCAAGCTTTGTATTAGTATTCCGTAATCATGGAAGTAGCAATCAATTAGCAATTAGTGCAAGCAAGCCTGGAACATCTAGATATACGCACCATTCGAGTATACACTATCACACAGAATAAATGTCACAGGAATGTGTCGGAGCGATGTTCGTCCACGTTCTTATAGAAGCCTCTCAGTGGTTGTAGACAGCATAACACCTGGGTTCAACTTAGACACAATTTCATTACAACTGTTGTCCTTCCCGCAGGTTCTCCCATCTCAGTCAAGGAACTCGGCACTTCTGTCAGAGTGGTCATTGTGTTCTTGGTCACCTTCCTGGCTAAGGTCCTTTTTGTCCAGTTGCTCAGTTTGGTCAGATGGCCAGCATGAGGAAGAGTCTGGGTAGTTCCATTTTCTTTCCATTTCCCAATGATGGAGCACATTGTGCTCTTGGGAACTTTGAACAATCTAGAAAGTGTTGTATATCCTTCCCAAGATCTATGCCTCCTCACAATTATATCTCGGATTTCTACAAACAGTTCCTTCGACTTGTTGGTAGAGTTTCTGCTCTGACATGCATTGTCAACTGTGGGACCTTTTATAGAAAGGTGTGTTTCTTTCTAAACCGTGTCTAATCAATTGAATTGGCTGCAGGTGGACTCCAATCAAGTTGTAGAGGCGTCTCAAGGATGAACAACGGAAATTGGATGCACCTGAGCTCAATTTGGTGTGTCATAACAATGGGGTTGAATACTTAGTGACTCAATACATTTCAGCTTTTCATTTTTCATTAATTTGTAAAAAATTCTTAAACAAAATCGGTGACATTCTTTCCTGACATGCGGTCAATGAGCTTCTTAAGCTCCTAATATGCTCCACCACGTGATTGGGAGCCTTCGTTGGAATTTTTGCCTTCTTCCAGATCAGAATCAGCAGCCAGTGGTCTATGGTAATGCTGTCCTTCAGGCTCATTTGTTCATGATCATAGTAATGGAAGAACAACTTCAGGACTTCTCCATGAGATGGAACTTTGGAAGCCTTGAGGTTCTCTTCCGCCCCTCCAAGAAGCCAGATTGCAATTGCTGCATGCATCACTTTACTCATAGCCATTGCCACTCTCATCTGAATTTTTTTTACCAGATATATAGTATATATAATATATATTATATAATGGTAAAGACACAAATAGCACAATAACCATTGCATATTGCATGACAGTAAAGACAGTGAATACATGGGACAAATGAGGGGGCGATCTTACTTTTGCAATTCTGATAAAAATTTGTAGAGTGAAAAATCTCTGCCTTTGTTGACAATATTGTTTAACAGAATGTACTTATGGGATCAAACTGCTGGCATCAAAATGAGACTGTGATATAGGCTGAATTCCAAAGTTTTCATGTGTCATAAGAGTCATAAATAGCTCTCTTCTTCTTGGAAAATTGACCATAGGTAAAACGGCAAAACTTTATCCCATAACGTTTGAATGACACTATTCCGCTCCAAAGGGCAAAACTTCAAATGGGTTGTGCAAGTCCTAAATATTGTTTGAACTGAAAAATATTCCGGCTACAGTGTTTCTATGCCAAGTGGCACCGAATGGTGGGGTGGATAAGTAAAAAAAATTACAGTGAAATTTCTCCATCGTAAATGGAAACATTCGAGTGAGGAGGGAGCTTGACAAGGAGAGGGGATAAAAGGATTCCGTTGAGAGCCACATGTTGACTATGGAAGTAGAGGAAGTCAGCAAGCCATGTGTGGAGTTGGTCTTGGATGCCATTGGCAGGGAATTTTCAGAGTAAGGCGGGGTGCCGGACTATCAAAAGCACAAGATATGTCCAGGGATACGGCCCTGATCTCATGTCTGACATTGATGGCCTCTATCCATTGTTGGGTGAGTATATAAACAGAATGTCCAAGAGGGAGTGACTAGATCTGAAACCAAATTGGTGATCTGAGATGAGGTTGTTGGAGAAAAAGAAGAATTTCATATCAACTGCGATGAACGATTCCATGACTTTGCTGATGATTGTAAGTAAGCTGATAGATCTGGAGGTGAGGGAATCAGTTTTGCATCTTTTTATATAGTGCAGTGATGTTGGCTGATTTCCAAGCAGATGGAAAATGACCGAGTGCAAATGACAGGGTGAAAAGGCAGAGAGAGGATGGGCAAGAGCAGCAGAGCAGGTTGTTAGGACACGTGTGTTGATGCCATTAAGTCCAGCAGCAGAGTCAGAGTCGAGGATTGAATGAAAACCTTCTCCACCTTCTCATGGGCAGGAGACAGTCCAGGAGCAGTTGGGTATGACAGGGAAGGATGGATACCGATATTGAGGGGTTGTGGCCACAGGATTTGGAAGCAAACAGAATTGAGGCATTCAGCCTTCTCACGAGTGGAGTTCGCTATGGTGCCATTCAAAGAGAGGGAAGGGATAGATGGGCAGCATACTCCTGAGACTCACTAAACAAGGTGCCACCAGGTTTTTGAGGAGAGAGACAAGTTTGAAAGTTCATTCTTGAGGTTGGACAGATGTTGTTTTCTAGCTCTACTGAGAGTGGACTTTTTGGACTTGTTGCGGTCTTTTTGGAATGCACTAAGATTGCCTTATGTCGGATTAGCCTTCCAGGAAGACAAGGGAAGTTGCTTCAGAGCAACTGCCTCTCCACAGGCTTCAGTGTACTATGGGCAAATATATATATATATATATATATATATATATATATATATATATATATATATATAGTATGTAATGTCTGACAGGTTATATACATATGTATATATATATATATATATATATATATATATATATATATATATATATATATATATATATATATATATATATATATATATATATATTACAGCATGGTCAATATATATATATATACACACACACTTGCTGCAGAGACTGTTGATAAAAATTTGAGGGGGAAGGGGGGGGGGAGGGGAGGGGGATGGGGGGAGGGGAGTGGAGAAAGGGGGAAGGAGAGGGGGGGAAGGGAGGGGAGGGGAGGCAGGAGTGGAAGGGGGTTCATATATATGCTGGTGAGTGAATGTAGCGTTCATCACGTTTCTGAGTTAAGTGTGATGCCGATCAGGAAGAAGAAGAAGCCGTACTACCAAATTCGTACACTTCCGGAATTGTTTGATTTATTTGTATTCAAATGTCTGGTGATTGTTTTGTATTTATTTATGCGAATATGTACTTGTATATACCTGTCAGTACTTTTAAAAGGCTTAGGCACTATCGAGCTTCTTTTATTTTTCTTTTTTTTAAACTCCAAAAACGACCCTTTTTCATAATTTTTTTTTGCCCTAAAACACTCCCAGGCACTCACTGATGAACCTCTGAAAGTTTGACGAAGATCCGTTCAGTCAACTGAGAAAAATGGTGACACAGACAGACAGACAGCTCTCATATATAGTAGATTAAAGTTGAAGATTTAGGTTGAAGAAATTTTTTTAAATGCAAAAGAAACCCTTTAGCACATACACAAGGGAGGGGTATATGCAGACTGGAAGTGTGGGATGATTTCACAAAAGTTTGAGTGAGTAGTTCAGTGACGGGATGTGACAGACATTGCATAGATATGCGTTTTGGGGGTTTTCTGACTTTAGTCTCCTCTTTAGCAAGTGAAATGCATGCTCCATTGGATTTAAATCATGAGATTGACATGGCCAGTCTAAAACCTTCAACTTTTTCCCCTGATGGATTCCTTAGTTGTGTTCGCAGCGTGTTTTGGGTCATTGTTTTGCTGCATGCCACCCAATGAGTTTGTCGGCATTTTCTTGTACATATGCAGACAAAATGCTTCCGTTCATTTCTAAATTCATTCTGCTGCTACCATCATTAGTTTCATCATCAATAAAGATGAGTGAGCCAGTTCCAAAGGCAACTATATGCAAGCCCAAGCCATGACAGGAAGAGTCATGCTATATGAATATGCTTCACAGATGAGGTACAGTAGTATGCTTTGAATCGAATGCAGTTATTTCCTTTCTCCACACTTTCACCTTTCCATCGTTTTGGTAAAGGTTTATCTTGGTCTCATCTGTCCATAAAAGTTTGTTCCAGAACTTGACTGGCTCACTTCTGTATGTCTTAGCAAATTCTAATCTGGCCTTTCTATTTTTGGTGCTGGTGAGTTATGTTTGCATCTTGCAGTGTAGCCTTTGTAATTCTGCTGTCGAAGTCTTGTACGAATGGTGGATTGTGTTACTCTCACACCTGCACTCTTGAGGTTGTTGATGATGTCAGTGTTGTTTTAGGGTTTTTCTTCACAGCCCTGATGAATTTTCTGTCGTCAACTGCAGTTGTTTTCCTTGGCCTACCTGGCCGTTGTCTCTTGCTAAGTACACCTGTGGTTTCTTTCCTTTTCAAGATATTCCAAAAATTGTTGTATGTCAAGTGCTATGGTTCTAATTCAGTTCTTCTGTTTTTTCAGCTTCCAAATTGCTTTCATAGACAGTTTTCTGGATTTCATGTTGGTTTAGGCCTACAGACTCCCAAGGCAAAAGCAAAGGCTAAAACCCAGACTAGACATTCACAGTTCCTATGTGTGAACAATTAATGCAACAAAAAACACCTGCCAGTCATTTGTTCCAATACTAATACTTATCTAAATAGGGGGACTGAACATTAAAAGTGCTATTGTTCTACAATGGTGAAACATATATACATAGAAATACCAAGATATAAAAGCTGACCTTCTGTATTCTTGTCTCATATTCATCTTTTGATCTCAAATCCAAATTTCCTAAGTATATAGCAATAATAACAAGTTTGACTTCTCTGTTCCAATACTTATGGAGGGCACTGTGTATGCCAAATATGATTACAGTACTCGTATGACGAAAACTTCTAAATTGATCAAAAATCGAAAATTTCTTCAAAAGCGTTTTGCATCACAAAAACTCTACAATGTTGTCCAGCAAGGCCAAATATCATTACACTATGTCCCAAAAATTGTAATGTGACAGTGTGTCCCAGTAAAACCTCACTTTGTGGAAAATGCTATTTTTGTTGCATTTCATAACACAAAAACATTACAGCATGGTCTAGCTTGGCCATATATGGTTAGAGTTTCTCCAATATATATATATATATATATGAATAGAGGTGTTCACGCAGAATGTGACATGAATACATCTCTACAACCTATCATATAGGAGACATGCAGGGTTTAAATATTTGTTTCATTACAAAATAGCAATATGATCACACTTTATTCCAACCAATATTCTAGCTGCGAGGTTCAAACTAGTGCAGCAGTGCTAATAGTCTTGAGACTGTTTCCCATGACTATGCAAGCCGAGGATGCACTGTGCAGAAAATTGCTTCATACAATACTATCTAATGCAGAATGTATGTATTCGACGCCGCTGAATAAAACATCTCTGCTTTCTAGGAACCAATAAAGTATAATCATCAGGATAATGTATTACTTGAACATAATGATCATGTTATTCCGCTGGCCATGTGCTGATGGCAAAATGCACATCTGTAATATGAGGAAGTAAGCAGCTTTCGTGCATCAAGATAAGATTAGAAATACAGCACAGACCACATTTTGGGATCTCCATACATCATCTGAAGCTGTATGTTCGTTATGTGTTCAGAGAGTTGAGCAAATTTTTTTCTTGCATTATTGAGATGGACAGCGTATCTCTACTGAGGATTATTTTCACAAAAATGTTGTCACATTGCTGTTTATAAGAACAGCATGAAAAAGCAAATGCCTTCTCAAAAAAAAAAAATAAAGCAAACGTCTTCAAATTATTTTAAATCTGTTTTCAAGAAATGAAAACACCAAGTGCTTGGATATAAAAAGATAAAATTCTCCATAATCCTCGAGGCTCATGGAGAGATCTGCACAATTAAATTAGGGGTTAGTTACGAGGACATTATTGGACAATGAACGGATCACCACTGTGTATGGGATTTTGAACAGGATGTTTTTCATTTGAAAATGTGCATTTATTGTGCTAAGAAGGCATTTTGACTTTACCTACTATTTCTGATTTTTATCTCTTTCATTAGGAACGGTATAAATTATTCACTTCCTGCGTGTGGCACTACATTTGACCTAACATCCCCCTTTGCTTTCCTAAAATGGACGATTTTTTGAGGAAGCATTACAAATACCACCTGTGGTTTATCCCAGGTTTATGATACTAATGCACGAGTCAACTTTGCTCCAGGTAGTATAGTATTATACTATGTTTGTTTAAGAACAGATTCATATAGCTCCATACTAATTCGGTTTCAACAAGTCTAATTTTAAACAATTCCTCCGATACAAGACCAGGTGGCATAATGGAAAGAGTCCGCTCTGAGTCTGGGAAGTAGGAGGTTCGTCTACGACTCCGGGCCAGTCATAGCAAATACTTTAAACACAGACCACAAGTTGCATACGTGCTGCTTCGTTGCTTGATGCTCAGTATTTATAGGGATAGAGCATGGACAAATCCCATTAGTTGGCATCCATGGGCAGGAAGGAATTCGTCCTTTGTTGCCCCACTGAGTGTGGAGAGAAAAACGTCATTTAAAGATGGTGTCGCTAGTACCCAGAATGCTCGGGGAGGTGATTCACTTCCTCCAAGTTCAGTGGCTGTGTTTGTCTGAAGTCAAGTCTGGTGTTGTCTAGTGTATTTGTCTTCATGTGTGTGTGTGATCCAGCTCTTCCATGAGCTTTAGACCCTGTTCAAATATACATATGTGCTTTTTCACAGTGTCGAATGCTCATGGAGGAGCAACAACATAAATCACACACATGCAGCGAATAACCAAAGATAACACCACATATGACCTCAGACAAACAGCCGGTGAGTTTGTGAAACTGATGTAACATCCTGGGGCACTCTGGGTACCAGTGACGCCATCTGTATGTCGTTGCTTTTCCCTTTGCACTCAATGGAGCAATCCTCCTCCCTCATGGGATGCCGACCCATGAAGTTTGTCCATGTTCTATCCTCTAAATGTTGACCATCAAGGAAGGAAGCAGAATGTACCATTTGTAAGTTTATGATATCATTCGGCTTTGGTTAAAATCAAACTGCCGATGCCCCATTCACAGAGCGGACGAGCTAACCGTTATGCCACCCGATCTTTCATGTTTTAGTATCAACTACCGTTAACTATCTGAATCTGTATCGGTGTTCTTCTTCATCTTCTAATTTACCGTGCTCACTGTTCTCTCTAACCATTACTGCCTCCCCTTTTTTTTCTTCCCTTCCACGCAGACGACTCTAGAACAGAAGCCTCAAAAGCAGCACATCACTCGCCAGCTGCCCCACGAAGCCGACAGACAGTGGCATTCCCTCTGGGCCTCGCAATGGCGCTGATCGCCATGCTTTCGGCGTAATGTCGATCACAACCACTATGCGCCTAGCACGCACCGCTAGATGTTGGCCAGAAGCAGACAATGCAAAGAATCAAGCATGTAAAAAAAAAGGCCACTGATTGACGAAGGCGAAAGTAACAGACACTCCCTGTTTGGCGCCTCCGGAAAGAAGCCATGCTGTAAGTATCCACAGCAAAATCAGTTCCGTAAGGACCTCTTGTCGACCAGATGCGTAGCGATGCGCTTGTCACCAGAGTCGGCAAGAAACTGTCTGCCAGGTACATTGTTGAATTGAAAATGGCTTCTTGGAGAAGAGTAGATTTTTTTAATTTAATTTTAACCCAGGGTCGCAGAGAGAAAGTAGGAGGAATATGATCTCTCACAATGAAGAACCTTCCTGCAGAATCGTCGCATCATTTCGAGATTTGAGGGGAAAATGCAACTTTGGCATCGGTGACATTTGTTTACTTTTTCTTCAATTAAATAATGACTTTGCCACAATTCGTCACTTATTTCATGCTCAAGATGCCAGCTTTTAGTTAAGGAAGTTATTGCTATGCTCACCAGTGATACGAGTCAACTTTTATTCTTTGTCCTATTGTGAACGACAATTGTTCCAAGTGTAAGTGTTGTTTGAGTGCATTATTGTACAATGGAGAAAGAGCTTTGCCTTTGTGTATGTTTTCACATTTGTGAACTTTATATGATCTCAACAATGAACAAGCAAGCAGCAGTCATTTACACTTTTCGTGTAAAGGCCTACGCGGTGATATTAGACCACACACTTTTTGATACGGCTTTTGCCATAGTTTAATTGTGTAGCTCAAAAACCTTTGCAACTTCCGAGTACATTGTGGATTCCGTGGACAATTCACAACGTTTGTCTCATAAGGAAGTGCTCTGTTTGCAAGCGTATGTCCGCCAAACACTATCCGGTGATTCCTGTTGCTTTGTGGGCCAATGTAAGTCGTTAGCAGATTTTAAATTTGGATGAAAATAAATTAAGAGGTATGAACTATGGGAGTGAAGTGAAGGAGCTGAGGTACACATGCATATTTTTGAATATTTCTTGGAGAATTTGACTTGTAACCTCTCAGGGTTTTGTGAAACAAATGCAAATGACAATGTTCAGCCATTAATTGTTTTTTTCTTTTCTTTAAAATTAGAGTTTATTGTTTAGGTTTAATCAGCAAGATCAGTCAATCTCAATAACTTATTTTAATTATTAACAATCTTATAGCTTTCTGCCTGCAAATGTCAGTCGCTGTATTACTTTGGAGTGAATTTAGAGCTTTTCGGCTCAGCCGAGGCCTAGGGCAACACCTTTGTGTGGCACGAGGCACACAGGCACATCTGCTATTCCCACCAACATTACGCAACTTCACGACCTGGTGCAAGACCAGCCAGGTTAAATGCGCATGCAATGCGACGAGTTGGCACAAGCTCTTTTCTAAACAGGGTTTTCTCACTCTCCCTCTTTCTCTCCCTCTTTCTCTCTTTCTCTTTCTCTTTCTCTCTGTCTTTCTCTCTCTCTATCTCTCTCTTCCTCCTGCTCTCTCCCCCCATCTCTCTTCCTACTTCTCTCTTTCCCACCCTCTTTTTCTCTTCGTCTCTTCGTCTCTCCCCTCCCTCTCAGCTGCGTTTTCTTACATCATTTGCCACAACCTGATATTCCCACCGATTTCACTACATTCAATGTTTTTCCTGTTTCAGTCAAGTTTTAATGATGTCCTACAGGTATACTGGGAATGTTATACATGCATGAACTTTGACCTTTACTTAATATTTGTACAATTGCCATAGCCGATCATCCAATCATTTGGAAATATAACATATCTCGCAAATAGCATTGAAAGAATATTGATGTAAAAGTAAAATAAAAAAACAAGGAGGAAATTAATCTAATATAATGAAATAAAGAAGGAAGTTTTAATGTGAGCATAAGCACAAACCTAACGGCTTCAATGTGGTGAAACTTCCTCTCTCTCTCTCTCTCTCTCTCTCTCTCTCTCTCTCTCCCTCCATATCTCTCTCCTTTTCCTTTTAGTCATTGTTGCCATGACACACTAGACGCTGATTTGGTTACTATGTGAGATAATGTTCAACCATTAATCCATTTTTTTTTTTTTCCTTCAATCATCCATTCTCCGAAGGCTGGTGTGGAGACTTGGCATCAGGTTGGAGGTAAAGCGACACCATAGTAGCAGGAAATGTCGCAGCCACAGCTAATCTCAATGTGCATACACAGGGCCTTTATTCTTTACCTTTACATATTTCCTTTAACTCAAAGCCCAATCTGCAGGCCATGCTGTCATGCCATTTTGTGCTATTGGATTGGAAGGAGTTCCGAACGAGGCATTGCACTTGGGGCATCATGTCACCTGCCTTCCTGCCATGCATGATCATACAAAATGGTGGGACTAATGCACTTTCTTATCTGATTTGTTTATTCATCATTTTGCTTCATTACTTGCCATTTTCTACTGATGTCTGTGTGCGTATGTGTGTGTGTGCATGTGTGTGAGTCTCGATGTGAGCTGTTGATAAGCTTTTGGATCACACACCCATGCTCATACATCGCCCCTTCATTTGTGATTCGCTTGTTTTCTTTTCGTCATTGTGACATTACAAGTTGGCTTGGCAGTTAAAGCATCTGGATAAACAGCGGTTTGCTTTAAACGTTGAGACATTTTCCCCTTTTTTTCTCTGAATCTGTGCGTAGCTCATTGGGAACCTGAGTTACAAGCATTCTGTTCCTTTGGGGTGGCCTTGTGGTCAGTTAGTAGTAATTAAAATTAGTCCAGATAATACAATGTTCAACAAATGCACAACCTCTGAAACGGAACTGCATTTGAAATGCTTTAAGTCTTGGCTTTAGAAAAAGCAATGGCTTAACAATAATTGCAGAATGGTGCTGAGAATGAAACTGAGCGGCTCCTTCACAATCCCCTTTTTGAAAAAGTCATCAAAACAATTTCCCACAATCTACAATCCTTTAATCCCTCTGACCTATACGGTCCTGTGGGTATGTGCACATGAATGGGCGAGTCATGTGCTCAACAGGGGGATTGGGACACCCAAGCTCGACTCCATGGATACTATGTATCCTAAGTGACAGTTCTAGGGTGCGTAGGAGACAGCATCACTGCGGAACTCCGCAACGATCCCTGCAAAGCAATCGCATTTTGATTCCCTGCATTGTTGCTATTCTGCGAGGATCAGTTAGTCTTACATTTATGTTGGGTAACACGTTTAGGGTGTTTCAGCACACATCACTCCAATACAGTCACCTGTTGATTATCTGGAGTGCAACTTTCTCTCTCCCCGGGTGTGATACCTGGATAAGCCTTGGCTGAGACAAATGCTGTACATACTCACTCCTGTGTTGGCAAGAGTCAGGACGGAGCTAGCTGGATGTTGGGATGAATTCCGGACTGATTGCGGCTGTGTTTTCCTCAATCAGTCTAATGTTACTAATTCCTTGCTACTTTAACTCGCTTTGTTTTGTATAAAAATATTTAAATATTTCCATCTGACTTGGATTCTCTGCCTGTTTTTTTCCTTTTTATTTTTCTTCTTTCAAACAATGTTGAGTGGAAGCAGATGTGTTGTGCGGCACAAAGCGATGTAGTGACTCGTATGATTAGCTGCAGGACGATGCGGATTACTACCAGGTACCTTTTATGGTCGCCCCCTCTCCCAAGACGGTCGTCGGGTATGAAAACATTTTTCCAAGCATGGCCCCTTAGACCCCGAGGAGTTGGGTGCCAAAACAACAGCTTCGGTTGTGAATTTGTCGGTGATGTTGAGGTGAGCAAGAATAAAGATAGAGGGGTTTTTGTGGCACCAATCAAAGGGAAGTGGCAAAGCGGTCGCCCGTGAAACACGCGACGAGAATTTCAGCAAGAAATGTGAGGGTCGAGGGAATTGAATTTTTTTTTCTCTCTCTCTCTTTTCTATCATACTGATCCCTTTTTATCCGCGGATGCAGCAAACAGCATTAATCAATTCAAATGAGGTAATTAAAATGCACTCTTTTGCAGCAGCCTCTCTCCCTTCCAATTGTGATGCTTTTATGCATATCGTTGATCCATCGCTCTCTGCCCTCTTTCTCTTTAATTGTGGATTGGCCTTGTTTTATCTCCTGATTGGCATTTTGGGTGACCTACTGTTCTGCTGAATCTTTCCTGTGCATCCTCCCTCCTGATGTCCTTGTGCTTTTTTTGAAAGTGGAATGAAATAGCAGAATGGATGAAAAGACTCGTTGAGCCACCAAGCTCATATCGCGTTATCTCCCTCCTTCTCCTCCATGCTCCTTCTTTTCCTCCCCATTCCTCCTACTCCATCTGCTCCCAATCCTTCTCATCCATCCCCGGTTCAAAGTATGGCTTGCTTCATAATGCAGGCCCCTGCTGGCACGTCAACGTTAACTGGGTTTTAGAAAATAGAACGCAGAACCCGATAGTATTATACAGTAGTTCACTGGACCTGCAGGATAACTCAGTTGCTGAACCCAATGATCTGAGATGTCCCCTGAAGGTCCAATTTGAACTACCATTTTCCAATGAATATAATATGATGGTCCGATGAACTGAGTTAGGTCAGTAGGCACATCCTATTCTAGGTCGAAAAAGTCAATCGAAGGTTGGAATGATCTGTGGACATAATTCTTGAAGAAAGTGTTCTGGTTTACATCGCACTGGCAATGGATGCCAAAGGTCAAGTGCTGAGCTGAAGATAACCTATGGTTAGGTTATCAGGTAGCTATCATTACTCCTGAAACAGTTCGCACAGTTGAGGAGATTCTTGTACAACAAAAGCCGAATGCAGAAGTCCCAGAGCTTGCACAGACACTGAAAGGTGTATTAATCTGTTTGTTAAACCACTTTAGTCTGGCTGTTGCCAAGACATCTCCAGCATATTGATGGTCCAAGTGATGGTTGCACATAATCCTGAAATGTTGAGATGCTGGAGACCATTGCTACTGCTTAATGGGTTTTGCAGGTATAAGGATTTAGCCTGATTTGCACACTGGAATTGGGAACTAAAGAGACGAAAAGCAATGACCTTTTTATATTGATCTAACACTCATATACGTATCTATATGGTGAGTCATAAGTCCCAGGACACGGTTTTAGCTGCTTATACAAAATTTTGTTCATACCATCTACCAGGGTGAGCCATAAGCCCCAGGAGTAATAACAGTAATACATAATAACAGGAATACATAATAACAGGAGTAATAAGACATTCCAGTAATACAACAATTACAATTCCTCCTTAGACATCGATTGCATCTGTATGACGTCCTTCGTTGTCACGAGTTGTCAACCAGTTTTCATGATCTGTATCTGAGAATTTTATTCACAAATGACAGTTGGTTTATATGGTCTCATGTGAAGGTCTTCTTTCATTGTGCGACGTAACGATTAATTTGAAATACCCAACTCCGCAGAACGTTTCCGTAATTATTTTTTCGGAGATCTGAGAACGGATGTTTTAATGTTTCAATTCCCAAATCAAGAATATTTGGTCGTCCGCTGTGCTTGCTGTCGAGTACACTTCCAATCTGTAATGCCTTTTTTTCCCAAAGATGACGATTTGATTTTGATGGTGCTGGCTTTACAAAATGCTCCTCAAAGTCTTCCAGCACCTGATTCATCGTCTTGTTTGTGTTTCTCCTCTCGTGGTACCACACCACTGATAACCGGCCTCTTTTTCACTGTGCATGGGCTGTTGTCTGCCATCTTGGTTTAATGTAGCAATTTTCTGAGAAAAAAAAAAACAGTTTAAGTACATCGTGAGCAGCAAAAACCAGGTCCTGGGACTTAGGACTCACCCTGTGTACACACATTTTCAAGTTTTTGTGTATTTGTTTGTATGTTATTCTTTCATGGCCGAACCGTAGCACCTAGAGGCCCCGACTTTTGGGTGTATGTACTTCAAAATCTGGGCAAGGATTTAAGATACCAAGCGTTGGCCTTGACGTCCATTTCGAGGCCACCAACAGCCGATTACAAAGTGTATATTAGCGCTGCCGGCCCACAGGGAAATGGTAATCTCCACGAGGTCAATAACTCCATAGCTTTTGAATGTCCAACACGTCCTGAAACTACCATTGGGAAAAGCGCACCCAGCCGGGAAAAAGCAGCGCCGGGCAAGAAATGCGAGGGTACCGTCCCCAGGCAATGCAGGATGCCATTGCGTGTAGAACAAGAACATCATGAAGCATTTTTATTCCCTGGCATGAATTACATGAACGAAAGGAGACAAATGGACAGATCAACTATATGGATATGGGGAATGAACCTGGCATCCCAATACCATGACATTAACTATTCCGATGGGAGCATCCAACTGAACAATGCAGGATTTGTGAAAGTTTTGAAAAGATTTTGCATATTGTTGAACTTTTTAAAACTAAATGTTGTCGAATGACGATATACAAGTACCTGCTGTAACCTGTAACTCAAATGAGGTTCTTTGTTGTTCGAGCATTGGACTTCTGTGGTCAGAGGTCAGTGATGGATGGAACCCATGCCCAGAAGGAGCAAATTCATTGTGATCTGACTTTTGACTCATCGACAACACCACCACTGAGCATGGCTCGGAAGATGTTTCCTGGAGTTAAGCTGTGACTGTGCATCATGTTTTTTGTAAGTGCTGACGCTTTTATGATCACACAAACCTTCATGCCTTTTCTAATCTTGCACAACTTTGGTGGAAGAGAATTAAATTACATGTGAAGGAATGAGCTCTGCGTGCGCCGTTCGATCTCTGGCATGCGTCGTCCCCAGATCTGACCTCAATTTACACAGCAGGATAGAAAACAAAAAGACTGCCTGGCATTTCGAACACCGCTTGATGCACAATGAGTGTGAAGGAGCACACCCGGTCCATGCCGACATTTCCGAGAAAAAACAGTGTGGTAAAACAAATTACTTTGTGAAAACTGACGACAAAATAAGTTCTGAAATAGAGGGTTTTCAGAGTTATCCAACAATGCCGTGCGCGCCGCTATGTTGGTTATGTTCACTTCCCCGCCAACAACATCAATAACCCGACAACCTCACACGTTTACCTCGTTATTCTGATTTACTGCAATGGAACGTTTCACTAATTATTGTGCACCGCACCTTTCCTATGCCATCTCAAGGCATTGCAAATCGTCATTGCTGGGCACCAAAGGGGGCTCGGCAGTGACGCACGCTGAAAGGGAGTACTCAGTTTTCACTCTGGTTTCTTGCTTTCTTGGTTGTCCGGGCGATATCTCAGCCATCCTTTGAGCTAGAAAGCTGAAATTTCGGCACAATAGTGAGCAAGTGCTTTGTCAAAAACGGTATTTATTTTTTTTGATTAATCAATTAATTGAGGAGTTATTTAATTATTAGCGATTAATGAAGTACTTATTTAATTAATCAAATTTCCCTTCTCTTCTGACCATTAACTCAGGCACCTTTTGAGTTAGGAAGCTGATATTTGGACATGCCAATGACCAGGTGATTTGGCTGCAAAGGACATTTTTGATTTATTAATTAATCAATTAATCGATTAATTATTTAATTATTCGATTAATGACAAAAAAATTTTTTTTTTTTAAGTTACAGATTCTGATGAAATAGTGGTAGTTTATGTGTTCTCTGACCAAATTGATTAATAATTTAATTTTTTTATGATTATTATTTATTTATTTTCATTATTAATCATTTATTTATTTTCTTTCTCATTTGGCCAATATCTCAGGCACCTTTTGAGCTGGGAAGCTAATATTTGGACATGAGTGACCAAGTGATGTGGCTATCAAGGATATTTTTGATTTATTGATTAATCATTTCATCTATTAATTATTTAATGATTAATCGATTAATTATTTATTGAGTAATCAATTAATTATTTAATTTTTTATTAATGACTTATTTAATTACATTTCTAAAAGATACATCTTCGGATGAAGCACTAGTGGTTTAGTTATGCGATTAGCCAATTGATTATGAAAATATTTTGTGATAATCTTTTATTGATTTTAATTATACAATTAATCAATCAAGTAGTGTACACCTCTCCCTCCCAATGCAGCCTCAATGAGCTGCACTGCGGTATTGCCGGGCGCCTGAGGCGCCCCGGAAATGCCGCGCTGTAGGATATTTAATTATTTGGCATGGGGGCAGTGTACTTTGAATGTATGTGTACTTGTTTGGCTTTTGTTTGGTCTTGTTTATTCATACCTTTTTCTCGCTTGTTAAGCTTCCAAACCAATATGGCGTCCGCGCACTGCATTATGGGTACCGAAGGCCCTCTAAAGTTGGTGGTGGTTCGTTGCAGCATTTTCTGGGGGCGGTACTCATTGCACCAACTTCTGAAGGATGATGGGCTGAGTCGACCAACCTGGTGTTAATTCAGCGGCTGACACCGGATCAAACTCAGAACCCCGAGATCTCAAGCCAGCAGCCATCTTAACCATTAAGCCAACACCAGGCTTCCTCAATCGGTGAAGACAAACACATTGGGAGGTAGGAGGTTCGAACCCCGGCTGAGAGTACGTGCTGCTTCCTTGCTTGACGCTCAGCATTTACAAGGATGCAGTACGGACAAACAACCATAGGTTGGTTATAATAGCGCATGCATTTATGGGCTGAATATGCCTGCTGCGTTCGTCCAACAAACAGAGGACTCATCACAACTAAATGACTTCTTCTTCTCGTGTGCAACAGATGACAAATGGTAGCATCATTGGGAGCGACCCAGGGTGTGCTGCTGATGCAGTGCCCCCTGTAGGTGAGGGCAGGTATTTGTTTAATGTTAGCAGACAGGACAGCCAGCTTAACGCCCAACCGAGGGATGGCACATTTTATGATGATTTTTGTTGTGATTTTGGATTGGTGACTTCGAATCACCAATCCGACATTTCACAGTAGATTAGAAAGGTCAAAGGTTACCTCCGCATCATCCTCCCAGACCACAATGTTGAAAATTCAAATTTAAACAAAATGAAAAATTAAAACGGTTTTGTAAAAGTTTTCTCCGGACGATCATTCTCAAAATAAATCCACTTTATATCCTTCGATGAGAAATGCACCGCTGAGCAACAAATGCAACCTCGGTGAATTCTTTCCCATAACATCTGTGGACGGCAGCTGTCTTCTCCACAAATAGCTGTGACGTCACACGTGTCCTGGTTTGCAGCCAATTGTGGACTAATAAACGTAAGTGATGTCAAACGTGTTTCGCAGCCAATCATATGCAGGAGAGGGCTGCCTTCATGTAAATTTCCGTGAATTTAATTGAATTTGACTTTCACTCTATTGCAGCTTCACAGATTTTCCCAGACATTCGTTCAGCGATCACGATGTCACACCTTATGCCAACTACGATGTGAAGCAACATGAGCTTTTTGAATCGGTGGGGTGAATCTTTTTCTGGTGTGTTATTGAAATATGGTGGGTGTTATAATGTAAACACATTACATGGTGATGATCATCCTCTTCTTGTCCGTGTCTGCGCTTTACAACTCTCTCCACTCTCCAATCACCCCGCCTTATTCCTATCCATTTTCACACAATCCTCCCATCCCAACCATGGTCTACCTCTTTTCCTCTCACCTTCAAACTATCCGCTCTCTTTGCCATTCTCTCTTCTCCAAGTGCCCAGTCCATCTCAGCCGGTATTTCACCAATCTCCCAATCAAGTTCATATGCACACCAATCCCCTCCCTGAGTTCATCCATTCTCCTTCTATCCACCTTCTTCTCTCCCGCAATCCTCCTGACCCAGTTGTTCTTGCAGACCCGCAACCTGTTGTTTCGCTGCCAGTTAGCACACACATGCTAACGGAAGTGGATACCTTGAGACCCGGTAGACCGTAAAGGTAGACCGGTGTCACACAAGGCCTGATATGAAAACATTATATGACGGTCATTTAAAATTTGGTAACGAAACTATACATATAGGGTTGAAAAAAAGGAAAACATTTCATCAAATTTTTTTCGACGTGGAAGTGAACTTGAACTTCAATAGAATAATGCTGAACAATGGACTTCGTTCGTATTCAGACAGGTATCCATGTCTCCATGTCTGCCTGCTCTGTGGGGATATGTACAACTCTCGTATTATTGGAATTGATGTTCAATATGCGCCGTGCAACATTTATTCAGCCTCTGTGCATTAAAAGTTAATCATTCAAACCAATCAAAGCAAGGACATCCAATGAAGAGTTATGATAATGTAAGAATGGAGTGACACGTAGGTTGAAACGAAGTTTCCAATAAAAAAAAGGATTATTAATGAAATGGATTGTAATAATGAAGGCCAGGCTTCGCTGGGGTAATGAAATACTGTAAAATGAAATTTTCAGTGCATGGTATCCGGCAGGTGAGTACACCTTCGAGTTGTCTAGTTTGAGTTTGAATCCCTACCCGATCCACATTCTGATCCACATTAAGCCGGGTTTCCTGTCTGCTCGCATTAGTTGGAGGACATTAAATATCCCATGGGTGCCTTTTGCGAAGTGTAGGCGAGCTATCTCCGGCACTCTGGTCAAATTACAAATTCATCCACACATAAACTTCAGTCCAACGTGAGGCCTAGCCTACCAGTTCGTGAAAGACTTAGGCTATAAACTTTTCCAGGCTGACTCCACGAAAAAGGTAGGAATAATTGGGATCGCCATCGGGTATTTCAAAGAAATCAAGGTGCTTGTATCCACTTAACAGTCTCGTGTTTTTTCTTAACAAAGGCGGGAAATGGGAATTAACTTTAAAATGTAAAAAACAATTTATACTTTCCAAAAAGATGGAAGAAAATATTGCTTTAATAAAACCTGTTACAAATGTCACCAAAGATTGCAAAGGACCCGGATCGGTGCTTGCCACTTTTCTGTATTTGCATTGAAATTAATTCAGAGAGGGTATTTTAAAAGGAAAGGTGCCATCAATGGAACAAACTCATATACACCACCGTTCAAAAGTTTTAGAACACCTCAATTTTTCAGTTTTTATTGAAATTTACGCAGTTTAATGTCCAGTGAATAACCTGAAATGGTACAAAGGTAAGCAGTAAACTGCTCGAGGTTTAAAAAAAAGGTTTAGGTTAGCGAAAACGGGAAAATAATGTAAATTGCACAGTTATATTGTAAAAAAGGCCTTCTTCAGGGAACAAGTAATGGGTTAACAACTTACAGCTGTTTGCAACAATGTAAGTAAATTAAGCCTTGAAAGTTGACAAGTAATGGGTTAACAACTTACAGCTGTTTGCAACAATGTAAGTAAATTAAGCCTTGAAAGTTGATGCAAACAATTCCTACAGGTGTCCCAACCTCTGCTGATTACTTGATTACAAACCCCCTGTCTGTATAAAAGCAGTATTGGAACAGACTGTTATTACACCCTCTGAAGCATTCTTTGGACAATATTGCACTGCAGGAAGTAGTATATTGGAAACTGGAGGAAACTCTGACAGGAAGAGGTCTGGCAGACCCAAAGCCACAACAGAATCAGAAGACAAGTTTCTGAGAGTCAACAGCTTGCGTGATAGGCGGCTCACAGGACAACAGCTTCAAGCACAGCTTAACACTGGTCGAAGTAAGCAAGTCTCAGTTTCAACTGTGAAGAGAAGACTTTGAGCTGCAGGTTTGACAGGTCGAGTGGCAGTAGGAAAGCCATTGCTAAGATTAGTCAGGGCCCTTAGGGATATTTTGGTTCAAATTCTTCCAAAAGCATCAAATTTGACGCAGATGTTGCCCATGCCATACTCTTTCGATTTTTGACGGGCGCCAAGGGCGGTATGATCCGGGGACCATACCGGTCCATCCCGCCATGTCACCTGACCTATGACGTCATAATTATGATATGCATCCAATCACATGGTGTACTATAAGTGGTCAAAGTTCAAAATGAATCGATCGAAAAATGAAGACAGGGATCCATTTTTAAGGTTTTCATAAAATCCAATATGGCCGCCAGGTCACATGACCTATGACATCATATTTATGACATGTATACAATCATGTATACATGAACCCGGAGCATGCTCGCACAAAAATTAAACACAAGGATATGGCATACAGTTCATAAAACATCAAAATCCGTACCTTTGTAATTCGACTGATGAACTGCATATGCCTGAAAATTAGGAAATAGACATGTAAATATTTCCTCTGATTGTCAAAAATAAGGTCAGAGTTCGATTACCCAACCCAGAAACATAAAATGGTGAACCTCGCGTAAATCTTGACAAAAAACTCAAAAACCGACATGTTTGACTCAAAAATGACCTTTAAGATGACCTTGAGGGTTGACCTTGACTTCGAATCATCAAAATAACATCATAATTGGATTCCTCGACCTCGAAAACCCCTGAAAAGTGGCATCATACATGATTCCAACCCTTTTGGTTATTTAACTGATTTTCCTCTAATCCGGGTGGCGGCCATTTAGTATTTCGCCAATATGGGGCCCCCATATTGGGGGGCGCCCGTCAAAAATCGAAAGAGCATGGCATGGGCAACATCTGGGCCAAATTTGGTGCGTTTGGAAGAATTTGAACCAAACAGCCCCAAAATATCCCTAAGGGCCCTGGCTAGATGGCAAAATAAGAAAAAGATGCTTGCCTGGCCCATGAAGCACTCACTGCCAGTGGACTACTGAAGACTGGAAGAAGGTCTTATGGACCGATGAATCATTATTTGAAATATTTGGTTCATCACGCAGGGTTTTTGTACGCCGTCGAGTAGGTGAAAGGATGGTTCCTCAGTGTGTGACACCAACTGTTAAACATGGAGGAGGAAGCGTGATGGTCTGGGGCTCTTTTGTGGGATCCAGAGTCGGCGACTTACACAGAGTGACTGGCACCCCGAACCAAAAGGGCGACCACAGCATTTTGCAGCTCCATGCAAAACCCTCTGGTATACGCCTAGTTTGTCAGGGGTTCATCTTACAGCAAGATAATGACCCTAAACAAACATTTTTTCAACTCATTTTTCTGGCGCGAACGTTGATTTTATTTCACTGAAATAAATGAAAACAAAAATCACAATTAATTATATAATTGGTAATTTATATCGCATACAACGATTTGTCAATGTGTCCGCCGTTCATCGGAAGGACGTTAAACTTCGCATCCCAGCATTCATTTTTGGGCATTGAAGATCTCACGGTGTCCTTCGCGAAAGGCACATGACCTGTCACCGGCACTCTGAACAAATTACAAAATGTCTGCAGGAGCTAGGTAGGTGCTCTAACTACAAGGGGCACTGCATCAGCAGCACTGGCCATTACATAGTTTTTGGACCTACAGTGAGATAGCAATTCATATTTTTCAACTTACAGCGTCACTTGGGGTAAAGCGCGAGATGGTGAAAAGAAAGTTCAATTTGTTTAAAAAGAGGGCGAAATTCAACTATTTTAAATTGTGTGTTACTCCATGAAGATGTGTATTAAATCTACTTTAATGCAGATGTTCATATTGATTTTAAAGATTATTGGAAGGAACAATAAAAAAGTGAATGTTGAGCTTTGGCTGTGTGTGCAGCTTTTCAAATGCGGCTCAGAAAGCAGCCGCCGTAAGCGGGAGACAGAAGAACGCATGGACAGACACAACGGTTCGCACAATACAAAAGATAGTTGCCTGGATACAGGAAGAGGCTATGTGTGCTCTATCAACACCATATCCATTCAATCTATCGGTATTTACTTCATTTTACTGGGGGGAGGGGGGGGGGGCTAAAAGAGGAAGGGAGTTGGGATGAGAAAATGGAGTAGAAACATCACCAGGATGTTTTCTCTTTATTGAAGGGATGGAGGTTGTGAGGTGCAGAATGAACAAACACCAACAGAGATGGCCTGATATGCATCACAACAACTACAAATGTATATGAGAAATGTCAACACATTTAATCTGCTCTCACTCTCTCCCCTTGTGTAGCCCCACCACCTTGAATGGCTTTTGGCCTTGTAAGAGGTGAGATCGTTAAAAAATAAAACAAACCATCTATTATACTTAAGCTACCTTCAAGTCCTGCCAATCTCCATGTACCTCTCTACCCCACCATTCCTGCTGCCCAGGGAGACAATTCCATTGAATAAACTACTAGCTGCGTTGTCCGGACACTCTTTTTTGGGGGGGCCGAAACACTTCCCTACACCCACTAAATAATGGGGTCCCTACACACTTCCATACACCCACGATAGTTATTAAAAGAAAAATCCCCCAAAATCCATCTTTTGTTTCAAATTTTTCACAAATTTTTTTTTTAGGGGGGGGGGGGGGGTGGGTGGCTAAAACACTCCCCGGCTCTCAACGATGACCCTCACAGTATGACGAAGATCCGTTCAGCCATCTCTGAGGAAAGTGGTGACACACATTGTATTGTATACACACGTTATGAGTGACTTGTTGTACAGCGGTATGTTCGGTGCATGTGTCTTGTACGAAGTACGAAACATTTTGCACATGTTTTGTGCACACACGCTAACGGAAGTGGATACCTTGAGACCCGGGAGATCTCTGTTCCATCTCCTGAGGCCCACCCACGTGTGAGGATAGCAGGCAAAAACAATTTACATGCAAACATATATATGTATATATATATATACACACAGTCATGTGAAAAAGTAAGTACACCCCATGTAAAGTTTTGACTTTTTCAACATATTTCAACATACAGCTATTTGATCTTCATTTCAACAATATTGATAGATAACGGTGATATAATATAACAAATATCATGAAACATTTACATTTTGTAGTCCATTGTATAATTTAAATAAACATAAATGCAAATTTCGCATGTGGAAAAAGTAAGTACACCCTTGGCTCTAATAGGTGGTATTGCCCCCTTTGGCAGAAACAACCTCAAGTAGGCGTTTCTTATAACTGTCTACCAGTCTCTGACATCGACTGGGAGAAACTTTTGCCCACTCCTCCATGCAGAATTCTTTCAGCTGTGCGATGTTTGAGGGGTTTCTTGCATGCACAGCTCGTTTCAAATCCCCCCACAACATCTCGATGGGATTTCGATCCGGGCTTTGACTTGGCCATTCCAGAACCGTCCATTTCTTTCTTTTCAGCCATTCCTTGGTGGATTTACTGGTATGTTTAGGGTCATTGTCATGTTGCAAGGTCCACCTTTGGTTGAGCTTCAACTTTCCGACAGATGGCCTCACATTATCCTCAAGCACCCTCTGGTACAATGAAGAATTCATAGTGGATTCTATGATGGTGAGCTGCCCAGGCCCTGATGCAGCAAAGCTGCCCCAAACCAAAATAATTTCCACCACCATGCTTTACAGTTGGTATCAGGTTCTTGTGGTCAAATGCTGTCTTTGGTTTTTGCCAAACATGTCTTCTGGTACTGTGGCCAAATAGCTCTACCTTTGACTCATCTGTCCAGAGCACATTGTTCCAGAAGTGCTGGTCTTTGCCTAGGTGTTCATTGGCAAACTTTAGTCTTGCCCTGATGTTCTTTCTTGACAGCAAAGGTTTCCTCCTGGCACACCTCCCATGTAGATCAAATGTGTGCAGCCTCTTTCTAATGGTAGACTCGTGCACTTTTACATCAACAGTGGCAAGAGCTACCTGTAGGTCCGGTGATGACATTCTGGGGTTCTTAGAGACTTCTTTCAGCATCTTGCGGTCTGCTCTCGGGCTGAACTTGCTGGGGCGGCCTGGCTTGAACAAGTTGGCAGTTGTTTGGAATCTTCTCCACTTGTAGATGATCTTCCCGGGCAGTCGAATGATTGATTTCAAATTGTTTGGAGATCTTTTTAAATCCCTTCCCAGACTCGTAGGCATCTATAACCTTCTTTCTGAAGGCCTCAGAGAGCTCTTTTGATCTAGGCATGGTGACGCCGCACACTTCAACAACAAAGAGCAAACCAAACGAAGTGTCTGAGGTTTAAATAAGACAGGTTCCTCCAAAAGCCTCTCTAACGATGTTCTAATCATTTGCACCTGAGCTGGTGCACCTGATTCTAATTTTAGGTATTTGAAGTAGCGATAAATGTAGGGGTGTACTTACTTTTTCCACATGCGAAATTTGCATTTATGTTTATTTAAATTATACAATGGACTACAAAATGTAAATGTTTCATGATATTTGTTATATTATATCATCTTTATCTATCAATATTGTTGAAATGAAGATCAAATAGCTGTATGTTGTAATATGTTGAAAAAGTCAAAACTTTATGTGGGGTGTACTTACTTTTTCACATGACTGTATATGTATATATATATATGAAATATGAAATTCAATTGTTAAAGTGCACGAACTTACAGACAGAACACTACAGTACTTTTGGGCCACCCTGTATTACCACCAACAGATCCTTCTCCTGTGTGAAATGCTCCAAGATTACCTGATGTAATCTCTATTTTCATTATTCGAACCCATCCTCAGGACCCCACATTTATTTATCTTAAATTGCACCTGCCAATCTTTTGCCCAATCTATTAAAGTATCGATAATGTCCTGAATCTGATCACTACCCCCTCTGCTACCTTACCTCCAAACTTTGCGTCATCTGCAAATTTAGAAATCTGACTCCAAACCCCGCTGTCCAAAACATTGATGTAAATTATGATTAATGATGGTTGCAGGACTGATCCCTCTGGGAAGGCAATGACAAACCACCCACTATAACCCCTGCAAAGAAACTGCTTCGACAGT
This sequence comes from Myxine glutinosa, assembly GCF_964187855.1. Classification (NCBI taxonomy): domain Eukaryota; kingdom Metazoa; phylum Chordata; class Myxini; order Myxiniformes; family Myxinidae; genus Myxine; species Myxine glutinosa. The sequence continues at coordinate 43,172,432 of NC_136266.1, read as the reverse complement.
GCTGAACTTGCCTTCGGGTAGAACACCAGAATATGAATACTGATCCCTGAGGTATCCCCTACTTACATCCTCCCAGCCAGACATCATCCCACTCATGTCCACTCTTTGTTTGCTTCCTATCACTAATACAGTTTCCAATCCACTCGATCAGCCACTCCGCAAACACTTACCTTAACTAATAGTCTTCCATGCGGTACCTTATCAAATACCTTCTGAAAGTTTAGATATACTATGTCCACTGCACTTCGTTCATGCACCTAATCAGAAACTATTTCATGGATTTCCAATAAATTTATTGAACAAGATCTCCCTTTGATCCAGGCTGAACGCCATTAATTGTCCCCCGTCGCACCGCGGAGCAAAAGGGGGACTACGGGTTTCCCCTCCGTCCGTGTGTGCGTCCGTCCGTGTGTCCGTCCGTGCGTGCGTGCGTGCGTAAGCGAAGGACCGAATTCTAATTTGGTGTGTGGGTGCAACCCACGTCAAAATCCAAGATGGTCACCACCATATATATGTCTGAACCTTGTGAGCGAAATATCTTGAAAAATAAGCGAAGTACCAACTTATAATCTGGTGTGTGGGTGTATCTGGGCATAAGGAAGAACGCTATTGAAAATTGGGTCGCCACGTCATAATCCAAGATGGCCGCCTTGCGTCTTCCACTTTGTCAACTCACATCACTTCACCGACGGGGGACCTAGGCGTAACGCTTGTTTATTTTAATTTATTCAAATGGTTCCCCCATCCAACCCCGACTTCACACCTCTAACATCTTCCCCACAAATGAAGTTAAACGAACAGGTCTATACTTCCCCAATTCCCCTCTGAATCCTTTCTTAAACCAGAACGGCACTCGGTAGAGAGCATACCTCCACCAGGATGAACAGTTCACGTTTTGTATCCACCGATCGGTCCAATCTGGATCTGACACGAACCAAAATCGAATTGGCTTGCACCTGTCACCTAACGAACACATCCACCAAGTTTTGTCATAATCTATCCACAACTTTTTGAAATATAGTGCAATATGTTGTTTTTAGCCCTTTCTCTCAATGGTGAAGAATCCCATTGAAACATTTATCGGATCCGGATCTTCACCAAAAACGAATAGCTTTATCCTGGTCACACACGAAACCTGTCCACCAGGTTTCGTCCGAATCCATCCATAACCTCCTAAGATTTCCTGCTCACAGACAGACAAACAAAAAAACAGACATACAGACGTGAAAACATAACCTCCGTCTACCTTCGGTGGCAGAGGTCCATAAGTAGGGTTACATTTGCTACTTTCCAATCCCCTGGTATCAGATCTGACTCCAATGAGCTGTTAAAGACATCGGTTAACATCACCTTTACCTGCTCCACCACCTCCCTCAAAACTCTTGGATGTACATTATCTGATCCTGGAGCATTATCTTCTCTTTGCCTTCCAAGGTGCATCTTAACTTCCTCCATTCCTATCTGGAACTCCTCCACAAGGCCTTCCTCATTTCCTGGATGGATTCTCTCAGCAACTGGTAATTCCCTTGATTGTTCTTTTGTAAATGTTGAAGCAAAATAACGATTTAATAAGCCTGTCCTCTCACTTTCATCACAAGCCAATTCCCCGGTGCTATCTTTCACGAGGCCCACACATGTCTTAACCTGCTCTTTACCCATCATGTACAATACTTCAAATGTACAAGAAGCCTGGAGGAGAGGCCTTTCAACAAGATACAATTTAGTTCAATAGAATTGACAGGACAGCACAGAGGTAGCTTGCTCGCCTTGGAGCCATCTACTCTGAGTTTAATTCCTCTCTAGACTATAAACCATCACTCTGGAGTACGCCGTCCAGCAGGTGGGACTTCAAGCCAGGTAAACTGTCTGTTAACATTATTTTCTGATGGGCATTAAAGATCACACAGCACGTTTCAATAAGAGGATTCAATTATGTGCCCGCAACCCTGCCAAAATATTTGCAATCAAGTCATTACCTGCCCAGGGTTGGTTCTCAGCCATGGACCCTTCATGCCTCGTTATGGGCACCGATCTTCTGCAAACATGAACATAGGCCTTGGTCTTCTTATGTTTGTTCACAGTTCGATTTTCCGTTACGCGCATTAACTGTCGGATTGGTGCTGCGCAGGCATGAGGGCATTGCATCACAAAGTGTGCCATCCTCAGGATGGAACTTCAGCTGGGTGTCCCATCTGTCAGCATTAGTTGATGGGCATCAAACATCCCATGGTGCCTGTCCACAAAGAGTCGGAGAGGTATCGCCAGAATCGTGGACTGCACCAGCGGCACAACCGCGCTCCTTTGCAATAATACGAGGGTCGGAGCGAACGTAGTCTTTTATTTTCCAATTCGGAACCAAAGTGTTGTAGGAAACCTATGCGAGATCACAATGAACGGTTTGTATCTCCTGCCAATTTTGAATTGAGTGGCACAGTGATCGGTCACGTGACCACATTCCACCACACTTTCAAAATGGCCGCCCTGTTAGATGTGCGTATGAAGCAGAGAACAGTCAATTATTTTTTGTTACTGTGGAAGAGCTTCCTCCATTGGATATTCATAGGCATTTAAAAGAATGTGTACGGCGACTCTGCCATTGATGTGAGCACCGCTAGCTATTGCGAAAAGTGTTTCAAGAACGGCAAAACCAACATCGACGACAAGCCTAAAAGTAGTAGGCCTGCAACCACAGTGACACCGGAAACAAGAGTCTCATTGATGCGCTCATGAACGTGCGTGGCAGTTGATATAGACTATGAAAAATAGTGCATATTCCCTGTAATTACCTCCACCACTGAAGGTGAATGAAGGTTATGGTTTCATCCATGTGTGTCGATTTGTCTGTCTGTTTGTCTGTGAGCAGGATATCTCAAAAGGTTATATGGACGGATTCGGATGAAACTTGGTGGACAGTTTGCGTGCATGACAATGAAAGATTAATTAGATTTTGGTGAAGATCCGTATCCGAATCCGGATAATAGAATTCTACACCATCGAGACATCAAGCCAAAAACTATCTGTAGGCCTACCACAATATCTCAAAAAGTTATGGACTGGTTATGACAAAACTTGGTGGATGAGTTTGGTAAGTGACAAGAACAAGCCGATTAGATTTTAGTGAAGGTACAGATGCAGATCCGGCCTATCAGTGGGATGCAAAACGTAAACTGTTCAGCCTGGTAGAGGTGTGTACTCCACCGAGTGACGTTCTATTTTTTAATGCATAGTCAAGGCTCAGGGAACAGCAAGAACAAAAGGAACAAGAAAGAGCAATCAGAGATTGCAAACCCTCGCCAGGATGTATTTGCAGTGGTTTTTAAGGCTTTTGTGTTAAAACAAATATGGCGGCCGAACCACGTGACCGATGACGTCATCATCATTATTTTTTCTCCACGAATTTATTCCTAGATTATGCTCAAGAAATTTCATCTTGATCGGATAAAGTTTTGTACTTGTCAAATTATGACGTCTTAATGGACGCACCTATGACATCATCATTAACATATTTTATTCCCCATGGAGAGTTCTTTACAATGAGCCATGTCTCAATTTCTTCTATTTGGCGCTTTCAGAGATATAGAGGTGAAAATGTTTTTTTCAAGATGGCGGCCGAACCACGTGACCTATGACGTCATAATTATCATTAAAAATTCTACACGTGGAGTTGCACCTATGGTGAAAATTTCCTGTCAATCGGACCAACGGTTGCAGAGAAAATCATATTTATTCTGTGCAGACAAACAGACAGACAGACAAACAGACAAACGGACTCAAATGCAATACCCTATCCTCAGGCGAGGGTAACTAGAACGACACTCGGTGGAGAGCAAACCTCCGCCAGAGAGCGTACCACGTTTTGTATCCCACTGATAGGTTGGATCTGGATTCAGACCTGAACCAAAATGTAATCTGCTTGTTCTTGTCACCAAGCCAACTCATCCACCAAGTTTCGTCATAACTCGTCCATAACTTTTTGAGATATCATGTTATATATTATTTTGGCCCCACCTGTCAATGGTGAAGAATCACTGAAAAAAAATATATAAAATTCTCATATCCGGATCCGGATCTTCACCGAAATTGAACCAATTTGTCCTCGTCACACACTGACATGTCCTCCATGTTTCTATTGTTTCTATCCTTTGAAATGCTGAGTGTCAAGCAAGGAAGCAGGACGTACTCTTTCAAAAAATCTTTGTTGTGACTCGGCTCGGATTCGAACCACCGACCTCCCAGACTCAGAGCAGATGCAGAGCAGATGCTCCAACCATCACTTCACTTCATGTGTTTAATGGTGATGCTACCAGCAGTCACGTGGCAAGAATAGTCCTTACAATACCTGTAACACAGGTGTGACAAATGACACGGGCATGACCGTCACACCATCTTTGAAACAAGCTTAAAATAACGAGGGCATATTAAAGGATATACGAACTTGTGGTTGTTCTCTGACCAACAAAATATCTGCCAAATCAAGTAAACAGCTGATCAGTAAAGAAATCACGTGATTTTTTTTTTGTTTGTATACAACATCGAGGCTCGTGTAAGAGCTAACATCAATCACAAAAAAACAATCGGACAAACAAAACATACAATAAAGGGAGCGGGAGAAAAGATGGGGAGAGAGAGGGAAGCACGCAAGTACAACAGCAGAGAACAGGGACATCGGGAGATCCGTGGGGGGGAGAGGGCTTGGGGGGAGGAGGCATGGGAAGGCGGGAGGTGTGGGCGGGAGGGGGGTGGGTGGGAAAGCTATAAAACACATGGACACTCCTAGAACTTCCAGGAAAGAAGTCGGTATTTCAAAAAAAAGTGGATTTGGGGTGAATTCGCGGGGGTAGAAAAGATCAAGGTTTTGGATGGGGGACGATAAGAGATGGTGGTGAACAGCTGTTTTAAAGACCTGGAGGGATGAGTGGGATTGAAGAGAGTGACGGAGTTTGTTCCAGAGGCAGGAGAAAAGAGGAATGAAGGAGTGAAGGTGAGCAGAGAGTCTTGATTTTGGCAGTTTAACCATAAGACGGTTGCTGGCAGATCTTGTGCGACCTGTAGGAATATTTGCGGGACAGAGCACAGAGAGAGCTGGGGGAGCAAGGCCGGAGAGGAGTCGGTAGAAGACGGAAAGACCACAAGCCACAAGGTTGGAAAAGTTGAAGAACAAAGCTGTATCATGAGCAACAAATTCCAAAAGTAAATATAACAGCACCAATCGATCTATATATGACAACACAGGTTATTGGTACCCAATAAGAGGATCATTAAAACAGCTATGGGTTTATTGGGATCTATGGAGACAAACGAAGTTTACTCGGAGAATTGACTTCTTGCATGATAAATGGTTTAGCCGCATTCATATCGATGGGAATGATATTGAGAAAAGCTTAAATAGCAATATAAGGTTGTGGTTGTGCAGTTGCTGTGTGCATTGCAGAGTGAGGGCATGTTCAGCATCCCTGGTGTACACGGGCGGACGAAAGTAAATCAATACGTGAGACCGATCCCTGCGACTACAATAACCTTGGATACAATTCCAATTCGGGCTGCATTTCTGTTGGAAACACAACGAAGTTATTTCCTTATACACGGTGGGCCACAAAATGAGTCCATTTTATATTCTTCGCAGATCGGTATAAGGCGTGATTGTTGTAGTGCTGTACATATGGCGTTTACATCAGAACCTTGGTGAAGAATTACTCGGTGCATTTTTGAACATCGCGACGAAAGGTCATCTTTCAAAATAACTAAAGAGGAGAACAGTGGTACGACCATCGGCGGAGACGAAGAGCATTACTCTGATGCATTGAGGTTCTGTATTTTTTTTTCTGAATTTGTGGGCATAATGGCTTGAAATGGGTACAGAATGGTTTGTGTATACCTGTTGTTGGCCTAATGGTTAGGGAGACGGGCTTGGGAACCCAACGTCTTGAGTTCATAATCCAGTTGAGCTGGTGAATTAATACTGGGTGGGTTTACTCAGCCTGTTCATCCTTCCAAGGTTGGCGAAATGAGTACCAGGGTTCCGGGTCCTCTCTCAAGGTTCTGGGTCCTCTCTCAAGGTTCTGGGTCCTCTCTCAAGGTTCTGGGTCCTCTCTCAAGGTTCTGGGTCCTCTCTTCAAGGAGGTTGGTGGCAGGATTTGCACTTCCGACTGCTGTAAAAACACCTCATTCTGTAGCACACACGTGTCGGGATGGTGCTGGGGAGTCGTCCAAAGACGCAGCGACGTGCTGATCCAGCGTACGTTCCTGTACATGTATATGTATATATGTTTCCACCGTTCCTTTTCTGTTTTATCCCCGCTTTCCCCTTCCTCGTCTTTCTGTGTTTCATTCGGCTTGTGTGCAACTTGTTCATCCCCATGTGTCCTCGCCTTCCCTTTTCGGCCTATATCACTCTCAATTCTACTCTGCTGTTAGTATTTCACCCTTTCCATTATGTGCCCACCCAAACTCTTTTGGAAAGTTGTGGAATCCATCAGTTCGAGAAAGTGCATGTTGCAGCCGAAATGGTGGCCACGTTCAACATGTTTACAACAAACTAATGTCCATATAATATTGTTCATATTTGTTTGCATATCTAGTTGCATTATACGCATCAGAACTTCTTAATTACACTCGCCAGAGTAGAGGATATTGCATTTGAGTCTGTTTGTCCGTTTGTCTGTCTGTCTGTTTGTCCGCACAGAATAAATATGATTTTCTCTGCAAACGTTGGTCCGATTGACAGGAAATTTTCACCTTAGGTGCAACTCCACCTGATAATTTTTAATGATAATTATGACGTCATAGGTCACGTGGTACGGACACCATCTTGGAAAAACCAAAAAACCTTGCACCTCTATATCTCAAAAACCGCTCGACATAAATAATTGAGACATGGCTCATTGTAAAGAACTCTCCATGGGGAATAACATATTGCTACGGTTCTGAGATTTGTACATGTTACGCAACCGCGATTAACACCACAGTTGCGGATGGCCGATTGCGAGGCTTTACACTCCCGAGGCGAAAACTCAATGGCGGATTCCAAATCAACACAAAGTTAAACGCGCGGAATGGCGGACACAGCAAGCTCCGCAGCCTTATCTATTAAAATGAAACACCCAGGAAACTGCGTTCAGATATATACAGAAAATAATACAAGGATTTATTAATGAAAAGTAAAGACAGTTAAAAAGCCCGCGCCGGTAATAACTCTAATCAGAAGCCTAAATTGGGATCCCACACACAACAGATATCAAACACGATACGAGGGAGATTATGAATTACAAAAGAAACACGTCACGTCGTGTACAGTGTACGCGGAGCCCGGGCTTATCTGTCTCTGTCGTCTTCTTGTGACATGGCCGCGCTCAGCCGCCACCAGGCCTTCTCCAAGCTCCGATCCTCTCGCCGCCCACGAGGTCGGTGCACCAATCTCCAAGGCACCCAACGCAGGCCAGCGGCTTCACCCAAGATCGATCCCCACACGAAGCACGAAAAGACAGGAACGGGGAGAACGCAGGTTTGACTGCACGTCTCGTCCCTCCAACTCGCTCCGGGACTGGTCTCAACTCAACTCCTCCGGCTCAACTGAAGTGAACTCTCTGCAGGAGTGCTGGCAGCCAACTCTTCTGCAGAACTCTTCTCAACTGCTGCGCAACTCAAAGCATGAACCACAAGAGACCAAAAGCTGCACTGCCAGACGCCAGAGAGGCAAGAGAACAAGAAGAACCAAGAGAGCGTTCGGCGCTCCCTTAAATAACCTCGCTGGTGACGTCACGTTCCTTGGTGCGCCACCCAATCAGTGCCCTCCACCGAATCACAGGCCTGTAGTGTTGTGATAGCGCGTGGCACTCGAGGCCCAGCGGAGGTGTAGCTGGCTGCGGCCATCATCGGCGGTGTCCTAGCCTGGTTTCCTGTCCGTTTGTTCCGAAGTCATTGTCAGGGAAAGGAATTATTTAATGTTGCGCTAAGGACCTAACTAATGTTTATGTGGTTTGGAGTGCCATAATGGACAAAGGTTTGACTACTAGGTGAAACTCACAGGGGCGTTACCTTTAATCCCTCACTATTTAACACCCGAATCTCCAGGTAGATCCACAATCATACATATTACCCCGACAAACGCCTAAACATCAAGAACTTATTACATGTAGAGTCCCTGTCATGACAGTCGAATACCTACCTATCAGATCTACCTCGCTCTAGATGTTGCTCTACCAAAATTCATAACATACATATGACATCATTAAAGGCTAAAGGTTTGCCCCCCATTGTTAGTCCACGAGCAACACGTAGGCCCACTTAGAGTATTAGTTATGTCTTAGTATGTGTGAGTATAGGCCATTTCCCTAGTAATATCTGCGTTGTGTAAAGACATGAGCTTAGGTCCCTTCATTTTTGCGCCAACCTCCAAATCCATCTATGGGCATAATTGATCCCGCGCCCCAATTGGCTGATCCCTCATTCTGTTACGCTTTGGCTGCCAGCAGCATTCGCTGCCCTTTGTTCGCTCGAACTAGTCAAGTAACACGAGGTAGGCCTAAGAGGGAGGAGCGCGGGGTCGGAGTGGGGCGGCGTCAAGGCAGCGCGTCAGAGGCGATGACGGTAAGGGCCACCAGCCAACCAGGGCTCTGAAGGCATGGCGTGATAGGGCGTGGTAAGGCGCGTCTGGCAAGTGCTAGAAGGTTCGCGGGGCGTACCTATAAAAGCCAGTGTACAAAGCCCTTGAAGAGGACTCGTACGAGAGGGCTTATGAGAAAAGACTTGCTACCAGAGGAATTGCGCATTGCAGAGGACTCGCGTGCACACGACAGTGGCGAAAGGACTGACCGGAAGAACTTCGAGGATTCATGAGAGAGGACTGCAGTGAGGACTTGCACGAGAGAGAACACTTGAATGTATTGGCGTTTTGAGGCTTGGAACGGTATTCGTTTATTACGTATGCGGCTACAGCCAAGACAGCCGATAGCGAATATTCCAACCCCGTGGATAAAACGCGGTAATAGCCTGCGAGTGATTAACCGCCAGAGACCTCCCCTACCGTTCGCCCCGCAAATAGCCCAGTGCGTCCCAACGGCACCATACGAACTCCTCCCTGCTATTGAAATCCATCTTCGTGGTACGAGCTGGGGGCCGGAGAGAGAGAGAGCTGCCCGGACGCCATCCCTGGACGTGCTGGTGAACATCAACCTGTTCATCTGCAATCCCCGTGTGAGCGTCTGTGTGTGAGACGGGCCCGTTTGTCTTGGGAGTAAGTTAAGACTGTTATTAAGGCTGCACTGTGTCTTCTTTTTCTCATCATTGTAAATAGTGTGAATAAATCTTGTTATTCCTTTTCTTCTGAATTCGACCGCTTTTGTGACTTCTCCATTGGGTAAGCGTGGCACGAATAAGAACCGCTCGGATCGGGGTCTAGTAATTAATAACGGCTTGGATCATGGGTTCGCTACCGCTCGGCATATCCACCAACACCCGTGATTCGGGCGAGGCTTATCTCCTCGTTTCAGGGCAGCGCTAGTACTTAGGTAATAGCGAATCTGGTCATACAACCCTATTTAGCGCTGTCCGGAAAGGACGTCATAGGCCTCGGGTCGCGCCTGGTCAGTCAGAGACAAGGGGACTAATCCCCTCTTGGTAAGGGGAGAAGGCTGGCGTTGATATCCGCAACAATATGTTAATGATGATATCATTGGTCATGTGGTTTGGCCTCCATATTTGTTTTAACACAAAAGCCGAAAAAACCCACTAAAAACGTCCTGGTTCATAATTGTCAGTGTGTCATAAGTTCAAGGCCCAACACGTACATACACTATATATAATTGTCAGATTTGTTTTTTGTTTTTACAGGAGCACCACAACAAACTAAATATTAAAACGACACACCTAATCTCAACCCCTTCTGCACTTCCCTCATTCCCTTATCATTCAAATATATTGTCAGGTGACTAATTATATTAGCCAATGAGCAACTGAAGAGAACAGTATTGCTCCAGATATGTAAATCCACAATATGCACTGATTCAACAGGTTATGATTAATACTGTGGTCCACAAAGGAAATTAACAGCAAGGCCTGCATCATTGAGTCTCTTGGAAAGGCCTCTTACATTGTCTGATCATCTGAGAATTGTATCACATCAGGTGCCTCAATGGTAATTGATACAGTACTTACAAGTAGATACACATTCTGTCTGTTGTCGTTCTTGATTTGCTTACAACATATTCCAACGCAAGTTTACAACATACTCCTCCCTTGACCACGACAATCTTTTGCGGTTCATTTGAAAATTCATGGCACGATATGCTGGAGATTCATTTTCCGCAGAACACTGTACAGGCCACAACATCTCGCCCTGCAGTACAAACATGTCAGGTGCAATACCTCAAACAATGTGATTTGAATTCTCACATAATCCTCTATTTTAACTTGATTGTTGGAGAAGTAATATCGACTGCTTTGTGCAATTTTACAGGGAGAATGTCCAATGTGATTGACTCATAACTCATTGGATAATAATAAAATTCCTGAGGACTTCAAATGTTAAATTTCGACTTGGAGTGTTGAACTCGTGATTCTGTGTACAACACAGCTAGCCTAATAGATAAAATAGTCTGTACAGACATTTTAACTTGACATTCAAATAGCTTCAAACATTACATTTACCTTTTTTAAAACAATTAATTTTAATAGACAATTTTGAAATTCTAACGCCAAACATTTCTGCCTGCAATTCAAAAATGAATCACAATCTATACTTACCAGTGGAGCAAGTGATATGCGCTTCTTAATAACTTTCCTCCTGCATTGAAGTTCCAATTGTAAGGGAACATACATTATTACATTATAGTCCGAGGTCCAACCTTGATCTCCACCTGTAGGAGATAGCAATTTTCACCTGTATTAGCAAATGGTAGGTCTGAGTCGTTGTCAATAATTTAATAGGCAGCACGGCACATCAAAACAAAGTTTTCTGCAGGAGGTTTCGATATGCTGTGGAGTTTCACCAACTCAGTGGAAACAAATTACCCCCAAGCCGATGAAAAGGTCGAGGTCAAAAAGAAAAAGTTTCTCTGTGTGCATAGGGTGAGAAAGGGAAGGTAAATTTCTAGGAAGGTTAAAACGGTGTGTCAGATGTATGTAACAATGTGGTCGGGGGTTTCCTTAGCGATTTCTTAAATTTCTGACACACATATCATTGCCAAATTATAATTAGACGATGGAAACGAGATCCAATGGTCCAGGAGGTTTTCCTTGCTTCCCTTGCATCCTTCACTATGATACGAAAATACCTGTGATTTCACTACTCATGGCAGTTGCTGTCTTCCTTTTTTGAACCCCATCTCACCGAAGTTGCTTTTCAAGCCAGGCCAATAGTCAGAGCCGGGGCGTACGTTGGCACAGCAAAGAATAGGCCTTGTCTCAAAGGATATGACTGCGCTGGCAATAAAAATGAACCACAATTCTTCGCACTGAACCTGCACATCTAACCCAGACCTTGTATTGTGTCTCGCCAAATTTCGCCTCCCTTACATCACTAAATTGTACCAATTATTGCATCCTAACGATCCATTTACTTTTATAGTGTTTATTGTGCAGCCCGTGAGACTGGCACAACGTGACCAGATTTGGTAAAGGGGTTGCCCTATGCGTCGCTCCGCGATACGGATGCCACAAGGTAGTCGACTGCAATGCCCGACGCATAAAACATCCAAAAATGTGCTAAAGAAGTGCTGTTAACTCTACAGGACATGTAACTGACCCGAGTGTGAGCCAGCACTCTTGCTGTGACAGACCCGAGCACCTGCTGGAATTCAGAGGCACAACGTGGGGCAGCAACCATGCGGGAGCGGCGCAGGGACGAGCTTTTCAAATTAAACTCGACAACCATTTACACGCTGCTGGCTTATGGTGGTGCAAAGCCTAATGAGAGTTTGCTACCGAGTTAGGGAGGCGTTTATTTAGTGGCAACCGCTTTGGTGTGAACACCAATGGCAGAGCATCGCATCACTGCGCAATATTCAAGCACCTGCTTTTTCATTCATTCCCACATCAGAAGAATCATGAGCCCTTTTGAGACTGTAGAAAAAAAAGTTAATTAGTACTAGTTAATCTGCTGCTAATCTGTGATGTTTTGCACTAAAATTAAGCCATTTCATTTTTAGGTAAACTACGAAAAGTCTTTCAAAAACAATCAAGCATGTAGAATATTAAAATACTGTTTGCGACTGGAGTGGCATCCTTAAGGGAATACAAAAGACGAACGGTGACGATAATCTACTTACTCTTCATCCTTGTCCCATTACTTACAATTTGGGCCATTCTTCATGAGATGCGGTGACATTGCAGGGAGGGAAGCCATCTTAAAATGTAATCTTTAGGACACTAAAGTGAAAACCTTTCACATGTGATGGTTTTGGTTTCTGTTGGTTCTTAGCTCGTCTACGACAGAGTCGTGCTGACCCAGATGGGAATAGAATGTTTGTTAAAGCCACAACGATGTGCTTCAGTCATTCCAAGTGTAAAAACGAATTTCGGCCACATACGGGTTTGCATGTCATGGGAGATGCATTGTTGCCAGTTAGCACTCGTTCCAAATGTAAAAACGTGGTTCAACACATACTGCTTTCCCTGTTCCGTATGTGGCCGAAACTCATATAATGAGTTCTAAGTATAAACAAGTACAAAAAGTTTTAATTAAAACAAAAGCCGCGTCGATGTTACACAATGCCTAGATGCAGCTGTGCCTATAACGTCGATGTTATAAGCACAGGACATTCCTATTGATTCGATTACTTGATGTTATTTTTGTGCAAAGTGAAAATATATCTCGGCAATTTCCCGTGTGTGGCGACGAATTTTTAATATATCTCGGCATTTTCCCGTCTGTTATTTCAGGCGGTGTATGACTGACCATGCCGCGATTGAAAAAAATATATATCTCGGCAATTTCCCGTGTGTGGCGACACGTGAACGAAGCTATGCTCCTCTCTCCACATTATTGTGACGACGTATAAATTAAATATTTCATCGTGACGATTGTCATCAAATGGACGAATTTTTAATATATCTCGGCATTTTCCCGTCTGTTATTTCAGGCGGTGTATGACTGACCATGCCGTGATTGTAAAAAAAATATATCTCGGCAATTTCTCGTGTGTAGCGACACGTGAACGAAGCTATGCTCCTCTCTCCACATTATTGTGTCGACGTATAAATTAAATATTTCATCGTGACGATTGTCATCAAATGGACGAATTTTTAATATATCTCGGCATTTTCCCGTCTGTTATTTCAGGCGGTGTATGACTGACCATGCCGCGATGTAAAGAATATATATATCTCGGCAATTTCCCGTATGTGGCGACACGTGAACGAAGCTATGCTCCTCTCTCCACATTATTGTGACGACGTATAAATTAAATATTTCATCGTGACGATTGTCATCAAATGGACGAATTTTTAATATATCTCGGCATTTTCCCGTCTGTTATTTCGGGCGGTGTATGACTGAGCATGCCGCGATTTAAACAAAATATATATATCTCGGCATTTTCCCGTCTCTTATTTCGAGCGGTGTATGACTGAGCATGCCGCGATAAAAAAAAAAAAAAATCTCAATGGACTTGAAGTTACAGGCCTTTGAGATTTCATTTCGTTCTATAAAGGGCAACTTTCATCGGATTTTCTTCCCGTTTTTTTTCAACCGAGTCTAAAACTATGTTAGCGACTGTGAAAAATGAAATGATATATCGAATTTGATTTGAAAGAAAACTGTGTGAGAGAGGAAGACACCACGGGCCTACAAAACAGGCCTCAAAGCTATGCGAGTTAATAAAATGGTGGATATTTGTTTATATGAAGCCTCTCCCAAAATGGGTGGAGCTTTGAGGTTTTGTCTTCTCTGCAAGAACAACAAGAAGAAGAAGAAGAAGAAGAAGCAGAGGGAACAACAACAACAGCAGAGGGCACTCTATGAGCAGCGTCTGTGACGCGGCTAAAAATGGCACATGGAATGTCTTAGGATAGGCAAACTCCTATGTGGCAACAATTAGTTTTTGCAGTTAGAACTAGAACTAGAATGGCGAGAGAGAGAGAGAGAGAGAGAGAGAGAGAGAGAGAGAGAGAGAGAGCAAGAGAGAGAGAAAGAGAGAGAGAGAGAGAGAGAACGAGAGAGAGAAAGAGAGAGAGAGAGAGAGAGAGAGAGAGAGAGAGAGAGAGAGAGAGAAAGAGAGAGAGAAAGAGAGAGAGAAAGAGAGAGAGAGAAAGAGAGAGAGAGAAAGACTTTTTTTTTTTGACTTTTTAGTCCTTTTATTACAAAAATATAAAAGTAACAATATACACGTTTTGCAATAAAATCAATAATGCCAACAAAAAGAAAAAAAGAAAAAGAAGAAGCACCCAATGATCATCAAATAAAAAACAATCAGTATTCACAACAGTATTCTAAATTCATTTTCTTTAACCTCACAAAACCCACCAACACACCAAGTATCAACAAAGTTATGAAAATTTCCGGACTCGTTGGACAGGGTAAATTCCAGTTTCAATCTTGCTGAGATTAATGCATTCAAACACAACATGATATTGCAGTGCTCTATCGGTTTGCCAGATAGTTTGTCTTTTCTTGTTAAATAAACAGCAAGCTTCGCAGTTGCTATTAGGAAACTAAACAGTTTAGATGCAGGATTCTGTTTAGGGGCAAAACCAAAGACGAAACTTCTCAAAGAAAAGGTAACATGCATTTCATGTGCAATGTAATTCAACCAATGAAACAAAGGAAATAATCGGATACAGTCTATGAATGCGTGAAACAAGTCCTCATTGACTGTACAGAAGGGACAACAAACAGATACAGGAAAGAAAGAGAGAGAGAGAAAGAGAGAGAGAAAGAGAGAGAGAGAGAAAAGAGAGAGAGAGAAAGAGAGAGAGAGAAAGAGACTTTGACTTTTTAGTCCTTTTATTACAAAAATATAAAAGTAACAATATACACGTTTTGCAATGAAATCAATAATGCCAACAAAAGGAAAAAAGAAAAAAAGGAAGAAGCACCCAATGATCATCAAATAAGAAACAATCAGTATCTCACAACAGTATTCTAAATTCGTTTTCTTTAACCTCACAAAACCCACCAACACACCAAGTATCAACAAAGTTTTGAAAATTTCCGGCCTCGTTGGAAAGGGTGAACTCCAGTTTCAATCTTGCTGAGACTAATGCCTTAAAAGACAACATGATATTGCAGTGCTCTATCGGTTTGCCAGATAGTTTGTCTTTTCTTGTCAAATAAACAGCAAGTTTCGCAGTTGCTATTAGGAAACTAAACAGTTTAGATGCAGGATTCTGTTTAGGAGCAAAACCAAAGACGAAATTTCTCAAAGAAAAAGTAACATGCATTTCATGTGCAATGTAATTCAACCAATGAAACAAAGGAAATAATCGGATACAGTCTATGAATGCATGAAACAAGTCCTCATTGACTGTACAGAAGGGACAACAAACAGATACAGGAGAAAAATGTCTAATAAACGTGTTGGAGGGAACAATCCAGTGGGCCAAACGCCACTGGAGATCACCTGTTCTTTTGGATGTGGGCTCACTATACATGGCTTCCCAGATAGGTTCGGAGGGGGGTCCTCCGGGTAACAATCCTTTCCATCGGGTAACTCCATTTAACGAAGGGTTCCCATTTAACAGCTTGAGGCACATCTTGTAGATGCCTTTGCTGTCCATTGTCTGGAAAAGCTTTGACCCATCGCTAACAGGGGGGCAAATCATTTTGAATGGGTTCAACAATCAATTTAGGCACTGTCGGCTCATTTAGATCTTCTTCTGTACCTCGAGTCCAAGTTAGGCCAAGTTGCCGTCCCACCTGAATCATTTTCCTCAAAATTTTTGCAATCATCCTATGGGACCAAATCCCTGTCAGGTCGGCGATTTCACTTACGGATTTCCAACCATACCCTGAGTCATGTCGGAGATGCCGCACCTTCACGATACCAGCTGCTATAAAGTGTTGGCAAAAATCTCGACTCTTTGGAATGTCGGGAAAGAGAGGGTTATAGAACAAAGGCTCGTGTGCCAGCATTTTCGTTACATATGTGTCCGCCTGACGACTCACAGAAAGGCTCTGCCAGGCATTTAAGAGGCTTTGGTAAAAAGCAGGGAGAACCGATATGTCGACATGTTGGAGGTTCATTTGAAAAAGTTCAAACCCGTACCCGAGCCTACCCGCTCGCTGCAGTACAAGGCGTGCAGGGAGCCGGCCTGGCAGATGTTCCATGTAGAGGAGACGTTGAATGGACCGCAGCCGGAAGGCCATTAGGCGGGCTTTGATGTCGACGAGGTTGTGGCCACCCTCAGCCGAGGGGCGACATATCACATCGGGTCGTAGCCAGTGGTAGCCTCCCCAGAAGAAGTCCACCAGTTTGCCCTGGAGTGCTTTGAGTAGGGCCTCCGGCGGTTCCAGGCAGATGAACCTATGCCACAACATTGTGGCAACTAAGTTGTTGATCACTAGCACACGGCCCTTGAAGGACAAATGAGGTAAAACCCTTTTCCATCGGTTCAATCTTTCTCCCACTTGCTCAATTACCCCGTCCCAATTTCTCTGAGCATACTGTGGGGAACCAAGGAATATGCCCAAGTACTTAATTCCCTCACTTCCCCACAGCAACCCTGCAGGGAGGGATGGGGGGCGGCTGTGGTACAGGCTGAAGAAGGTTGCGATAAAGGGAGGGTATCCATAACGTCTTGCTCTTGTTCCAATTGATTTTTAAAGAGGAGGCAGCATGAAACTTTGATAGGCACTCAACAAGGATATCAATATCATCCTTATCTTTTACAAAGATGCAGACGTCATCCGCATAAGCACATAGGGTTAGCGGTGCACTCATGGGAGAAAGTGCTATTCCAGAAATCTTCTTTCTCAGTAGATTGAGAAGAGGCTCTAAAGAAAGAGCAAACAATAAACCAGAGACTGGGCACCCTTGCCGAACCCCTCTCCGAACCTTGATGGGGGGAGCCAGCACATTATTAATCTTAATTAAACTAAATACATCTGTGTATAGCAAGGAAATGTAGGAACGAAAGTTTGCTCCGAGGCCGCATGCCTGTAACACATGATGCATAAACTTATGGTCGATACTGTCAAATGCCTTTTCAAGATCAAGCGACATCATTCCAAAGTCTTCTTTAACACGGTTACCATCAATGAGATCTCTGATTAAAGAAATATTATCATGGATGGATCTTCCAGGAACACAGTAACTCTGTTCTGGCAGTACTAGATCACCAATAACCTTTTTTAGTCGATTAGCTAGTACTTTTGAAAAAAGCTTGTAGTCCGTGCACAGCAGGGAGATCGGTCGCCAGTTCACCAAAAGTCGGGGATCTTCAGTTTTCGGGAGCAAGCACACTACGCTCTTCTTAGACTCAGCGGCATTATACCAGTCTGTATATAAGTGTCCAAAACATTCAGCAACTCAGGGCCTGAAAGGTCCCAAAATGTCAGAAAGAATTCGGGAGGTAGACCGTCAATACCCGGAGCTTTCCCTGAATCCATGGCAGCAAGAGCACAGGTTAGCTCAAGGAGGGTGATTGGTAGGTCAAGCTCCAACCGTTGAGCCTCAGTTAGGGAGGGGAGGTGAGAGGTTAAATCCATCATTGTATCATTACAAACAGTCTGCTCCTCAAAATGCAAAAGTCTGCTTCCTCATATGTGGTGATTTCAACTGTCATCATGCCAGTTGGCTGGGTGTGGGTACCTCTCTCACCAGCCATGGCTCCTCAGCAAAGGACTTCTGCGACTCACTGGGACTGACACAATCTGTCAATTTCCCGACCCGGATCTCAGTCAACGGAACATCTTCTCTTCTGGACTTGGTTATGACTAACTTCCCTGAAAATGTCTGCTGCTCTTCTTCTGCTCCGATCGGATCATCTGATCATGTCCTTGTTAAAGTGGACATCTCTCTGACCATCCTCAGGGAGCCTGCTCAGCGTCGACGAGTCTGGCATTTCACTCAGGCCAACTGGCACGGTCTTCAAGCAGCCATCAATCATCTGGACTGGTCTCCCATCTCTACCACCTC